>NC_133024.1:22133846-22438461 GCF_048771995.1 Taeniopygia guttata
TGTGACAGGAGGCCTTACATTTCTTATTTTTTGGGGCTAGTTGATGTTTTTAATTATGAACTTAGTAGTTTGTGTAGACTTAAAATAGGTGTTGTGTTTCAGGCAGAACAGTTAATCTGAAGTATTTTCATAGGTTGAGTTTCTTAGGTAGAATGGACTTACACTGCTCATTTACTTTAGTGTTCAAAATAGAGTATGTCCCAGACATAGCCAAGAAGTGGCAGCAACACTCAGTGGATATCTTCAGTGACACTTTGTTGGAAATGTTTGTGTTTTGCTCCTGAAGATTGCCTGGTGTGCATCACTGTCATCCGCTGTGCCAAGTATAAAATGGAGAAGGGGACTGTGTGTCTGTGTGTGCAGGTGTGCTGAGGATGGGAGACTCCCAACCCTGCCTGGGGGAGAGGCTGGAGGAGAGAAATGCTTGCATCACAATTTGTAGTCTCCTCAGGCCACTGGCTTGGTGAATCTGTCAGTTAGGGGTGTTGGTAGAGAAGCCAGGGCTGGAAAGCAGAGGCAAGCCTGAGGGTTTCATCCATCATGTCTCTTGTCATCCGCAGGAATCCACTGCCACAAAGCCACTGCATCCCCTGAGGCAGCTTATGGGACCCTTCCCTGGGCGCCCCAGGGCACACCGCATGGGATGGCAATGACACGTGGAAGGAAGAGGCCCATGTCCCCCATCCCTTGCCTCGTGCTTGCGGCTGCCAGCTGTTTTGCCAAACTGAGTGAGTGTCTTTTCTTACCCATTCTGGTTTGCCTCAATGCTGTTTAGCCTAGCCATGCCTCACGAACAAAGAGCTTTCCTCTGTCTGCTGTTCCCTGGGTAGCCTTGACCAAGGGTTTGGCTTCAAACCCTCTTCCAGAGAAGGATACATTTGGAGTGTAACATTCTCTCAGGCGGTGCCGGGAAGAAATGGGGCTGGTGTACATCTCTAAAACTTAGGGTGGGTGTGTGAGGAGTCAAGGGGATGGTGCAACACAAGGAGAGGCCATTGGGAATGCAGAATGTACAGCACTGCAGCTTTTTCCTCTGTCCATTCTATTTCTGAGTCTCACAGAGCTTTCTTATTCCCATTTTTTCCCTCTGTGCAGGTGAATCACTGCAGGTCACAGTGCAACCTGCTTCTATTGTCCAAAAACTTGGAGGCCCAGTCAGCCTGGGCTGTGTGGTAGACCCCCCCCGAGTGAACCTCACCTGGAGACTGAACGGGAAGGAGCTGGCTGGATCAGACGAGGTGCTGGGCATCCATGTGGAGCGAGGGAAGCTCATCATCATGGCTCTCAACAACCGCACCGTGGGGCGCTACCAGTGCATCGCTCGTGTGCCTGAAGGAGTCATTGCCAGTGTCCCTGCAGTGGTCACCCTAGCTAGTGAGTAGATTTAGTTCTCTGACAGCCCCTGCTTTGCTTGGGCCATTGCTTAGACATCTTGAGAGGCTCATCCATTCTTGCTTGCTCGTGCTGGCATCAAGGAATGACTCCTTTGGCATAGGCCCTTTGTAGCATTTTTGATTTTGATTGGACTGGCTGATGTGTGGCCCAGTCTGACCCAAGCTGTCCTCCTTCTACATGGTAGGCTGCAGATCTGTCCTTCAGGGAGAAGTTTTTGCAAGCCCAGGGAATACCTGAGCTGTGGGGCTTGTGTGTGTGGTTGGTTTCCTGACAGTCAGGCTGCCTCCTCTGGCTCCTGACTTATTGGTGGAGTTTATAAATAGAACCTGCTGGTGCTGATGGTCCAACTGCTGCTGGGGCTGCTGCAGGACTGCTGCCAGCACAGGGTCAGTGTGTGCTAAGTTTTACTGCCTTCCTGAGACACAGCTCTGAGCAAGGGACTTTGCTCCTGTCCCTGAGCTTACATGCTCCTCACTGCTGCTCTCTGGCATTGGGAAATGTGTGCATGGCCAGAGGTGTCTTAGCTGGGCAAATTTTCTTACAAGCACCTGTTTTTGGCCAGATGTTGTGTGTATTTGGCCAGAAGGGACTGTATTTGGATGCATGTGAGAAAGTGCAGTGGAGAGCCCCACCTTCTGAGAAATCCACAGTGAGTGTTTGGTGGAGCAAGTATGTGCAGAGGAGGCTGCCATTGCCTTGCAGTGACAGCCCCGAGCATAGAAAGGGCTTCATCTTTCCCAGCAAAAGGGAGTTTGGGGCTTAGTCTTGAGAAAATGAAGATGGGAAGATGTTTGTGCAAAGTGGGGCCTGGCTTTGCTGTAAAGCCAAGAACCATTGCCTTGTCACTGATACATTAATCAGGAGTGAAATGTTTAGGCCAGGCTGGGTGAGAGGAGGAGGAGGCCAGGGAAAGCAAGGAGAGAGTTGCTGAACTCTGAGGCAGGGTGGGAGGGGGTTGTCACGGGGCCGAATCTGTTGGGGGATTTGGCCTGAGCCCCATGCTGAGATTAAGTTTCGGAGAACACATTCCAGAGCAGAAAGGGGGCTGTGTGTGCTGGTGGCCTGATAGAGAGAAGGAGGAGAGGAGGGGAGAGGTGGATGGGATTACCAAGGGCATGGTTTGAATTTAGGAGAGTAGGGTGTGCACAGCTCCTCAGCCTGATCAGCTCCTGCTTAGCAGCTCTCCTTTTCTTTTTTCACTCGCACCCCAGCCCACTACCACCAGCTCTGTCTCCTGGGAAAAGTATCTCTGACCTATCTGACTGCTTTAGTGGTGAACTAGGGACAGGTCCTAAGGCACCAGAAGGCCCCACCATCACCTTCAGGAAAATCAAAGCCTCTGAGTAGTGCATCAGCCCTCTCCAAGAGCCAAATCACCTTTGCCTACTGGATTGCAACTGGGGATGTGTGTGCAAGAGAAGGACTTGGCCATTGCTGTGGTCCCGGTCGTGGCAAACACATTTCTGAGAGGAAGTCAGGAGCATCACTCAGTGGAGCTCACAAAACTGGAGCCAGAGGTTGCATGATCAAGCAGCTAATCAATCCATTGTGGAAAACCCCTGTGCTGTGCTATGCTGCATGGGTCCCTCATCCTCAGGGGTAGCTGGGGATGGCAGAGGCTGTATTCCACACACCTGGATAGCCTCAGGTGATAGAGAGCACCCAGGTGAGGAAGATCTAGCAGTCAGTGAGTGAAGAGAGAGATAGGGCATCCCAGTGAAGGTGTGGGACTGAAGGTGTGGGAGGAGAACCTTCTGGAGGGGCTCAAATAACCAGTCTCATGTTCATGAGCTGGAGTCTGCTTGCAACAGTGGTGTTGTTCTGAAAGAGCAGGGAGTACCACTTGGCAGTAAGACTGAGTTTGAAAACTGGGGTAGCAGGTGTGCCCTGGGCTCCCTCTCCTGCTCCAGACCTTCTTTACAGGACCTTGCTCAAAACTGATTCAGTGGTGACCATGGTGAGAGGAAAGCCCATGGCAGGTCAGCATTGCAGTTGATAAATCTCCTCTAGATAACCTTCAGGGCTGAAAGAAAACCCTCTGAAAGTCTTAGTTCCATCCAAAAATTATTTTGGAGTGGCAGGAGAAAAGTGCAACTGGAATGTGTGGATGAAAGCAGTGGGGGGAAGGAGAGCTATGGAAATATTTTCAAGGCTTAGGTTTATTTTGGAAGAGGACCTGGAGTCATTGGAAGAAGTGACTTGCTAGGTTTTGAGGAGTGTAGGTGAAATTGTCTGGCCAACTTTTAGGCTATTTCTTCTCCTTTCTTTGGCCCTTCTTTGAAGGAAGCACTCTGGAATGTCCCAGGCTCTGTGTGCCCTTGCCCTGGGGCCTGCTGTGCTTTGCTGAGAGTCAGCAAGCAGATAAGCATCACTGCAGTGCTGGCAGCCAGGCATAGCCCTGGGACTCACACCTCCTTCTCTCATCTGCAGCAAAGTGATGCAGAGGCCATCTCTCTTCCCCCTGGCTCAGAGAGCTGGTTGAAACTTGCATTTAATTTCTCCAGCAGAGATAAAATAGCTGTTGCATATCCAAGAGGTGGAGGGTGGAGGGATTTGCAGAAGGGAAAGATTTCATGAAGTGACAAAGGGAGCAGCACTTCAGGCATTACTTGGGCACCCTTGAGTCCAGTTAGAGCTGAGCTGGTGCTCCACACGATCTTGGCTGCCCATGGCATATCAGTGCAAGTCACTGCAGGTCACATCTGCTGATCACTGCTGGCCTGACTGTGGTGCACAAGATCAGCCCTGCAGGCCCCAGGGCAGCACTGCAGTCTGGGACAACTTGTTTGGATAAAATAGGAGTATCCCTGGTTTTCCAAGCCAGGCTTTAAGCCTTCATATGAATGACAGCTGCAAAGAAGAGAGAGATGCTTTCTGTGCCTGATTCTAGGTAGCAAAGTTGTAATCTTGCTAGAAAGCCCTGCCCCAGCTCTTCTCCTGGGTAGGGCTGCTATATGTAAAAGGCATGGATGCAATGGGCTCTGGTGGGACCAAGTGATTCCACCAGAGACTTATACACGGTGCTGAGGGCTGGTTCTGTAACAGCCAGAGATTTGGAAGGTTGGGAGCTCTTCATGGAGCTCACAGGGGCAACTGAAATGCAGGGCTGGAGCAAGGCTGGTGAGCAGAGGTAGTGAGAGCTGTGTAACTCCCAGCACTCATCTGTATGCATAGAAAATCAGGGCAGCAAACACAGCAGCAGGTCTGACCTGGATAGACATGATATTTAAAACCAAAACAGAAGAACAGATGAGGGGTGCAGCAAAAAAACTCCACTGTTCCAGAATTCCCTGTGGCCAGCGGTGTGGGACTGTGGTACCTGTGTGCCAGGAATGCCGTGGGCAAGGGCAGCTCAGTGCCCTGTTGCCTCCATCGGTGCCACGGGTGAGGTCAGTCCTCAGCCTTGTGGCAGCACGTGTGGGAAGCTGGGCCTCAGCGTGTGGAGCTCGTGGGCAGTGACCCTGCACGGGGTCGGGCTGGGCATCCCCCAGGAATTTGCAGCTGCTTTCTGAAGACAGCCCCATTCATTTTCCTTCGCCAGGGCCTCTCCACTGATACTCCCCAGAGGCAATGGCAAGAGAGAGGGAGGGAAGGAAGGAAGGAATAAAGGGGATGGCTGCCTGTTGGAAAAGCATATGCAGAGCAGGCACAGGGGCTCTGGCCCCAGGGGCAGAGGTGGTATGAGGAGTGGAAAGAAGGAAAACACAGGTGGTGTTTTGTGAGGCAGCAGAGCTGTGGCATGAGGACTGTGAGATGGGCCCAGGGTGGGGGAGATGTGCTGGGAGGGTTGTGAGTAGGTACCTGTCTCAGCAGGGTAGGAGGAATCTGGTGGTGACGGCACCAGCGCCCAGGCTGAATGGAGAGTGAATTCCATAGCCCTAGGCTGCTCTCACAGCTGAGGGGGGAGTAGTGGAGGGTGCCTGCCCCCAGGCTGGAGGACCCTATTGCTGCCTATTCCCCTTCCCTCCCTTTCCTTTTTCACTCTTCCCTATGGCAGGGAGAACTTTTATCTTGGGGCCATAATTTCATTTACTATTGCTTCTTCTCCAAAGTTATTTATGGTCTCCCATTCATTTAATCGGCCCTGTCTCGCCCGCCTCGTTGCTTGGCCCCCAGCCCTCGGACTCAGCTGGTTTCCCTCCCCAGTGACAGCAGCACAGTTGGCTGCAGGGCTGCACCCTGGTTCACCCCATTGCGCCTCGGAGCTGGCTGCAGATGGACATAAGCAATGGCCTTTGGTTGCACTCCCTCCTAAACAAGAAAAGGGGGGAAATAAAGCCCTCTTGTCCCAGCACGGCTGAAGTCAGCAGTGCTCAGTCTGTCTGTCCGCAGCACCTCCTGGACAATGGTTGGTAGATGAGGACTTGCTTCACTGTGGTCAGGCGTGTCTTTTAAGGACAAGAACATGGGCTGGCACGCTGGATGCTGCCATATGAGAAGGAAAACCCAGCCAGTGAGAGGGGATGTGGTTAATCCCAGCTGCAGTGGTTGTTGGACTCTGGTGCAAATTGCATGTTAGATGTGGGGCCTGGCTGCTGCAGGCTGTACAGCTGAAGGGGCAAGTGCTGCATATCCCCCTGGCATGGATCCTGTCCTCCAGCCCTCCCTGCTGGGGGGACATGCATGGTCCCCCCACAACTCAGGGGCAGCTTGTTTGAACCCCCCAGGATGAAGCTGGTTGTCTCAGCTTGGCACTATGCCCTCTGTTTGGCTGTGCTGGGGTCAAATACAACAGGATGTGTGTGGGGGAGCTTGTCCCATGCACAGAGGGGGACAGGGGTGACCCAGACCACCCCTCACCAGCTCTGGCTGACCCATCAGCGCTAAAGGATGGCTCTACATGCCCATACCAGTGGTGAGCAGGGCAGTTGAGATCGCCTGTGGCCAAAATCCACTGGCAAATAAACCAGTCTTGTTCTCTGTGGGGAAGCAGGAATTTAGGAGAGTAGTTTGGCAGGAAGCTCATACACTTGGCATATGAAAAAGTAGTTTGTCACAGTTCTGCTATTTTTCCCCTCTCTCCTGCCAGTTTCACTCTGCTTCTCCAAAGGCACCTGGTTCTTGCTCCTCCAGCTACCCCAGGATCCCTTTCTTTGCTCTGTTCTTTCCCCCTCTTCACAATTTCACCCCTTGTCCCTCACTTCTGGGCTGAGGGGAAGCCAGGAAGAGCTGCAGCTCCCTACTGTGGGGTTGCAGCACCCACAGCTGAGAGATGTGGGCTGAGCCACCATCTGGGGGAGCTGCCTGTGAGAGGTCCCCATGTCTGCCCAGCCCACAGTCATCCCAGGGGGTGTCCTGGCACAGGGTCATAATTTTCCATCTTCAAGATGGCTCTGCTATGCCAGGACCTTGGGTCTGCTCTTTTTCCAGGCTCTTGGGCCCCTTCTCCTCTTCAGGGTGTGTGTGCATGTACACGTGCTCGTGTAAGTGTGTATGTGCAGATCCCTGCCAGCATCGCTGGAGCCTATGCCTTGGCTCCAAAACCTTAATTCAACTGTGATGAATCCAGACCACCAAGGCGCACATTAATTTTCCTGATGCTCGTTTATATTTTGTTGATCGGAGAAACATGCGCAATGTGGGCAGGCACACACTGGGCTTTCGCCACTTCTCCACCTCTTTCCATTTCTGTGGCTCTCACTATTTTATTCCTTGATCAAACATAAAAAGCAAAGAGGAGAAAGTATCCATCATCCTTCCCTGCCCCAGCAGTAACTTTCGTTGGAGGAGGAGCATGAGGCGCTGCCAGCTTTTCAAAAGTTAAGAGTTAACTTTCATCTGGCTTTAATATCCAGTGGAAACATGGCTCCCCTCCTCAGCTTGTCTTAAAGGATTAATCACAGTTCTGAAGTTCACCCGTATTCCTTCTTTTTATTATTTTTTTTAATTGAACAATGCCAAGAAATTCCAGAAGTGTTAAGCATGTTCATTGCAAATCATTTTTATGACATTGCAAAACCTCCCCTTTTCTTTTCAACCTCCTCCCCTTCCCTCAGATCTGGGCCTGGGACCGCTGGCTCCCCCAGCAGCCGCCCGACAGCCCCTCCGCACTGCGCTCGAGGAGGCTTTCTTGATGCCTTGCCAAGAGAGCTGGTTTTTATTTAAACTCTATAAAAGATCTTGCTTTAATCAGAAAGTCTGCTTGAGAAATTTCATGTCACTTTTCCATGACTGTGGGTGGGAGAAGCTTGGAGCCAGAGTTGTCTTTCGCTCTTGGGAGCACTGCTGCATTTCCCAGAGAACAAACCCCACATCTTTCTGCTGGCTGGGGCTGCCAAGGGAGGCTGCCTGCCACCAGCTCTCCTGCTGCCCCCCAGGCCCCAAACTGCCTGAGGTCACAGGTGCCACGTCCTGGGATGTGTTTCTGGGGGTGAGGGAACTGTTGGCAGCACGTGGCCATGCCGTGGCTGCAGATGCAACACTGCCTTAGAGTGGGGTTTTGCAAAGGAAGTGTGGTCTCATCCAGAATTAGTGGCATGCCATTCAGGAGATCTGTTAGCCTGGTGTCCTGGGAAGAAGCACCAACCTGAGCCTTGATGTGACGGTGTGACCTGTCACCTGTGACAACAACCAACTGTGGGATGTGCCGCTTTCGCTAGTGGGCACCTGGGCTGGTGTACAGCATTGTAAAAATGCACACGAGGGACTTTTTTCCTGGCACAAAACCTCCTCCCTCACAGCACATGCTGTCTGAGACGAACTTCAAGCTTGCAGTGCCTCAGCGAGGTTTGCCATCACTCCCAGAGAGGACGGAAACCAGTTTTGCCTCTGGAAAGTTTGGTGGGGCCAAGTTGGCATACTCCCTGCCCTGACAGATCTGTGGTGTTTTGCTGCTCTCCTCTCCTCCTGCTTTAAAAAAACAGGGAAAAGAAAGCAAATAGTTAGGTACCCCTTCCTCTTAGTTCCTCTGCTTCCAGTCATGCTGCGCACATCAGCCTGGCCAGGGTGGGAACTCCCATCACAGCATGGACAGAGAGACATGGTGTGACAGGGTTTTCACTGCTGCTTTAGGGAAGGAGCAGCTGTGCCACATAGAGGAGGAGCTGGCTTTCCTTGCAAGTACCTGTTCTTTTAACTGGAGCTTGGGCATACGTGAAGCTTTGTGGTTAACCAGCTTTCAGCTGTGAGATATTTGATGGGAACAAGAGTGCCTGGAGCAGAGATGCTGATTTCTCAGGTGTGGGAGGAGCTCAGGGGGTTGCACACACTTCCTCCCACCTGGCATTTGTACCCTTGAAGCAGGCTGGGCTCCCTGAGTTACGACTACAAAGTCAGCTTCTCAGTAGCAGAACAGCAGTCATGTGTGAAATAGCAGGCAGCAGAAGGACCATTTTTGGCTGCCCTTCAGTGCTGCAGTAAGTTGGCTTATTTTTTATTCTCAGGCCAGGATTTTTCACACCCAGTTTCCCAGCCCTAGAGCAGGCGGTTTCTCCAGAAGCTGTGTTTTAAGTTACTAATTTTGTAGGAAAAAGGGGGGGGTGGGAGGGGGGGGGGGGAAACCAAAGCAAGCCAGTTTCCCTAGCAGCTGGGGTCAGAGCAGTCCTCTGCCGGCACCATGAGCAAACAGCCCCCAGCCCATGGGGAGAGGATGAGCTGACACTGAGATGTGTAGCCAGCCACTGAGATGCCTTGTCTTCTGCTCTCTTTGCAGATCTCAAAGATTTCAAGTTCAATGGCCAGCATGTGATTGAGGTGGATGAAGGGAACACAGCCGTGATTGCCTGCGACCTGCCCGAAAGTCACCCCAAGGCTCAGGTCCGCTACAGTGTGAAGCAGGAGTGGCTGGAGGCTTCCCGAGGTGAGTGCCCGGGGGTCTGACCCAGCAGGTTCCGCCACAGGACCCTGGTTTCGCCCTTCCTTACCAGCAGTAGCTGTCTCTACCTGCTGCCTCTTTGTCCCTTTGCCACTTGTCTCAGCACAAATTACTTCAGAGTCCCTGGCATGGTCTCCTTGATGTCCATGCTGCCTGGGACATCATGGTTTTTTCTTTCCCCCTTGCCCACCTTTTCTTCAGGACACTGCATGTCTTCTAGGAGGCTGGACAGGAGCATATCTTGTGACCATGTGCCACTTTCTCTTTTCTCTCTACAGACAATTATCTTATTATGCCATCTGGAAACCTTCAGATCGTTAATGCCAGCCAGGAGGATGAGGGGACTTACAAATGTGCTGCCTACAACCCTGTGACACAGGAGGTGAAAACTTCAGTCTCCAGTGAGAGGCTCCGTGTGAGACGTAAGCCATTCTCCCTTCACCACACATCTCCAGCTCTGGGGACACTGATCAGTGCTATCTGGTGCAGCTGGTTTTCTGTGTGAATCGTTATCAGTTGCTGAGAAAACTCCTTTCCAGCAGCAGAAGGCCCCAAGGTCTGCTCCTGGAGTATGTGTATGCAGCCCTGGGATTGCCATGCTTCCTTAGCATTTGTTCTTGGTGGTGGGCAGGCAAAGGCCTTTAGCTCTTTGGCAAAGTGGCTTTGTTGTGTGCACAGAACCCTTACAGAATGTCCCTCTGGTCCTGCATTGCCATTAACCTTCCCCAGCACAGAAAAAACAGTGTGCCCTACTGTTATCCCTACCTACCCAGCGCACAGGGTGCTCTCCCACCACCCACCGTCCTTCCCACGCACCTCCTTCCTCCACGTCTCTTCCCAGGCTCCACAGCAGAGGCAGCCCGGATAATCTACCCTCCTGAGGCTCAGACCATCATTGTCACCAAGGGCCAGAGCCTCATTCTGGAGTGCGTGGCCAGCGGGATCCCCCCGCCGCGGGTCACCTGGGCTAAGGATGGCTCCGGCGTCTCCGCCTACAACAAGACGCGCTTCCTGCTCAGCAACCTCCTGATCGACCCCACGAGCGAGGAGGACTCAGGCACCTACAGCTGCACGGCTGACAATGGCGTTGGGGAGGCCGGGGCTGCCTTCATCTTCTACAATGTGCAGGTGTTTGGTGAGTGCTGCTGGAGCCATTGTTTCAGGGAGGGCTTGGACATCTCATCATCTTCTAGGGGAAGATAGTAGCATGGAAGCATTCTTCCCCTCCCTGGATAAACCACAATGTAATGCAAACCCCTGCTTGTGGTTCCAGTTTCCAGACCAGACTAATTCTTTCTTGAGGGTAGTAGTTCCTCCTTCTTGGCTCCCATCATGGGCTGGAGATGATGGATGCTCCTTTCCTCTGCAGAAGCTCTTCTCTTGTCATTTGTGGCATTGCTTTTGTTCCAATACTTTCTAGTGGAAGCCTGGTTGCTTTTTAGACATATTTGACATTGGCATAAGGAAGACATTGGAATGTCTTGGTTTTGTTCTGTTTTGTAGGGAAGCTCTCTGTGGAGTAGAAAACGTTAGGGATACTACACCTCAGATATTTCTACCACATATACTTCCCATTCTCACAATTTTTAGGGAGATTAGTTTCACAAATTGCATTTTATCAGGTGCTGATGTGTTGTTGTGGCACAAGCACAATCTTTGCAGAGTAGCATTTCAGCTCCGAAAAATGGGACTAGATGTCTGATCTCATGTGAGAGGGCAGATGGCTTTGGGCTACCTCCCTTTGCAGTTTATGTGGATGCTGAAGGGGAGTGGCATTGAAGCAGACCCATGTGAGCCCTCACAAAGAAAGTGGGACTTAGGGTAGGAAAGGATCCATCACTCTGCTCTCATCCCTGCCAGAGAGGAAGGTGCAAAGCCATGATGGTGCCGTGCTCCTAGTCAAGCGGCACTCAGCAGTCTGTGTTTGTTCCTCACACAGAACCCCCGGAGGTCACCATGGAGCTGTCCCAGCAGATCATTCCCTGGGGCCAAAGCGCCAAGTTCACGTGCAAGGTGCGCGGGAACCCGCAGCCCTCGGTGGTGTGGCTGCGCAACGCGGTGCCGCTGTCAGGCAGCCGGCGGCTGCGGCTGTCGCGCCGGGCGCTGCGGCTGCTCAGCGTGGGGCCCGAGGACGAGGGCATCTACCAGTGCATGGCCGAGAACGAGGTGGGCAGCGCCCAAGCCATGGTGCAGCTGAGGACAGCCCGCCCGGGTAAGCCCCTCTCTCCAAAGTCATGGCCATTCAGTCACAGCCTAACACAGGACAAGGACGGGGGAAGCACGGGAAGAAAGTTGGGGTGTTGCTTTTACTTCCTATTTAACCTATGCTGCAAGTGCTGTTCTGCCTGAGGTCTCAGTATCTCCCTCTGGGAACACATGACACCAGTTTTGCTTCTAAGGGCTGGGCCATGCGTGCACATTTGGGTGATCTCTACACAAGAGATCTTGTCTCTATACAAGACATCTGGCTGTAGTGCTTCACCCCATGGCTTAGCTCTGCCTCTGAACTTGCACTGAGCAAGAGCTTAAAAACTGAATTCACCTGGGGTAGGAGAGGTACCACCTGATTCCTTGGACTTCGTTGAACTTACACAGGGTAAGAGGGACTTCAGAGAGACAGGGAACCTTGTTGTTTATAGCAGGGGAAGGAGGGATTGTTGCCAATACCTTTTTGAGTGGCACTGCAGGCAGTACTGCACAGGGGGCTCACAGCTCTGCCTTAACCACAGACTGGGATGGGCATTTACCCTGCTGTGACACTTTGTATTCCAGGAGCTCCACTCAACCCTGGGCGAGATGTCCAGCTGCACACGGCTCAATCTCCAACACCACCTTCCAGGAACAGCACCTTAAAGCTGCCCTTGGATAAAGCTGGACTGCCCAAGCCTGGGACAACCCCTCCTCTAGCAGCATCTCCACAGTGTGCAGCCAACAAGGAGCTGGTGCCTCCAGCTGAAGCCCCCATCATCCTCAGTTCTCCACGGACCTCCAAGACAGACAGCTACGACCTGGTGTGGAGACCCCGGCCTGACAGCAGAGCCCCCATCCTCTATTACGTGGTGAAGCATCGCAAGGTATCACTCTTTTCCCTGCTCCCATCTTTCCTCTGCGCCATTCCATGGGCATGCTGGTGGCCTCACCACACATTTCACCCATCGCTCACTGGTGGCACTGGATAGTGAGACCTCCTGAGCTGCAGCCTCAGCCTGATGGATACAGGCTGTGACAGGAGGTTTGCTGAGCTGTCCAGGAAGAGCCCAGTGGCAGTGCCTGTCTGCCTAAGTGTGCAGAAGGCACATGAACACACTTTGCTAGTAGCTTCCACATCCAGTTCCAGATGTGTGCATGCACAGGTAGGAAGCCCTGAGGGCAGGTTGCACAATGACTTGCTCTGGAATACTTTTGTCTTGGCACAAGCCAGGGGGACACAGAATGGACTGCGTGACACAGAGCAGCATCCTCTCTGCTGCATGTGCATGCCCTGCCCAGCAACACCAAAGTGCCCATGTTCAGTGAGCGTGAGGAGCCAGTAGAGAGCTGTCATAACCATGCTAAATCCTCTGGAAGATCCTTGTCCCCCAGTTTTATTCTGGAAGCTGGAAGGCAGTGCACTGTGGAGTACATCAGTTGCAGGTGGCACAGTGTGAGCACATGGTGCATGGCCAAGTCCTGCTGGAGCGCAAGGACTCCTCCCTCTGGGGTGTTTCATGGCACCATGGGCACAGTGCAGGCACAGCTGTAGCCCAGCAGTTTTTTTAAATGCTGAAGCATTGTTGAGGGAAAAATTCTTCTTCTGAGGTGCAAAGTATCTCCATTTTGCTGGGGATAAGTGGAAAAAAGGGGCTTAGATTTATTTTTCTGCTGCTTTTCTTCCCTTTGGGTAGGCAAGGAGTTGCAGTAGAGAGGCAGGTTTTGCCTCAAGCCCCCCAGAGGGTTTGAGTGTATTCCAAAAACATGCCAAATCGCATGTTTGGGATTCCCGCCCACTGCAAGGCACCATTTTCACGTACATGTGAATATATGTATCTATTTTCCTGGAATTGTGTGCTTTTGTGAAAATACAGTGTAATAGAAGACTGTTACAATCCTTGATTTCTTTAAAAAAAAAAAATTAAGATGAGGATTTCAGCTAACCATCTCTTTTAAGAGCCCTTTAAAACAAAGGCAGAAGATGCCAGCACAGGAACACAATAGAGCAAGCTTAAATAAAAAACAAAGATGCCAAAAGCATCCCCAGACTGTTGGCTCTGGTTGTCTGCCAAGAGGAGATTTATTCCCCAGTGGTGTATCATGTAACTACCAATTCTGCTTGCAATCTTAACTTGCAGCCTTGGAGTTTGTCCATATTTGATTTGTTTTTCAGCACTTCACCTGGTAGGGGCTGTGGGGCAGTGAAGGTCACCATGGGTCACTGCAGTTTGCAGTAATGTGTTTTCAGTGTAGTCCAAATTCTCAGCTGGAGACTCTTTCTTGGGATGCTTAAGGATTGTGTGGAAAGGAATTAGTCCCAATAACCCTTAAACTTGTTTAGAAAGAGTCTCTTTCTATCCAAGATCCTTAGGATCAAGTTATATAATGATCTGGTTTTGACATTTCTGACTGGAAAACCATGTGTGTGGAGAGGGAAGGAACCAATTCAGCCACAAAAGAAAAGGCTCTTTGTGTAGAAGATGGCTGTATAGAAAGTTAAACCTACTGACAGGAGACCTACATTTGTACTGTGCGAGGTTCTGCTTCTTCTCTAGAAGATATCTGTGAATGTCTCTTTTTACTCTGTTCCTACACTGCCCCAAACTCTCAGCAGCCTGCAAGCAGTCAGATGCCATGCAGCCCTTACTTTTGTTTCTTAAGAATTTCTCTTTCCCTTTCCTGCATATTAGCAGCCTTTAGGACTCCCCTTCCTGGCCTCAGAACTTTGCAGACTCAGGAACAAAAATAAAACGAGGCAGGCATTAATCAGTCAGTGTCAAACGCTTGGAGAAAAGATGAATGATACAGCAGAGTCTTGGCATTTCCGTTCTGTTGCGTTGCCTGCATTACTAATTCTCCTTCTGGCACCGGGTCACTTCAGTGTCCTGCCTATTTGCCTGCAAAAATATTATCTTTGCAGCCAGGGAGAAGGAGGAAGGTTCCACCTTCCCTCCCCCTCTGCATGGGGCATCACGGTATCACAAAAAAAAGCCTGTGTTTCCAAGCTTCTCTGAGGCCTATGGCCATACACAGTCTCTTCCCTGCAGAAACCTTTGCTCCAGCATTATGGCTCTTCATTTGAGCCCCAAAGTGCCAGGGGTGAGGCTGGATAATACTCAGTAAAACAAAGTGTGTCTGGGTACCTCATCCCTTGGAAATGGCCAGTATCTAAATGAGCAGCTCAGCAGCTGGGCTGCAGGAAAGATTTGGCTCCTAAAGCAGCTCAGTCCTGTGGCTAATGCTGCATTTTGGGGGCCACACCTGTTCTGGAGATTTACACACATCGAGGGGTGGTAGTATCAAAGGGAACTAGAAGACAGAACAGGTCTGACTGAACCCTGGGATCAAGAAAACACTGTGGGTGAGTTGTCCTGCTTATACCTGAATTCCTTTGCAAAATCAGGCTGGCACCATCTCCTTCCTTTGCAGAGAGGGAAGGGAAGGTAGATGTGATTGGTACACAACTTACTAAAAAAGTTTCTGAGCTCGGTGCCTGCAAGAAGCCCAGCCTGCCCCAGGCTCTGCAACACCTGCATTGGTCTCTCAGCAGGTCACCAACGCCTCGGACAGCTGGACTGTGAGGGATGTCCCAGCCTCGCAGCACCGCCTGACCCTCACTAGGCTGGACCCTGGGAGCCTGTACGAGGTGGAGATGGCTGCTCACAACTGCGCCGGCGAGGGACAGACAGCCATGGTGACCTTCCGCACCGGTAAGGGCAGGCCTTTCCCCGGGTTCCCCTTTGCTCTGAGTCAGGGGAGGGGCCCTCTGAAACATCTTGTCCCAGCCCTGAGGCACAAGGCACCAGCCTTTGGACAATGGGAGTGTTCCTGCTCTGGAAACCCATTTGCCCTCAGCTTAGAGCAACTGTCAGAAGGGAAAGCGGAGGGTAGGATGGGGAAAATTCCAACCCATCATCTGTGTGGCTTGGAAAAAGTCCCTTATTCACTTGGTGTCTCAGTTGAAAACCTGCAGAACAGTAGAAAATGGGTCTAGCATAAATGTCAAGAGGTTGTTTAATCCATCCTCTGCTTGGAGACAGAAATCTAGCAACATTTGAAGAAAAGCAATTAAAAGTTGTAGAAAATTAAATATGAGGGACATCTATTAACAAATCTGCCCCTTTAGCTTTCGTTCCTGCCAGCAGGCTGAGTGCTTTGAGCTCCTAGGGCTGTCAGAGTCCAGGAGGTACTTACCTCTGCATCCTGTCTGGGAATATTTGCTTTCCTCATCACAGCAAAAGTTAATTCTGAGTGCATCTCTCTGTTAGTGATGCCACCTCTCCCTTCTGCACAGGGCGGCGCCCAAAGCCAGAGATAGTTGCCAGCAAAGAGCAGCAGATCCAGAGGGATGACCCAGGCACGAGCACTCAGAGCAGTAACCAGGCCGACAACAGCCGTCTGTCCCGTAAGGCCCTCCCTGAAATGGCTCCAGGAGGGTGAGGGGTGCTGGGTCTCTTGTGGGTGGCAGTGGCCAGGCCATGCTGGGGTTGAAGTCTCTGCTGAGTAAATCAAGACTGCAGTGCTGGATGGGTGGTTTCTGGCTTCTGACAAGGAGAGGTCCTTCTTGGATACCCCTACTACTGCTCTTGGCAGACAGTCACTCCTGGAGAGCAGGCAAATCCCACTGCCTGGCCCCACCTTTAATGCAAGGACATTTCAGCAACTCTCTGTCTCTTGCTGAATTCCATGTGAAGAGTTCAGAAAGCCCTGTCTTGGAATCTGTGAATGTGTGTGGCATAGGAGCAACAAACTGCACTGCACCAATGGGTGCTGATGGAGTGTCAGGGAGGAATGCAGACCAAGTACCTGCATGTCCTGGCTACGGGCAATTAGTTTCCATTCTAGGGGTGCAGAGTGCTCCATTTGGGTATCTTGCTGCACTGGATAAACATCAGATCCCTACTGAGCAATCTAATTTGTTGTTTCCCACCCTGTCTCTATCATTACTATTGCCTTTATCATTTCTGTGAAATTCTCTCCTTCAATCCTAATCTTGCAAGATCCCATCCTTCAGTCTCCTCCATACTCATTTGTTGTCTTTATTTTCATATCCATAGCTCCATTAATCTCTTTTCCTCCCATCTTTTGATTGTTTTCCTGTCAAATTGTATTTCCACAGTTCAGAATTTTTCCTTATTTCCTTCTCAGTTGTTTCTTCTCAATCTCTCCTGTTCCCATCTCCTACACTTGGTTTTCCCTAGCATCAGTCTCCCCCTGCTCACTCCTTCCACATCATCCAGGCTTTTTGCTCCATCTCCAGCCCTGCATCCATCCCTCTCACTGCTTTCCCTCTATGATGGGTGATCACACCTCAAACCTTGTGTCATCCTGCTTGATCTGGGAGTGGAAAAGGAGCAAGATGCAAGCAAGAATAAAAGGTGCTTGTGGGCACAAACTGAAAGGCATGAGGATTTGGGGGTGCCAGCTCTAATGAAGAGCATTCAGGAGTTGCAGAGCATGTGGCTGGGTGCAGTGCAGGCAGTCCTTCACCCACATACCGCGGAGCCACAGGATCCTCCAGACAGGGTGAGAGTAATATGTTTTATGCCCTAATGTCCTTCTGGGTCCCTTGCAGCTCCTGAGGCACCGGACCGTCCAACCATCTCCATGGCCTCAGAGACATCTGTGTACGTGACCTGGATCCCCCGTGGGAATGGCGGGTTCCCCATCCAGTCTTTCCGCGTGGAGTATAAGAAATTGAAGAAGTTGGGAGACTGGGTCCTGGCCACTAGTGATATTCCTCCCTCTCGCCTCTCTGTGGAAATCCCAGGCCTGGAGAAAGGTAGGCAGGTGCTCTCCTCCCTTCTTCCTGGAGGCCTGTAGGAAAGCTGCAGGGTCCCTGTAGGATGGTTAACCATCTGTCACATCCTGCTCAGCCCTGGCATGATTGAGCAAAACAAACCTTTCCTGACTCCTGCCCTATGTGCATGGGGAAAAAAGCTGCAGATGCTTCTCCAATTTCTCCAGCTGCAGAGACCAGCATAAGTTTGACCTCCCTCAGGGAGGCTTAGGCATGCTTTTCTGTAGTACAGGATACAATTACTAATAGCATTTGGTTTTGTCTTTTACAAGACAGGACAGAACTTAGTCACAGACAAGACAGATGGGCTCACAAATCCCATTGCACTTCACTTGAGAAAAGATTTCATCACTGAGCTGGACAGCTTAAAAGGGAAACATAACTACCTCAAACTAAAGATCAATAAAAGGAAGTTTGGGTAAAAATTATGTAGCTTTGAACTGATGTTTATGTACTTAATTCCCGTGGAGTAGAGGAAGAACACATTTCCATACCTGCTTTCAGGTCAGGATATGCTTTCAGGCATTTCTTAACCCCCTGCACATCTTCCAAAACTGCTATCTGACTTTTGGACCATCTAGACAGGAATTGGGGAAGGTAAATAAAAGCAGGCTCCATCTAGGACATGGCTGAAATGTGGCCATTCAGGGTTTGTACTTCCGCAACAAACTTGTAGTCTCTCTGCCTTCTGGAGACATAGCCCCTCATCACAGTCAGGGCCATGCTGACAG
This sequence comes from Taeniopygia guttata, assembly GCF_048771995.1. Classification (NCBI taxonomy): domain Eukaryota; kingdom Metazoa; phylum Chordata; class Aves; order Passeriformes; family Estrildidae; genus Taeniopygia; species Taeniopygia guttata. The sequence continues at coordinate 22,151,776 of NC_133024.1, forward strand.
TAGAAATCTGGAAAACTCCAAACGCTGCAACCATTTCATTTCCCATTTTCCCCATAGGCACATCGTATAAGTTCCGTGTGCGGGCGCTGAACATCCTGGGAGAGAGCGAGCCCAGCGCGGCGTCCCGGCCATACGTGGTGTCGGGGTACAGCAGCCGTGTCTACGAGCGCCCCGTGGCTGGGCCCTACATCACCTTCACAGACGCCATCAACGAGACCACCATCATGCTCAAGTGGATGGTGAGGCTTGTGGGGGTGGAGAGCGCTGCAGGGGCAAGAACCAGGTGTGAGGGTGCTCTTTGCCCAGCTTACACCTCCTCCAGGTTCCCACCCTGCAGCTCATCACCAGCACATCTGCAACTATTGGATCTGGGATCCAGTAGCTGCCCTCCACCAAAGGAGGACTGGGTTTGGGACACATAGAAGGGTGAGAAGTCAGAGAGCCTAGGAAACACTTTCCATCTGAATCCAACATTGTATACAGGAAGATTTCAGTGGATAACCATGGGGTCTCAACCATTTTGTTCAATAAGCACAGTTGAACAATGTATGGGGTGGCTGTTTGCTCCATTAGCATCTCCCTCTCTTCTAGTATTTTCCAGCAGATATGTCTTTCACTCTCATTTGCTAGGTAACAATTCTAAATGCTGATAATCATCTACTGCAGTCCACTCCAGAGGATTTTTAGGAGTGGGTAGGATCTTTTGGATCACAAGGCCAGATCCAAGTGTTTTCAACAGCTTAGAGCTTTTTCAGAGGGATGCACTGCTCTCCTCTCCTAGCTGCTTATAACCCTGAAATTGCCACAAGGGAGGATGGGCACTGCTGTTCTTTTAAACTCAAACAGTAGCTGATAAAATACTGGGTGAAAGACAGCAAGAACACATGGAGCTGGGACAATACTGCCCTGGGTGACAGGGCGCAAGAGACCTGTCTTCAGAAACACAAAGCTCATGCAGTGACCAGTTAATGGCAAGGAAGCCATGAGCCTGCTGAAGGCAAGATGATTGTGTGCTTGCCCACACCCAGCTGAGTCACTATTGTTCAGGAATTTTTACTCTTGAATCACTGGCTGTAGCTGCTGAGAGGGCACAGAGCACTGGATGCCTGAAGTGACAGGCCCAGATCCACAGCTTGTCTGTTACCTGAAAGAAGCAAAGCTTGAGAGTAGAAAGTAGCATTGAGCTTTTGTAGGGAAGCCTTCATTGTGCAAATCAGTGGCAACACAAGGAAGGCCCCTCTGCTAGGTTAACTTCCTGTCCCATCCCACTTATCCTAGCTGCTCCTCACTTAGTACAATACAAGCATGGACATCTCTGCTAATTTCTGCTCTCCCTTCCATTCTCTGCAGTACATCCCAGCCAGCAATAACAACACCCCCATCCATGGATTTTACATCTACTACCGCCCCACTGACAGTGACAATGACAGTGACTACAAGAAGGACGTGGTGGAAGGTAGGCAGAGTAGAGAGGCTGGTCCCACCCCTAGTCCCTGCTGGAAGACAGCACAGCCAAAAGGAGCCCAGTGCACAAAAGACAGCGGCTGTCCAGGCTGCTTTACCAGGCACTGCTGCAGAGCTGGGCCAGCTGCCTGTTCCCTGAGGAGGTTAAGAGCTCCTTGTGTTTGTTTCCTCCTCAGGAGATCGGTACTGGCACTCCATCAGCCACCTGCAGCCAGAGACCTCATATGACATTAAGATGCAGTGCTTCAACGAGGGAGGTGAAAGCGAGTTCAGCAACGTGATGATCTGTGAAACCAAAGGTAAGGGATTCCCCAGGGCAGCTCTGGAAGCATGGCTGCTGCCTCCCCTGCCTGCAGCTGTCAAATCACAGCAGGGCAGGAAGCATCCCTGCCTGACAGTGCGTTGCCCAGGCTCCAGCCAAGTGGGGGAGGCAGCACTGGAGAGAAGACAGACACAGGGCTGTCCATACTGTTGATCAATGTGCCCGGTCTGTGCTAACCCTTTGTGCAGAGTCCATTGCTGTCTCTCAGAGCAGCAGTTGCCTTTTGTTTTCCTGACTATCATATAGGTGGTGACTGGAAACAGAAGGGCTAACTTTCCCTTGCTGTGCTGAACTCCATGTTGCATTAGAAGCAGGCCCCATTTTGTCTTCAAAGCAGCTGCACTGTCTTGACTGGAACAGCATTAAGTCCAAGTGTGCACTCTGGAGAAGCTATTTTGGATTTGCTTTTGCTTGAGCAGTCCACAAGCTGATCTGGCTGAGCTATGAGCCAAGCACAGAGGCCTTGTCTGTACTGCCATATGCATCAGCCTAGGAATCTTGTCATCCAGGAGTGCTTCTTTCAAGCCACCATAGAAGTCTGGCCACTCCACAGCAACATTAACATCCCTGGACTGCTGTGCCATCTGCCATGTCTCTAACATTCTCTTTCTCTTCCTTCCACAGCTCGGAAGTCTCTTGGTCTGCCAGGTCGTCTTCCACCCTCCAAAGTGCCCCCTCAGCAGCATCCCCCACTCAATGGTGGGCACAGTGGCCTGGGGACAGGAGCCATGGTGGCCCGTTCCAGCGACTTGCCGTACTTGATTGTAGGCGTTGTGCTGGGATCCATTGTACTCCTCATCGTGGCTTTCATCCCCTTTTGCCTTTGGAGAGCTTGGTCCAAGCAGAGTAAGGGTTGTTTCTTGGGGGCTGATTTACAGGGTATGGTTTGCCTGTGGATTAAATCTGACCCTCAGTGTAGTTGCAGCGAACACCCAAAATGTGAGGGAATTCTGGGAAGCAGGGAAGGCATGGGCAGAGAGCAAGTCTCAGATGTCCTGTGGAACCCCATAAAGACAAAGGCCACTGTTTTGTCCCTTGTCCTGCTTGCCTTGTGGCAAAGGAGCCTCTGGCACTAGAGGCAAAGGGCCCCTTTTCACCATTTATTTCCAAGAGTGCTTTGGGTGCAAAAATAGCTGCCTGGTAGGACAGCCTAAACCTATGCATGCTAAGCTTCAACAAGCTTGACTTTACCTCTCATTTTTGCCTCAGACTTTCTTTTCCTTCCCTCTGCAGAGCAAACCATTGACATGAGCTTCCCAGGAGCTGGGCTGCTGGTGTCATCCTGCCAGTACACCATGGTACCTCTGAGAGGCATCTCTGCTCCTCGTGCCAGTGGACACCCCTTTATTAATGGGCAGCCCTATGCCAGCAGGGCACATCTGAATGGCATCTGCACCTCTGCAGGAGTGGGGTACACAAGCACCAAGCCCCGAGATTACAGCCCTGATGAAATGCCACAGGTGAGTCCACACCTGGGATCAAGAGCTGGTTTGTCATGGATGCCACACTTGCAGTGAGGGGGCTTCTCCAGGCGTGGCTGGCACACTTTGCAGCATGTAGAACGGGCAAGGCTGGCTTCCCAAAAGACATTTCCCCTTCGTAGTGAAGTCTGAGACATGGGGGAACAGGAAGGTCTCCAAAACACTGGTGAAGGGGTGGTTTCTTGGGCCAGTGCCTCTTAAGTGTGGAGGAGGCAGTGAGAAAAGGTGACTCTTTTGGGAACAGTTCCTATGTCCCCAGAGCAAAGCTCACAGGGACTGACAGTGTTGAGGACTCTCTCTGTAGAGGGGTAACAGGCAGTGCCAGAGTTGAGTCTATACACTGCTTATACCCCACTCATTCAGCAGTAAGTGTAAAGTGAGTTTTTCAGTGCTCAGTTTCACTGCCCTCAGTAGCAAAAGAAACAGTTTCAGCTTTTTCTGCCTTCTGCTGTAAGAGCTTCAGCAATCTGCCCCAGGGCTCTGACTCACAGATCAGCACCTACTTCTTAATGCTGCTGCGTGTCATTGCTCTGCTAAGAATCCTTCTCTCTCCTTCCAGTCACAGGAAGAGACCAAGGCCTTGCTGCAGGCAAGAGTGCTGCAGAATGGGAGTGCCCAGCAAGACTACCAGCCCTCCAGGTTAGTCCTGGCCTGTGGAGAGGGAGGGTGGAACAATCCACTGGGACACACAAAACTACATGCTCACAAAAGCCTGCCCTCAATACACTCCTATCTGTCCCAACTCTTGACAAACAAATCTGTGCTTCAGCACTAAGACACCTTGGTCTAAATTATCTTTGCACAACTCATTCCTCTTAGGATTTCAGGAAGGAATAATTTAATTGTAGAGGTGGCCAAGACCTACTCCCCTCTGTCTTCTTTTCCTCCTCCTGTTCCTAAGTGGGAGACTGAAAAGCAGGATGAGAGAAGCAAACATCTGTGACTGATGTTGCTAAACAGCTGCCCCAGAATCTGCCCAGTGTCCAGCTGTGAGTGCTTTCTGTCTCACTGTTCAGACATTCTTCATTGCCATGCTCCCGTGAGGGATTATTCCTCCCAGCTCCAGTGGCATTCACCACCTGTTGGATCATGGATACCAGGTCTCGTATCCCTTCATTCCCATCCCACAAGTACATCCCAATTTCTGCTCTTCCCCTCATTTAGGAATGATCTGTGTCACAGTATTGATGAACTGTCTGACACATGACATGAGTTGTATCTTTCAAGGAGGAAAGATCTTTAAACAGCACTAAACCTCTCTGCCTGCTTCCCCAGATTGCCCAGCTCCAGAACAGAAGACAGCTCTTTCCTCTACAGTCTCCCAGATGACTCCACTCACCAGCTTCTTCAGCCACAAGATGACTGTCCTCATCTTCAAGAGCACTTTGTTGGCCTCCATCATCCTGTGATGGGAAGCAAAGTGGGAGGCCCTAGCCTGGATGCTCGACGGGATACCCTCCTCCACCAAGGTCAGTGGTTTGGAAAACTCCATGCCTTCTTCAGCTCATCATTTTAGGCTGTTCTTGAAGGGAAATCTCAGTGCAGAGCCTTTCTGATGGCTCATAGTCAAGTGATGCGAATCCATCTCTCTAGGACCTAATCCATTGATCCACCCCTGTAGTGCAGATCAGACTTGTTTTGTGTGATCATGGCATCATCAAATTTCCACACAGACTTTCAGAATGCTGATGTTCCTCTTTGATCAGAGTACCCCTTCTCATAAAGTGAACTGTTGAGTTGAAACCTCCAACTGCATCTCTCTTTTCAGTGTGCATTGTAATAATTTCTTTTCCCCCTCCTTTCCCCCTCAGGAAGCCCTTGCTGCTTAGGCCTAGTGCCAGTTGAAGAGGTAGAAAGACTAGACTGCTGCCAGTCCAGAGGAGATCTCCATGCCCAGAATCCGGTGATCACATCTTTGGGTCAGGACCTACCAAGACATCTGAACAGCAGCCCTCCACCACTGAGACCCTTAGAGACTCATCCTCCCACCAGCTAGGGACCACCTGCCTTTTGCAAAAGACTTATTCTAAAGATAAAAAGAGAAAGGGTATTTATTTTTGTATAACACCCCTATTTATATATTTATGCACTTGTATATAGATGTATATGTGCCTTTTATAATGCTATGGAGACAGAAGGCATCCTCAGCAAGGTCACAGGAGGACCCAGGAAACAAGGCAGCAGCTCCCAGTCGCACCATCAGAGCACACGATCGAAACAGCTGGACAAGGGACACTGCAGGACATAGGTCCAAACAGAGCTGCCAGCACCCTCTTGCAGCGAGGGTTTCACAACAAATAATGCTGCCCAAAAGGTCCTTTCCTCTCCCCCACAGGAAAGTTTGTTCCAGGAACATGCTCCTGTGAATAGACTGGTGTTATGCACTCTGCCTAATCAACTTAAACAACCTTTCACATACATGCCATCTGCAGCTGCCTACCTGTAAAGATAAATCCACGCTTTAACAACTAAAATAAAGGCTTTAGTCTTTGCTGTGCCTGGTTCTAAGCTGATTCCTCACACAGAATGAGCCTTTCCTTTTTCACTTGCAGACATACAGCAAGCAGGACACCTGGGGAAAGGTGTCATTTTCCTGCAGTTAGAGTTTTCCAAATAGGCACTGGTGATGCTTAGTCTGGGGTCTTATCTTTCCCTGTCTCCGGCTGAGTCTCTGGGTGTGTGGTTACCCAGTATGTCCTTGCCCTTTGTTAGGCAAAGGATTGGTGCCAGACAGCCCCGTGCCTGGGGCTCCAGCCATTTCCTACCTCCCACGGCACAACCTCCAGCTGCACAAGAGCTCCCAGCACCAGGTGTGCTCCTCAGCAGGGACCCTCTGTAAGGGCAGGCTGCACAAGCACCATTCACATGCTTGTGCTGGGACCAGCAGGAAGTTCTTGTGCTGGAGCCCTGCTGAGTATGCACCAGACAGACACAAAGACCTGTGGCAAGAGGTGGGAAGTGGGGAGGAACAGCTAGAGCAGCTGGAGGTTGTTTAATTTATTCCATTAAAAATTAGCACCTCAGGAGCCTTGCATGGGAAGAACCCAACCCCTCCACCCTGGGGATGAAGGAAGGTTTCACAGGCAGGGTAAGTGCTGTAAATGATCACATCCTGCCACCACACCAAATAAGAGAGGCAAAAAAGAGCAACACCTGAAAACACGCAGAGCTTGGCCCTCTGACTGATCAGGCAGGTGCAAGCCAGTGGAATTGCAGGCTGACTTTGCATTGTCACACCCTCCTCCTTGCCAGTAAGTGCCATGGCAAAGGCCATGCAAAGGAGAATGCAAAGGCCCCTTTGCTTTCTCCTGGCTAGTAGTGTGTCCCTGGACTCTTAACTAGCTCAGTTAGCAGGGCAGGGCCACTGGTGCTCAGCAGGAACAAATGCTTGCTTGAGGCAGACATCTTTATAATTTTTGAGAACAAGGTACCAAGCCAATATTTGCCCCTTCAAATATTCAAAACTTCAAACCAGCTTTCCACAGCCATTTGTTTTGAAGAGTAGACACAGACATAATGCTCACACATGGGCACCTTGTTCAGTGCAACCCTCTGCAATGGACTGATAACAGTATTTAATAGTTTTATTTGCTATTTTTTATTCCAAATATGTTGTTACAGTCATATTTTGCTAGAAAAACCAAATACAACCCTTTTCAACTAAACCCCTGGATAGCCAAAACAATTTTGCACTTCCAGGCATTACTGCTGCCACAGTTAATTTTAAGGGTGACTTGGATTGGTAGATACTATTTCTGAACAGGGAGTTGGAGTCCTGTGGTAAAGCTTGTAGAAACAGGCACCCACCTTTTCTGCTAAGCAAAGTGAGTTCTTTTACATCTCATCTACTCCACCCTGGCTGATTTCCTCTCTCAGAAGGGCCACCTCAGAAGTCATGTGCATGAGCCGTGACTCCAGCCTGGCTGTCTCTTTGAGGTCAGCACTTAGGGTGCCCTCAAATTCTCCCCCCTGGAGAGGAAAAAAATGGAGAGGAAAAAAATGGTTCCTATAAAATACGGACAATGAACAGTGGAAATTTATTTCAAGCAGGGAAAGTGAAGCTTTCCAAGAACCAGGACATACCCATGACTTTCCCACACCTTAGTCAGAACTGTGTGAAAGAGTGAAGGTTCACTAACTTAGACTTACTCCCTGGTACAGAACAATAAATCTACTTCTCATTGTAATGCTCTTACAGAACTGTAATACGACTGTTTCCATGTAACAAAAGAATATTCTTTTAATTCCTTCAAGGCATATTTTAATTAGACATTAGTCTGTTTCAGTCTTAGAAAGCAGCTAAGTAGTAACAGAGATGGTAAGGTATGGAGCAGCCATTCAGCCTGTCCCACTCCTAGCCTAAACTGCTGACTGCAGAGCAGCATGTGAGACCAGGGAGCTGAGGAGGGCCAGATGATCCCTTACCCATTTCAGAACAGTCCCAAACCTGCAAGCACTGCAGTGGCTACAAGGCTCACCTGAGCAGTTGTCAGTGATTCCAGCTCAGTTTCAAGCTGATGCTTTTCATGGCAAAACCTGTTCAGCTGGTGCAGCTTGCTGGTGTTTTCCCTTGTCAGCTTCGTTAGCTGATGCTGCAGGACTACAATTCTTTCCTAGAAAGATGTAAAAAGTTGATCTTGGATGAGAAAGGACAAAAAGTGTTGAGTGGGGAAGAAATGCTAGGCACAATGTAAATGTCACAGCTAAACAACAGACTGATCCTGCCGCACCATCTGATCCCACAGTAGCTTAAGTGCGATGTCATCTTATTGTTTTAAATATATCTAAATTACAAAGCCTAAGTAAGTAAAGCAGTTCAGCAAATGTGTGAGGAAAAAAAAGCCATTAGGTACATAGCATTTCTGTACCCTCCTGTGCTCTTCTGTAAGGGCAGCATAAGCATGCTGCCTGCTTGCACCACAGCAGCTGAGCCTTAGGCTCCACCAAATGGAGACATGAACTTTTCAGACAGGCCCCCCAGGCATGAACTAGAGCCTGCCCTGTACTCAAAGTCTGTCACCAAAGGCACTGAGAGAAGGCAGGAGGTGCTGAATGCCACCTGAGAACCAGAGAAAAGCACTCTGCAAGAGTTTCATGTAGGGAATGAAATAGGAGAACGTGTCTGAGAAAAGCAAAACAGAGACATCAGCTACCTCCCTGAAAAATAGGATGTGCACCAGCAACTGGAGCAGAGGTAGCAATGATGATGGGAAATTGGAGTTGAACACTATGGTCTATTAAGGACTAGTTTAAAAAATCAAACATGAGCAAGCTGAAAAAAGATTTTAGTGTAACTTTTCAGTCCTCAGGAAAACGAAGCCTTAACAGCTCATCACAACACATGTGTCTTCCTCCTCTTCCTGCTGCTTACCTCCCATTCTTTGAGCTCCACGAAATGCTCATACTCCTTCTCCATTATTCTCACTTTCATCTGCTCCATGGGTATATTAACAGAGTGGACTTGAACTGCTTCAAAATCAACCAGCCGACCAAACTTCTCCATCATCAGATTATTGCACCTCTCCTCCAGTCCTAACAGAGGGACATTGGCACAAAATGGCAGAACTGTCGTGCACTGGTTTACAAGAATTTCTGCTTTACCCCAGCTTTTTGTCTGAGCTCTTTGGTATTTGCTCTGCAATAAATAATTCACACAAAACCACACAGAGCTCACAGCTGAGTCATGTCACTTGTCCTTGCCCATGCTCATGCCTGTGTGGTCACTAAGCCATACTCTAAGCCTGTCCTAGTAAGCCACTCTCATACCACAGGCTGTATAGGGCCTCTGCAGGTCTGGTGGTGCTAGACACACCTTTGGGTTTGGCTCTTGGAAAAGTGTTTTGAATAGGTTTATTTCCTTCTCCAAATGTTCCAAAGGGGAGGAAATTACCAGAAAAAGCTTATGTATCTTTGGAGAAACTACTTTTATGCTAGGAGTTCTGGTTTACAAGGAGAAATAGCAAACATGTGTCCAGACTTCCAGCATCTCATCTCAGTCAGCTCTACTTATACTAGGTTCTTAAATTATTTTTCACAGCCTGATGACTCTGCAATGCTGGAGAACTGCAGCTCCATCAAAACAGTCCACTTGATCTGCTCTATTTTCTGTAGTAACCCTCTGTGACATCTGTGCAAGTATGAGCCATGGTGAATTACCCACAGCCAGTGGGAGGGACAGAAGGAACATTAACAATGCTGTGTTGTTCAGAGTCTCTGTTACTCACGTTGAATCTCCATCTCCATCTCCTTTTTCTCCTGGAGAAGCTGCTTATGTTGCTCCTTGGCCTTCTTATGGATCTCTCTTTGCATTATCTTTTCGTTACGTAGGTCCACAATTCTCTTCTGCAGGTACTGCAAGGACTGGTTGGTAAATACTAAAGTCTGGGAGAAGTCACGGGGCATCTCCCCATCAACCAAGCACTGCACCTGCAAAAGCAGCCAGAAACAAGCAAGGCTGGCTTCACTTATTAAGGTGATGGAGATGTCTCTTTATATAAAATGTGTGAGCAGTAGAGAACTAGTGAGTGAGGTGGGCGTGGGCACATCCCTTTTTTTAGGCCAGCAAATTGTGTGACTGAATTCATTGTATTCAATCTGGAATTATTGAATTGGGCAGAATTCCCATTAGTTTCAATACTTTTCAGGGATTTTTTGATTTGTTTTCCTGGGGTGGTGTTTCATTTTTTTTTTTCCCCAGGAGAATATCAGTAGGTATGGACCTGAAAGAGTGCCATGCCAAACCTATACAGCACTTGAAGACTATACACATTTCAGAAATGGGCCAGCCTGCCTGTCCTTACCTCGTTTCTGTCAGTACAGGAGAAGGGGAAAAAAAAAGGTAATTCTAGAGGAAATAGCGGCATGAAGTTCAGTTAACGGCACTTCCCTCCCAGGTGACCATAGTGAATCAGGAACTAAGGGCCCCAAAGAACAGTAACACCATTGTTTAGATGTACACAGGCCATTCTGCACATGCAGATGCACATCTTGAATTACCTGATGGAGTCTCAAAGGCACAACTACATCCAGCTCATTTAGTCTGTGCAGCTTTTCCCACTGAAAGGCCTCCAGTTCCCTGTTTGTTGTGTCCAGACTGGTTTCTATTTCTTTTGCCTGCAGAAGGACAAATTGCGGACAAACAAAATCCTGTGATACTTACAATACGTAGGGCAACAAGGTTCTTTTAGAGTTCATGAGCGAAAGGGAAAGAAATGTATAAAAATGTGCTTTTTTTCAACTACATATGATAGGTGAGTTTCGTAGGCAAACCCAAGGATCATCTACATATATTCAAGCAAGAATACCTCTGCACACATGTACACTTGTGACTGCCTCCTTAGAGCTGCCCAGTATGTATCAAGAGACAGCTGCTTTGTTTAGCATCTAAAACACTTGCAGATCTACAGAGCCTGCAAGATAATTTTTATTGTGTTATGCCTGGAAATGCTTATTGATTCTGCATGAGACAGAAACAATTCAGACTCAAATGTCATGCCCCAGGGTGAATATGTGGCAGCTGGCACTTAGAAAAGCCTTTAAAAACTCAAAAACTCAAAAACGTTAAGTATGTTGATATTAAACATGCTTGATGGAACATTTTTGAGACAGAAAAAGCACAAGGCTTGCATAATGTTCTTTTGGTAGCACCCTCTATTTTCCAGATAACCATTTAAAATAAGATATTTTTAATTAGTACAAATCAAATTTCTTAAAGAATGCAGGAGTTCAAAAAATCAAAATGGAAAATTTGTACCAAAAGTTTATTCAGTGATTACCTGTGACAAAGAGCAATGGAAAATAACTAAAAGCAAAAGAAATAGATGGAAGAATAGATTTTTTTTTTTTTTTGCATTTATTTTAACCTGGATTTGTGCTAAGGCAAGTAGTCTTCAATCTCTGTTCTCATACACACACACAGAGGATAGGCCAGACCACACCATGAGTTTCATCTGAACCAGAGAATCCAGTTCCTGCTGCTGCATGAGGCTAGACATCTGGGAGGGAACTGACCTAAAACCTGGATCCAGCCCCATGAAAGTTAAGGTTGGACCAACTTGTTTACCCTTTCCAGGAGAACAGGTGACCATGTCCAGCTGCCTCCTGCTTCTGTGCCACCACAGATATCTCTTCCCAAACAGAGGCCTCTCAGAGGGTTAGGATTCTGGTTTTAAATCTTAGACCAGCACTAATCACTAGCACTCCACTGAACATGCTGATGCTTTCTGAGAAAACACTACAATACCTTTTTGACCAAGGCATTATATTCCTTTTTGAGGTCACCAGCAACTTTCTTCTCCTCTTCTAGAGCTTTCTCAATGCCTATCCGCTGCTGCCGGAGCTGGATGGTGTTCAGGAAGAGATCCTCACTGCAGCCTGGAAGGGAAAGGGTCAAAGAAGAGCTTACTTTCACTGTGACTGCTCTGGAGTTACTGGGTAGAGCTGGTACCTTCTCCTGCTGTGCACATTCCCAGCATTCCCCTTAATAACACCATGGCTTTGGTTCCCTAGATCTTCCTTAAACCCATGGGCCATGTGCCTCTGTGACTGGGTGAATGTCTTGGCTGGATCTTTTTCTTCTTAACATTCAGTCGAGGTAGTTTGTTTCCAGAAGTCAGATTAAATGCATCAAAGCCAGCATTAAAAGCAAGTGCTCAAAAATTAGCTTTTGTAAGCAATGCAGTCCCAGTAGTTAATATGTGTTGCAGTAAAATCTTCAATTATGTGAGCACATAGTTGTTTCTCCATAGCAGCCTTTATTATAAATTATGAACTTGCTGTAGGGGTCATTTATAGCTCTACTTGTAAACATAGCTGTATTTCATAGAATCTGTGTCATGGTAAGGAAGATCTGTGAATTTCTATCAATACTGTGATTTCACTAGTGCTTAGCAAGTGCATAATTATGCCCAAATCAGCAGGCATAATAATAAAAAAGAGAGCTCAATAAAGGCAAAAAAAAATTCCACATAAAGAGACAAATATGAAGAAACTAATGCAACATGCAATTACCCTATTAAATTAGCAATTCGGACATTTTAAGTAAGACATAAAAATTTTTATTTCTTCCTAACATTCCATTGAAAAATGAGATGAACAAGGAGTTAATAAAAATTCAATTTGTGGAAATTATTTTTAAATCCAATTTTAAAAAAGGGGAAGGTGGCAAATTGTTGGTAAGTTAGAACTTAAAAATGAAGCAGTGCTGTTACATGGTCACTGACACAGCACTCAAAGATTTTTTAAAAAAACAACATCCTAAATTAGCTAAGCTCCTACAAAAGAAAAGGAGAGAGAGAGTTGCCTACCTTTTTGATTGCACAAATGAAGAGGACTTTGCAAAGTAAAGCTCCTAACTTTTCAGAACAGCCTAGCAACAGGCAATTGCTGCATAAATCCACGAGGTGGTAACAAAGAGCTTCAACTAACAGCATGAGATTCCCCCTCAGAACTTCCCTGAACAGGGAGGGATCCAGCCAGGCAGCTGTTTCCAGAGAGCAGCTACAGCGCTGCCGCTGCTTCACTCAAGGGAAGAGCCTTTTCTCTCCAGGTAACAGCCATGAAATGGTGAATGCTTCTTTACACAAAATAATTAATTCTTAGGCTTAGCTAATTCTTATTTTTCCAATCTTTTTTAATTAGGGTAGTCTACACTACCAGCAGTTTTATTGTCTTGGCTGAAGTTTCCTGGGGAAAAATACTGCACACAGGAGGGGTGCACACATTCCAGCCTTTCATGACTTTACCATGCAGTGAATAATTTTTTTTACATCTGTGTTTTCTTTTCAAACACATGATGTTGCCCCTAAAGCTAAACAACTAGTTAACACAAGGACCTAACAGCTTAGGTACCTTCTGGACAAACAGAGTCATCAAAGACTATGCTTTTAGATCCACAATTTTCTTCATCAGTCTTTAAGTCAGGCTTTCCATCATCCTCCTCTTCATTCTCATTTTCTTCACCTGAAAGAAACAGGAACTGGCTTGCAAAATGCTCCAGACCCACCAGCTATGCATTATGCCAATGTGCTGGTGAACACAAGCCCAGTAAATCACGAAAGATCATTCTGGTGATACAGGAATCCAGGCACCTTGTGCCTATTGCATTGATCTGATGCGATGTTTTCAAAGAAAAGAAAAAAGAAAAAAAGGGGAAAAGAGAGAGATATCACCTAGTAGTAGAACAGGCACAGGTGCAGCCCATGTTTTTGGGACTTAACTTCGACATATTTCTTCTCTTTATATATGCTAGGAACTTAAACAGTGTGGGTTTACCATTCTACCACAGAGATTAATCAACCAAGCAGAATATGGAAGCACAAATCTGTCATAAAACATCACCATTGTCTGCACTTTTTGCTAATCATGTCCCACTTTAAATCAAAAGCCAAGTCAGAGAAAGCAGAAGTATTTTAGCTCAGTAAGACTGCCTTGCTTTAACAGCTTAAAACTGAGTCACTATGATGAATGAAATCCTTTTGTAATATGTTTAGTCCTGTGACTAATAGATGATTGCAGATTAGGTTTATGATCTCTCATTAGTCAATGGACAGATTAGAGCAGAATGTCACGAATGTAACAGACTAATCACTTATCCATAGCTCCCATTAGTACAGCACAGGAAACACCTATTTAAAGCTGTGCCTCTTCCTCTTACCAATTATCAGTCCTCGTATTGACTTACAGGATGTAAATTGCAGGAACTGTTATCAGACCAACTGCAGTCATGTTAGAAACTGGATTTCATCATTGTTATCATTCAAGATGACAGCCACAGAACACACTGTCAGTCTATAAACAAATCTGGGTAGGTCTGACCTACAGATTTTTGAACTGACTGGATGTTGTGTGTACTTAGGGCTCCAGATAGAATGAGAGACATATACTTGACCACATGGAAATATGTATAACAAATCCATAAAGCAAAAAGAACAAAATCTCCAACCTGCTCCTCTTCCTACTTCTTTTTCCATGTACTCAACTTCCTTCTTTAAAATGTCGGTCAGAAAATCAGCAAATTCATTGTTTTCTCCAAGGGATGCTTCGAAGCTGGCATAAAGAGCTTTCTTACGTTCCTCGAGCATTACAATCTCACACTTTCTGTCCTCTAGTTGTGCAAGGTAGCTCTTCAATTTTGACTAAACAAACAAAAAACTACTTCGATTAAAAGGTAGAACCCATGTGTATGTATATAGGATGCATCTGTGAAGATCTGGAAATGCTAAACTTGTCTTTCTTGTTTAACCCATGGTTCAATCAAGCATCACCTAGGAATATGTTCTTAAAGTATGTGATTAGTCACTTTGGCCATATCATGACGGATCTATTAAAATACAAATGTTAAGATTATTAACAAATTAAGTATTGGAAGTTAGAAGTGACCATCCTATTAGGCTAATCATCAAGAGTTTCTTGTTTTTCAAAATGTAGCACTAGTCACTGGATCAGTGCTAAAACAAAGCCAAAGGATGCCACCATTTACTTGACGGTTTACCTTTGTTTCAAGCCATGCATTAATGGTTAAAATTAACTATTAAATTTTAAATTAACTGTTAAATTTAAATTAATGGTACATGTGGTCTACTTACATGTGTGTCCTCCTGTTCATTGATGAGGGTACAGATTTGCTCCTCAAGAAGGTCCTCATGTACCTCAAGTTTCTTCAGGACAAGCAGCTCTTCACAGCATGTGATGCAGCGCAGATCAGCACTTTTCATCTGCACATCCATCTTCAGTTTCTTGTGCCGCAAAAGGCGAAGTTCAGCATCAAAGTTGATCACCAGTGTGTTGATCTGGAGCAAAGGAGTGTGAAATCAGGAACAGGAAAAGTATTATCAGTGCAGTTAAACATGCAAAGCTAGAGAAGGGAGCAGAAGGGAAAAATTCTCTCTGCCAAATCAACAACTCAGATACGCTATTTCCTAGAGAGTACTGATGCACTTTGAAAGACAAAGTTAATCCCAAATCTTTGTCTTTCTTCTCAGCATAATAGTAAAAGAATCACCAGGGTGTCACAGGAATCCTTCACTGCATCCCCTCCATCCCTGAAGTATTTTACTCTTCAGAGAATGTTTTAGAGTAGTCCATAGTTTACAGTAGTTTATACAACAATCCCAGATCCATCAATAAATAACTCTTCTGCCTTGACAGACATCTTTTGAAATAGCTGCTGCCCTTAGACATTTACAGCTAAATAAGTACTACCAGCTGCTAACATTAACTTACAGGTGTGTGATGTTCACAGCAGAATTTGGGTATTCCCTCAAAACCTTCATACACATAAACACAAGGGTGTCTGTGTTGAGGCAGACCAAAGAATCAACTCCCAGCAGCAGAAATTAAAGAGATGCTAAGAAATGGAGCAAACAAGTGAACAGTGGCACACCTCTGGTATACTGCTCTCTGTACCCTCCTAAACTCTGACTTAGGGACATCCTGAGTTTGAAGCAGTATACTTTGTTCAACAGCTTTGAATGGATTTTTTTGTTCCACGCTATCAAATTACAGCTTCCCCCACATCCTAGCACTGAGTTCCAAAGCTTAGCTTATTATTGGATAGGAAAACTATTTTCATTTGCATTCTTCAACCTTTCTGTGTGACCATTTCATTTGATATATCTCCTTCTTTTAAGAGATGATTCCCACCCTCCTTTTCTATGTTATTCAGAATTTTATCACATCTCTAAAACGATATCAGTTGTCCTTTTCACAGGCCAAAGATACTTTATCCACTTAGATGTATCCTTTAAAGAATCTTTTCCATGAGTAAGCATTTTGGTTACTCTCTTTTGTACCTTTTCTAATCCTACAAAGTAATTTTTGGACTAAAAGGTTGAAACTACAGTTATTGAAGAGCTGAGAACATGAATCTACAAAGTTGCAGTGATGCTGCTTTTTTGACTCTGTAATTTTTCAAGTTATGTCTAACATTTTACTTGTCTTATTTTTTCCTTTTTTTTTTTTTTTTTTTTTTTTGCCACTAAGATCTTAGCTTCATGGCACAATCAATAAGGAATCTAAAATATCGTTCAAGTGATAATAGTCACAACACAGATTATAGTTATGGATTTATACTGATTTCCACTGTAAATTTGCAACAGTTAGCATTTTCCAGGACTGCAGAAAGGCAAGACTAGCTGCAATCCTGAGACAGGAGGGGTTTTGGTTTCATCGATGAACCAGTGGGATTTTTTTAATCTGACAAAAATATCTTTCAATTTCCTACCTTTTTAATCAAGGTCTCCTGCAAGTATAGATTTTTTATCTTCTCCCTCTTTAAAATTTCCAGTTCCATTTCTGTTGGCTCTGCTTTCTCCATCTCAAAAGCCTCCTTCTCCTCTGTGACCACAGCTGATGCATCTCCAGCCTGTGCCATGGGGGCACCGTCTTCCACTGGAGGAGTTTGAAGAAACATGTGCCTAAATGCACGAGACGAGGGACACCCTTCCAGTGGTTCCTTGAGCTTTGCCTTGGCCTCCTGCTCCTCTTTGAACTTTAGGAGGACATCACTGTTGTGCTCAACTATTTTTTCAGGAACCTCATCTGGGTGTAACTGAGGGATCAGGGGAATAGGGAGATGTTCTGATACATCTAATCTTGCCTGTATGGATTTGACTTCCTTCACTAAACTCTTGATTTCATCAATAGTAGAAACCTTGAGGTCCCTCAAAGACACAATCTCTTTGTTCATATTCACTTTTGTCTTATGAATCTGCAAAGGAAAAACTATTTTAGTAGGATTCTCTACCACAGGAAGTAGTCCTACCCAACTCAAGAAGGCTAAAATTAGGATTATTAATCATTCTGTGATAAAGGGACATGATTAGTTGACTCTTTTACATTAAGTAATAATTGAATGTGATCTATCATGAATATATTTGGCAGAAACTTCTCTGATCTTTATAAAAGAAAATAACACACCATCCACTTGAAGCAAGTGGAATTCCTCATTATTATAAACCCAGAATTTATGACAAGAATTATTCCCTTTGTTTGTTCTAATGAGTTGGGTTAATCACTGGCTATCTGATAGCATCAACACTACAGTGAAGTGCTGAAGACCAGGCATGAGACTAAAATGATCCAATAAATCCCCTGAGACTGTAGAATTGCTTCTGTAATGCTTAGGCCTCGCCGGCAAAGTTATCCAGTGTCCCTCTTTTGCAGTCCAGCCAAATACAATGAAAAACCATTCCTATGAGAAGGATGGGGGAAAAGAAGTCACAGGGAAAGCAAAAAAGATACTGCACAACATTTGAACTTATTGTGTCTTTGAGGTTGAAAGATGTGTGGTAACTGTAGGAGTCCTACTGTAGCAAGGTGGCTCCAAAAAACCTGGTTCTTAGGAAGATTCCAATTCCAGGAGCAGTGATTGCCAAAGTGCAAATACAGAGAGGCCACGCTAGAACACTTTTCCTTGCTCACATCCCTGGTTTTGTTAAGGTATTTCACAGCAGGGGTTATTTAGCTTTGTGTTTTACTAGATTATAAGACTTCTAATTTAAAAAGACAGGTGTTCCTGCTGAAATACTAGTAAAGCTAAATTCTCTTTCTCATTTATAAAGAGTCACTCTGGAATGATTTGGGTTTGGGTTTGTTGAAGCACGAGACAGTTCACAAGAGAAGAGCTGATTTGTAACTAAAGTTTACTCAAAACAGTCGTCTGTCCTTCAAGGCCTATTCCCATGCTCACTTTTCAAAAAAATTCTTCAGAGATCAATACACTATCCTCATGTCCCCTACCAAAAAGAGGGCAATATACACAGTTTTACACACCAAGTCTTCCAGGATTGCAAGCTGCATCATCTTCTTTTCAGTGCTTATACGCTCATTTTCAGTGAGTGTGTAGTTAGTGGCACTCTTCAGCCTGTAACATCCTATATTCTCCCGTGCTGCTTTGATCTCCTCAGCATCTTTGGAATTCTCATAGTTATCTCTAGGTTTGCTCTTGTATCTGGTAGATACAAAATAAAGCTGAACTTGCCAAGATAGAAAGCATACAAATGAACAGTCATGTCATACCCTCTGACTTGGGCAGCAAAGTTTGGGAGGTGAAAGAGTGATACACCTCTCTCAGAAAAGAATGGCTACTTTGGAAAGAACATCCTTGCACATTTAAATGAAAATCCCAGATTTTTTTTCCTCCTAAGAATTTTTAAAACAAAGCTCTGGCATGGGAAAGTTTAAACCTTCACACTCAGACTGAGTTCTGGGTTAAGTGAGTACATGTTGCTATCAATTTCAGGGAGCCACATAACAATCTACCAGCCTGTAGCACAGACTACTTGATCCTACTCTACATTGTTAAACACTAAATAACCTTAAAAGCTTTGTACTCTGACTCTACATTTGTCCTGTTCCCTGCCATTCATCTCCTAAGGAAGAACTTCTGTACTTCCATGAGCATAGAATGGTTTGGGTTATAAGGGACCTTAAAGATCACCCTCATTCCAGCGCCCCTGCCATGGACAGGGGAACCTTCCACTAGACTAGGTCACTCAAAGCCCCATCTAACACAGCCTTGAAAAAGTGGTCATTCAAAGATATTTGGTTAGGTTAGATATTTGGAAAAGGTTCTTCACCCAGAGGGTGGTTGGACACTGGAACAGGCTTCCCAGGGAAGAGGTCACAGCACCAAGCCTGACAGAGTTCAAGGAGTGTTTGGACAAGTTCTCAGGTATGGTGTGTGACTCTTGAGGCTGCCATGTGCAAGGACATGAGCTGGACTTTTATGGATCTTGTGGATTCCTTCCAACTCAGGATATTCTACGATTCTGTGAAAGACATCCTGTCCCCCTTTCTTGCTGCTTAAGATAAAGACCAGCATGGAGCATGACAGCATATGACAAACACTCACATGATGCTGACCTAACCCAGCTGTTACAGTATCTGCTCCATGTGGGGCTGGCAGGATTCACAAAGAGTTGACTGTAATGGAGTAGGTGTCTCTCAGTCATGATCCATTTAGACACATTTTACTCCCTATCTGAAAATGCAGCTACCTAGCTGAATTCAAATTTGATAATGTTTTACAGGAACCATAGAAACTAAATATATTCTAATGCTCTCTCGAAACTTGGAGATACATGAAAATTCATCTGTTTTAATTACAACCCTTAGGAACACAAAAACCTAAGCAGGGAGATTATAGTGCCATATGACAGCTAAATAGCATTACTTGATCTCAAACAAGAAGCAGAACTAAAAGGGAACAGAGTCCAGTTCAAGACTCACAATTCATGCCACTCTGCCCTCCTCTTCATGATCTTGGCTTTCAGTGCATCGTATTTCTCAACAAGGCTTCTGATTTTCTGACGTCTGCTTTCTATATAACGCGTGGTTGGCTTTCGGACCTCTGGTGTCTTCAGCCTTTCAGCCTCATTCTCAAAAACTACACTTCCTGAAACAAAATATAACCATGTGAAGATGTAATACCACACAGCACAGTGCAGTCCCAGCTACTGGAAACTCCCTCAGATAACTCCTGTAGAACTGATGTAAATCAGGATAGTTCCATTGTAGTGGATGCTTTGAAAGTATTCAGGTTCTTTGACTTGACTTTTAGTCACATTCTACCCATGGGGCTGACAGACAATTGCTGACATTGATCTAAACATGGATAACTATGTATGAGTTTTACTTTGCATATAGGTACTAAAAAACCATCACAGCTATATTTCTTTACCTGCACTTACACATGTATTTCTTTTACTTGGACTCAGGAACACAAACTGAGATGAAAGACAGAAACCATATTACTGAAAGTTTTAAATGGTTATCGTTACCTCTATGCACAGGGCTTGTCTCTCTGTGGATCTCCTCTTCTGCTTGTTCTGCCTCTTTAAGTGCTGTCCACTTCTCTTTATGTACTGCCCACTTGCTGTCCTCATGTTTCTTATCTTGGCCATATTTCTCAGACACTGTTAGAAGGCTGTAGGTCGAAATCTGATGATTGGTTTGAATAGCATGAACAGTGAGAGTAAATTCCAGAGAGTCCCGAAACCTGGAATCCCAAATTAGACAAAACTGTCTGATGTCAGTGGACACAAAATACCATTTTACCTTGACCAAAAGGGCATGAAGAGTGTAATTATTGCACATGCAATCCTCAAATGTAAATCCACAAGTCAGTAAGAAATTGCTTAGCCTGATGACATCTGACACCGTCTATATACTTTTATCCAATCTAGGAATGGAGATGGTCAAGAATAACCACATGAAGACTTTTCCCAATATTGAAACTTATACCAGGTTCTTCGTGACAATAAATTTCATCTTCCATTAAGGACTTATCATAAACATGCTCATTCTATCATTTTTCCCTGTCACATGCTCTGTGTGCCTAAGGTGGTTTTTTAATTGTGTATTTATTTTATTAATTCATCCTTTGCTCTTACCTAGATCTATGAAAACCAACTCAAAATGCACCTCATGCTTAAACTTCTATTCTTGAGAAAGTTCTTTTGTAACTTCAAATTATATAGAGAACACTGTGTTAGAAATGACATTAAAATATCTGACAGACACACAATATGTCTTAAAAACAGGCATTCATTTCACAGGTTGTTTTTCAACATTTCCGTAAGAGTTCTTGGTTCTTATTGAACTTACTGGCAAAACCCCAGGAAAATAGTCTCAACCAGCTTTCTTCATACAGAAGTGAATCCAAATGAAGTAATTTCCTTCATTTGACTATCTGCATTTTTGCCAAAGATTCAATAGAAGTCATTCCACATAAATATGAACATATACTCTTGTGTATGTTCCAAGAATAAATAAGATTCTTAAATAAGAGCAGAATCATAACAGAACAGATTAAGTTCTGATTATATGAGAGAGAGAGAAAAAATAAATCACATTCCTTTTTCTTGTGGGAGGTACAACTTCATAGACAATAAGCCCCATGGAAGGTGAGGGAGAAAAGTAGAAGAAAAGTGGTAATTACTGTGTTTGTAGTTTCTGCAGTCCAATGAATTGTTTCTCATGCTCCCAAGCCAGCTGCTTTTGCACTAACTGGATTCTCTGTAGTGTCTGCCTATCCAGCTCTTCAAAGATCCTACGGTCCATCTCAAACTCCTGCAAGAAGATGAAAAACCCAGCATCACATTATTTTGGCTTCTAGGTCTTCATAACTAATATTTTTACCTGGTGCCTTAGTTGCATGCACATCAATACTATCCTTTATTTCAGAAGCTATCTCCACAGAGAACCACATTTTTTTCCTGTGCTTCTTAATTGGCACAAATAATCAGCTGTGATTCAGAAGTCCACCAATTTATATATTTTTAAAACTACCTTAATCCAAAGTATTGGACATCCTTCGCCCCAATATGATATGTAGCAACATTTTACAAGAAGGTGCCTGTAAATGTAAATGACCCTAATAAAAGCCAGATGTACCTCTCTGTGCAACTGCATGTGCATGGGCAACTCCTGATTCTTTTGAAGGAGATAAACAAAGTCTTGTCTCAGTGCACTTAACTCCTCTCTTTTCTTATTTTTCTTTTCTTCAGCTTCCTTCATTTTCCGTTCATGCTCCTTTTTCTGCTTGTATTCCTCAATACTGAAAATGCATAAAACAGAAATTACGTTATCTCAATGCAAGAGTGGAAAGATTACAGTTTATATGACCTTTTAGATTTCCTTGACAATCTTAAATTCCCAGTGAACTCAATTGTTCTTAAGGTAACTTAAAAAGGAATCACCTTCTGTATACTCTTAACATATTTGTACACTCTTAACATCAAGGGGCTTTGACCTTTAGCTGTCTCTGTAGTCTGAAGTTAACTACCTCATAGTACGACATTTGAATTATTTCCAGATAAAAATAGATGAAATGGAGAGAAGGGCTGAAAAAACTGTGTTTCACAAATAAATGACCCAAATTCAGGGTGATCAACTTGTCCCTCCTCTTTGTAGGCAAAAAGAAATACATGCAAAAAGAGCTACCAACACTTGAAAATCCTATTCATCATTATCTAAGCATCTCTTACGTGTAGGCATCAGGATCCTTAATGTCTTCAGTAGCCTTCTCCTTCTCAAGACCTCTCTGGAATAAAAACATTGTCTTGTCTTTAAACAAGCAGTTATAGTTTCAACAGACAATAAAGCTTTTATAAACATTAAGATAGAGCTCTCACCACCTCTCACAAAAACAAAAGAAATCTTCATTTTCAATATTACTATCTGAGCCTTAAATACTGTGTTGTAATGTTTCAAGCAGAAAAAGCAAGGAAGCTGGTTTATATGTAAAAGAACTAATGAAACATTAGGGACAGAGAACACCCTATAACCTCCCCAGTGGCATAAATTATTACATCATTGCTTGTCCTAAGTTCTCTCTGTCCCATAACATCTTTGGTTCTCTATCCCCCAGCCCAATTCTCTTGTCTCCCCTCACTGCCACATTAACAAGAGTCAGTGTGTCATGGGCTAATTCTAAGTTACATCTGTAATTAATCTGGTTGGCTTTTGCTGACTGCATAATGGATTCACAATTATTAGCTGTGAAGAATGACAGATGGATGGACATTGCAGTAGCACAAGCCTCATTTCCCTAGGCAATCATGCTCTGAAAAAAGAGGGGGGACTATCACCCAACAATTTAGTTGTACTTAATTGATCTGTAATTTAACTTAGTTAGTTTCAGATGATTTGTATTGGATTCTCTAAGAATCTCATTAAGTTTAATGAAGATAAAATTTTTTTTAATTTTCCACATGACTTAAAACTAGAATAGATACTTAATGAAGATATACTTTGAAAAGGGAAAAACTCTACTAGAATGGTCATTAAGCAATGCTGTTAGCCCGAACAATAGAACTGACCATAAAGGTCTTTATATAGAGCTACTTACATATTTAAAACTATAAATCTGTATATATGCTTTATAATTGGATATTAATAACTTCTTCCAATACTGGAGTTAGTAAGGCTCTGATATCAAAAGTTCTAATAATTCACTTTTAGAAAATAACTCTAGCTCCATTCTCAGTGCTATATATTCTTGTCATACTGGTAAAGAAGTCCAACTAGTCATGAACAATTTAGCTGAATGACCAAAGTCACAATTTCCTCTGTCTCTGTTGCCAAGCTTCCTTCAAAATGTAGTTATTAACCAGTATTAAAACATATTTAAAAGTTAATTTTTTTATGTTGACACTTTAAAGATTTTTAAACTTTACTGAATGCCTATTGTGCACAATGACACTTTACTCAACAGCTCTCACTGCTTCTTTCAAGTTATAGTTACTAAATTCAGACACTCTTAAGACTTTTTAAAAATTCAACGAAGTCTGAACATTTTAGTTGACATCCCTCTTCTTGTACAGTATCAGTAGAACTGCTTTTGAGTTCCAGTGTCATCTGTTTAAATGTGCTAGAGATGATCAGCTCTGCAGTGAGTACAGGACACCTGTAAATTCACTACTACTAATGCTGCCCAAGAGTGAAAGAGCAACGGGATCAGCATTGTGTTGTGCTATTTTGCAAATGGAAAAACCCATTGTGAATTTTACATGAATGGTACTAGGTGTATGGAGAAACTACACATATGGTACTCTCCAATAGTATTTCTAGAATCCCCATCCAGAGTAGAATCATACTTTACTGGAATTAAACCCAAGAAAAGTATGAAGCAATAGAAATCCTTGCAATTCTTTCATTCCAGGAATATGTATGACTACACCTTTGAGTGGGAAAGCACTGGAAGAACATTACATATGAATAACACATACTATATTTATTTGGAGAAAAACACAAAACACTGAGAAGGAATAGTGCAGTCTCAGAGCCCATTTATTAGGGAATGTTTTGCAAGAGCTATTCTTCTAAATAGTTTGGGAAACTTCAGCTTTTGCTGTGAAAGATCTTTACGAAAAATAAATGAACCATGTTTGCCCATCTGGGTAGTTTCATACCAAAAGGCCTAATTCAGTGAAAGAGGGTACCAACTTACCCTAGGAGGGGGGATTGTGACTTTTGGCTCTTTGGGAAGCTCCTCCTCTGACCAGAGGTCAAATGTAAAAATGTTTCCATCTCCACCACAGGTAATCAGACACCTGTCATCATGACTACAACAGATCCCCCGGATCTGCCCATTGTCATTGTCATGTACATTCAGGTACCAATAGTCCTTCAGGGCACCCACTGAGAGGCCTTTCTCACCGAGAGGATAAGCGAGAGGATAAGCACGCAGCGAGCCATCCTGCATCCCACAGAACATCAGGGGGCTGTGGCTACTGTTAAACAAACAACAAGAAACAGTAATAGCAGCAACTTGTAACAAGCAAGCTCAAAATATGAAAAGAGCTGATCTAGCTTAATAGAAATCACTTTCCCAAGTTTGGAAGCTGAAAGCAAAGTATTTAAAGTATGTGTGATTCTACTATGAAGTGTTTTTGCAGCTAACTGGCTGCTCAGGAACATTCCAGCATTTGCTAGGTATCTTAGAACTAGTATTAGCCCTGAGCTTGGCAGTGTAGAAGACACCAAGTTAAAAGCTAGAAAAGCAGTTTTTAGTCCCTGCTCCCCATTTAGTACAGATGGTGATGAATGCAGCCAGCAGTAGATTAAAGCCAGAATTAAACTTGCTTCCCTTTGATGCAGAACATGCCTATTCTTACAGAGAACCTAATACTGGGAGTCTGAAAAAAATCCAGCCTTTCCATTTGTACAGTTCACAGAATGTTCTGAGAAGCCTATATTCTTAGCACTAGAGGGATGGACTGACTGTTCCATGTTCTAATTCTTTTTGTTAACTATGATAAAGAACTGCTGTTCTGGTGATCAGTATATGCAGGGACTTCTAAGTGTTCTCCTGGAGTTCTACAATCTAGAGTGGTTGAATTATAGTCAGTATTTACTTAGAAATCCCATTTTTTCATCTTTGAAGGTCTTTTAAAATTATTCTATCAGACACCTGGCTCAGCTATGTCTATTAGGAATTTTAGGTGAAATTCAGTGCCAGGAAAACCAGAGAGAGTTCATGTATACTAGAGCTGAGCCACAACTGAAAAGGACAAAGGAGCATACACTCCTCCCTTCCAAGTTCAATTTCATCAAGCTTTATCCCAGAGCTATTTATTACATTACAGTGTTTTACCAGAAGGAGATTTGGTGAATGGGATTGTTGTCAGTGTTCTCCATAGGAATCACTTCAAAGGGTTCATCTTTCCTCTTTTCAGGGTCTTCTTTATTATCATGTGAGAATTCGCAATGATAGAGAAATCCTGAGTCATACCCACCCTGAAGAAGAGAAGGATGATAAGGAAACAATGACAAAACAAAACTGAAACAGCTGACCAGGAAAATGCAAATTTCAGAATAATTCTTCCTTTCTTAAGGATCTGTGAATGGCTAGAAAATGCTACTTCCAAACACCTAGAGATCCTATTTATCCACAGGCAGAAGTGTGTCATGATCTCTGGCATTAAAAGCCATTCTACCACTATGTTAAAATTCTACCTTCTGCTTGTGAGGGAAGAGCTCAATCTTTGTGCTCATTCAGGCACCACCAAGAAGGGCACCTACTGGATATTTACCAAACAATCTGAATCAGAGTGACACTACTGGTTTAATTCACAACAAACACTGAAACTGTCAAGGATGAAAGGAACTTGATATCCTCGGAATGACAGGTTTCAAAATGAAAGGATGTCACATCATGCAAGCCCATCAACATGAAGTAAAAAAAAAAAAAAAAATCAACATGATTTACCAAGGAAAGCCAAAATTTTCCTGGTGCTGCATAAAAGCCACAGAGGATGGGACTGGGCTCCTCTGGTATGTAGATAGGTGGCAATGGCTCTTCTTCAGGTTCTTCCTCATTCGTTTCTTGTACCTCAAGTCCCAGCTCCTTTTGCTGCTTTATCCATTCAAGCCTTGCCTTCTCCTTCTCTTGCTTTTCTTTCTCTCTCCGTGCAATCTCCTCTCCCAGCTATTACAATGAGCAGAGAAACACCGAGACATGAAACCAAGGCACCCCACACAACACTGACTGAAGGAGTCTCATAAATGTAATCCAAGGTGCTCCTGGCATTACACATACAGAATATCTACACAAATCTCTTTCCTGTCAACTTAGTAGAGATCAACCAGACTTCATGGGACTCTCCAGTGAAATGCCCCCATCTCCCTCCTCTGAAGTATTTACTCTTGGTCCTTTGAAACAGAAATAATTCCAAATGGCAAGCAGATTTCAATATTTCCTCAGAGAGATTAGTCCAAATTTTCAACACTATGCTTACTCCTGCAGAAATTCTAAGTCCTGTCCCCTGCCTGCCATGGAGAAAGAAAAGCACTGGAAAGCTGAACTCAAACAAGTTCTAGTCCATCATTGGTATAGAGCAAAAGAGAGAAGCTGTAACTGATTTAACTTCATCTGAAAAATGAAGGAAAGATTTATCAAACCTTTAAAATTCTCTCCCATTCAAGACTAATGTAGCATAAACAAGTATCAAGCATTCTCTAAAACAGTAGCTTCCTAAGAAGATACTAGACAGCCAAACCAGCAAACCCTTAAATATTATCAGCTGATCTTTGTCTGTTTTACCTTTTTAAAAATATCCTGTTCTAGGGACTCTACAGACTATAAAAACTACTTTAGTGTTTCACTACCCTTACTGTGAGAAATCTTTCCTTACATTAAAACATCCTTGTTGTAACTTATTAATTATTTATCTGTTTCCAAGGTAAAAAGAGTAATTAATATTCCTTCTCTCTGTAGAAACATATTTTTTTATTTTTAGTGATTTATAGTGTTTCTCAATATTATTCTTCTCATTTGACAAAAAAAGCCAAAACAAAACCAATCAAAAAATAAACAAACAAGAAAACCAACAAAACTCTACACCCATTATTTTAATCTTTCCTTTCATATGCATGCTTTGTGATCGTTCTTATAGATATTGCTGTGAAAAAACATCTAGAAATCTTTCTCCTGAATGCTGACTTCCTCCAAGTTGCAACACAAAATGAAGCTTTGTCTGACATTCAGTAATACAGGATCAGTTACCAGAAAAGGCAGAGAAATCACAAGTTAACAACAGAACCAGAGAGGATGTTGGATGTAAAGTAGATTGAGTATGGAACTGGATTGAGTATGGAACCGAGACCCTGCTCACTGGAGTTCTCCTTCTGAGCCTAACATCAGCTTGCTTTTAGTTTCACAAAACTAACTACAGCTGTGAGTTGATATGTCTTTTCCTTTGGCCCCACATATTCTTTTAAACACTAAGTGCCATTTAGAAATTAAATGCACACCTTTAAAAAGAAAACAGTTTTTAAAGTCAGAAATACTGCTAAAAAGTAATGTTTCATATTTGCTTCAAGGTAACTGTTGAAAGAAATTTGCTACAGGGTGAATATCAGCCACAATAAATATGCTTTTTGTGAAAATTACCAAAATTAAAATAATTTGAGAACTAATTAACAACCTTTCCCTTTCTCTAATGCTGTCTTCTAATCATAACCAAAATTCACATCATGCTTTCAGTGTCATGTAGGTTTGAATAAACCAAAACCAACTTCAATTTCACGTCACAAATTACTTCTACCTGGCATTCCATTTCAAGGAGCTTAGCAAAAGCCCTGTGATGAAATACAGGGACTAGAAACTCTTTTGGGTAGTTTGATCACCTGACACAATGAAGAAGATGGAATTCTGCCACAGAAGAGTTTTTTACCTTGAGTTTGGATTTAATACTATAAAAATGGAAGTACTGTGTTGGCAGGTTTTTTATGTGATAGGTGGTTGCTGCATCATGCTTCCCACGCAGAGGGGCAGGAACCTGGACAGCAAAGCCATTCTCACAAAGGATGAGCAGCGTGCTCTTGTCCTGTACAAAAACACCAAGAATACAAATATAGGACAGATGTATAAATGGAATCAAGACAAATGGGGGGAAAAGTTGGTTAGGCAGATGGACAGGCACAAAGCCAAACTCCAGCCACACTTCCCTGTGCTCTTATTTCTATGGACATTTTTAAATGGACATCAGAAATCAGTGAGCTTCTTTTATGCTAGGCAAAGCTAAGGAATTGAAGAAATCCTTGCTGTGTCCAAACCAGCTATAATTCATGCTTAGCTTGAAAGCAGCATGATGATATTTTTTAAATTTAGTTTAATTAAAAGATGGATTTGACCCATGACTTAGTAGGGTTTGGGTTGATAATTTCTTATATTTCCATACTAATAAATCCTTTATATCATCAAGATTTGGCTCAAAGTCTTGCCAAATTCTACTTACCTTTCAGTTGTTTGTTTTCTGTTGGTACCTGACAAGTCCTTTAAAATGTGAAGTAAGGAAGAATAGGTGAGGTGAGGGTAATAATTATTCAGTGTTTTGAGTTTTTAAAAGACAAGTTTGTATTTAGTTTCAAATTTCATAAGCTATTTGGAGAAAAGAGAGGCTTATTTTATCTGACCCATCACTAAAAATGTGCAAAGAGGGCATATTAGAGTTGTTATGGAAACCCTAACTAGGAATCATATAGTTCCCATGTCTCAGGAACTAAGGATCTCAGTTTAAAAATGCATTCATTAAATGTAATGTATTTAATCACCAGTGCTTCTGTAAAACAAACAAAAAATAAAAGAAGTAGTGTGACACTCAGATGCTGGCACTGTGTTAAGTAAGTGTTCTCATCTAGCAATGGAGGCCAGATACTGGTAGAGAAAATTACTTAGGCAGAATCTAACATATCCAAGACACCACGGGTGCTTTTTTAGTAAGGAGGAGTACTTTGTCTTCAAGGAAGGGACTCAAAATGCAACTGTCAGATCAAGATCTATTGTTTCTGCAGTAAGATAGAATTCATACCAACAAGACTTCTTTTGGCAGTTTTTAGCAGTTCAAATTAACAAGTGGAAATACCAACACTTTGACACCATGCCCCAGTAAAATATATCTTGCTAGCATCTAAATATAATGAATAGTTTCTCCTCTAAATAAGGATACTGGACCAAATAAAATTTCAAATGTTACTGTAACCCTAGAACACTTTTAAATATTAGCAAAAACCTATTTTGATATGTCCTGACACATTTCAAACACAGAATGTGAATTTCAAGAAGCGCCCAAAATATTTCTTAATGTTGTCAAAAAGCTTTTCAAAAGCCTGTTTTAATATGGGCAAGAGTCACAGACAGTAACACTCAAATTCTCTTTGTCAAAGAGAATCAGATCTTCCAAAACTTAAGGAATAAGATTGTTACTTCAAGTCAAGGGCTCAAAAAGCATACCAAAATATTTTCATTTCTGCATTATCCAAAACCCAAAGTATGTCCATAGTGACTGAACCAGAGATACAGCTACACAGAACCTTTTAGAATCTGTCATGCTGAAGCAGCATGAAAAAACAAATTAGCAAAACATTATTTGTATTGTCTGTAGAGGACGTGACTAGAGTAATGGATCTTCATCTATTTTGATTGGAAATTCATTTTAAAATCATATGTTAACACTGCTGGGAAGGAAAGAAAACAAATATGCATTACTCACATGAGAAGGTGGAGACCACTGTAATGCCTGTACAGGTCCAGGGACACAGATGAATCCAATAGGCTTGTATTCATCCTCAATAGCAAAAAAGAAAACGGTTTTGTCTTTACTCTGAGGAAAAACAAACAAACAAACATGATGACTGAATCAAAGCTGACCAAAATTTCAAAAGACTCTAAGCACTTTACGTGTTTAAACAGGGGAACTTTTCAATTTTTGCATTTAAACAGGGGAACTTAGGACTGGATTTCCATAATGATTAATGGGAGTAAATAAAAATCCTGCCCATGCTGTTCCAAGAAACATGTTGCACCCATAGCTCTTAATTGCTCTCATGGGGATCCTCTGGCATCACCTGCTATGTGCTTTCTGCCCATTGCCCCAGGAGCTCCTTTAAATCTCAGGCTCAGGCCTGATTCTTCAGATAATGCAGCACAAGCTGATTTCCCCAGATAATAAGAAGTTCCAGAACTGGTACACAACATGATTCATTGTAACTTATATCCTACATTAAATGAAATGTGTGGCAATTCAGCCTCAGGAACATGTAACTGCAAAAGCAGTGATCGTGGCTAAGGATGAGATTTTAAAAAGAGACACCACATTAACTGGAAACCGTCTCAAAGACTACCAGGTTTAATGATAAACTGACTGACTGACCCTGTGGTAAGGCCAAGCAGTGCTGGGTAGCAGCTGGATTGCTGCCAATGTGGTGTATCAACGGACTTGCTTTTACTAATTCCAAGATCCTACTAAATTAATTCCAAAATGAACCAAATCCATCTTCAAAGGGGATTACAGAATTCACACTAAACAGTCCAGTAATTCACAAAACTAATTGTGTGAACTGCATGGTTGCTTTCCTTCAGAAAAGCGGATGTGAGTGCAAACAGATCCTTCTCCCAACACAGAGAACTACAAGCAATCAATAGCAGCAACAGAAGTAAAACTGTGTTGTCAGTAAACAAACTTTACCTTGTCTCTTTTAAAAGGCTCTGTATTTGTGGCTTAATAAACCCAACCAAACTAAAGGATACATACCCCTGTGGCAAACACATCTCCTTTTGGTTTATATGCCAGGGCTGTGACTGCAGCAGCATGAGGTTTGAAAACTTGTTTCAGATTTATCTCTGCAATCTCATTGGCCCGTCCTGCATGACCAGGCAGCCGTTTGGGATCATAAACCTCAATTATGCGGACAACACCATCTTCAAACCCCACGGCAATTAGACCTCCCTCAGGGTTTACCTTTAAGTGAAATGAAGAAAGAAAAAAACACCGTGTACATCTTCAAAGAATAATCCATCTGGCACATGCTCTGATGTTTACCTTTAAACTCACCTTACATGGAAGTGTTGCTAAAGCACAAAGAATATTTCACAGATGGGAAATGTTGTTTATTCTCTCTAATATGGCACCACAAAGGAAGAGAGATGACTGGGGCTTATTTTTTGGTTTAGATTGTGTTTTGGTTTTTTAGTTATAACATGCCACTGAAACTGAAGATGTTAATGAGGATGTGGTTGTAATGTCTGAAGAAGAGGTAATTCATACTAACATAAAGATGTATCAGTAGCTTCTTAAGCAGAAGAAACAAACAAAAAAAAAATTAATTTCCCTGAATATAATATGGGGCACCAAACCTAAGTATGATTTTTTTAAGAGGTCAGGGCAGAGGCTTGGGTCTGGCTGAGTCCATATAAAGTACAGCAGTCCACAGGGACTGCCACTTGAGATGGAAAGGAGGAGGAGGAGTCTTTACTCTAAGTCCCGTAGGTAAGTCAATTGCTAACAATTAAGAGAGGCTTGAACTGTGATAAAGGTTAGCAGAAACAGGCCTGTGTTTTAGCTGGACATAGTTGGACTTGTGGATTTAGCTGATATTTGCCATACATAGTAGTGTCTTGAAGTCAATTACAAGCTGACTTGCCAATGCTCACTTATCTAACAAAGACACTGATAGCTTGCCTATGAGGAGATATTATGGTATACAGATGCTCCAAGGTATGTTGGACTAAGTTTTCTTAGATTAATAGTACAGATTTTAAAATACATTTGCACACTTTAACTGTGACCAAGTATCGAATGCAATTTTAAATGCAGCTGGATAGACTGCCCTTTGTTTTTCAGATTGTGTTTAGTAATAACTTTCATAAACTGAGTCAGTTTTGTGATGCTGTACAATTTATTGTGGCAGACAGCTTACCTCATGAAGGTACAGGTAACCACTAAACAGCATCTCTAAAAGCCTGTGTGGCCAGAATTATATTTTTATAAAATAAAGGCACTCTCCAGTGGAACCCTCACCTTGAGCATTCAAGTAATTATTTGCCTCCTAAATTTGCTTGTAATTAACCCACCAGGCTTGCTATGTTTTCTCAAGAACATAACTAGGCACTAATTTAATTAAAATTAGCAAATATGTCTAAAAGTGATAGATTCCAGACTCCACAAATGATCAGTTCTGGCAACAGTTTTTAATTATTTATCTCCAAATGTTTGTGATTTGTCTGGGCTGTCATTTCAAAATGTGTTAACTAACTCATGTTAATCGACATTTGCTCTGTGTGGGTTAAATAGAAGCTGTTAGTCTACAAACTCAGACTACTTCCCAGACTGCATACAGAGATCTTATTTTAAAATATTAGGAAGGCACAAAGTAGGATACCTGATAACCCATAGTAAAGTTAAACTTTCCCAAACTGTATACAAACATATTACCCCACAAACTTATCTATACATCCTGCTGCAGTAAATACCACCACGGCCTAACAAGTGACCTCTAATGTCTTGTTTGCTGAGCAGCTTCCTGGATGCTGGCAGGCCCATAGGCTCCTTGATGAATTTTGGCTAACATGCTAGGAAAAACTCACAACAGCTGGTGCCCATGTCAGCGCTGTTCCTCCCTGTTTAAACTTCATTACACCCACTTGGCTGTTGCTGCCAAAATCGTAGATGCGCACTGACCCTGTGTGGAAAGGAGACAGTAAGAATTTATTTCTTGCAATGTCACTTACATGTTAGGATTTATGAAGAAATGTCTTTTTATTTGAATTAAAATCTGGATTAAATGTATGTTTTCTATTTTGAGTAACAAAATGCCTGCATGAAAGATGACTGATGGTTACAGAGCACCATAGCTAGCATGGTGCTCATGAACAAAAGATATTGTTTCTTCACTCTTCAACTTATACAGAACCAAAATTGTCAAGGCTGAGGGTCGTAATAAGAAGTCCCAGGCTGACAACCTACATGTAATTTTCAAGTGAGCATGGAATTGTGGCATACTCTATGGAAAATCTGTACTAACAAGATAGGAAAAGATGATAGGCTACTACTTGGGACTGCCTAGAGAGGAAAACATTTAAAGGGAGGAAAACATAGGAGATTGTCCACAAAAGGTCCAATTTCATTAGAGGGAAAATTAACAGATTCATAGGCACACCTACTGATAGCATAAAATTCCATTCCAACTGGCATTTACATGAAATGTCATTTGCTCAACTGGTAGGAGTTAGTGTTCAGGCTAGAAGAATTTGTGCATTGTATAACACAGACAAATTACAAGACTGTACTGACAAGAATTCAATTAAAAGACCTTGTAGTGTTTTCCGAACAGTGTAAATGACATCGTTAGCGTTCTGGCCAGTAGTTCTTCTTCCAAAGCACAATAAAGCTAACACTGAGAGGCCTAAACAGCAATATTTATACAAGTTGAATGAATATGTCTGTAATGGCTTGTTATTTGTTGATGAGAGCATAATAGCTATTGCAGTTTCTAAGAAAGGCATAAGCATTAATATTTGCAATGGCTTGCACAATGCTGGAGGTGTATGTAATTCCTTACAAGATAAGAATCCCAACACTTACTAAACCCCAGCACCAAATACAAGTGCTGTAACTCAAACAACATCTCATCTTTTCAGCCATTCCTTCAGAACAAACAATTTACAAAGTTTCCCATTAAAAACTTCTGTTGCTAAAATCCTAGGTTTTTAGGATGAAGCAGTCTTAACGCATTGTTTCAAAACATTCATGATTTGCCTTAACTACTAAAGAACTGATCCCAGGAATAACAAAAGTAGCTTTGCAAGAGCAAATGCACAAATATAAAACACTGTAGCTCCAAACCTGTGGGAATTCAGGGCTTCCCTCTGGCTGCCCTGGAAGGCCTGGGATCCTGGCAGGGGGTCAGGAACCCCCCTGTACAGAGCCCCCAGAGACACTGTCTCTGATCTCTGTCCATGGAAAAGAGTTTTCAATCTTACAGGATGAATTACAAGCTCTGAGTGTTTGATATGAGTAATAATTAAGTGTGGCACAGGTGCAAAAGTAAAATTTTAGGATTCTAGAATAGGGGTTCAAAGGGCACAAGATGGAGGAAACTGGGTGTGTCTTGTCCTTTTTCTCCTTCTTCATGCCCTCCATGTTTCACTGTAGTGTTGGCATTTTTCTGTTGGTTTAGGCTGGGGACACACTGTTCAACGTAGGTGACAGATATTGGCACATTATTGTAAATACAGCACAGGTAGTTTCTGGTATATAATGTTTGTAACATCCCACTGGGGGCAGAGCCCCACACGCTGCCCTGCAGGACAGACCTGCGGCAGGGCAGCAGAACATGTTAGAGATAAGCAAAAATAAACAACCTTGAAAACAGCACAGATGAATTATGGCTTCTTCTTTGGCAACGGGGCAGAAAGACAGAGACTTTCTACAATCTCGCAATCATCAATACCACAGATTCCGACACAAACCAAGCATCATTGCCCTTCAAAACCAATCCTGGCAGTGGCATGAAAGGAACAGTGCACTTACGGTCAAGAGCTGTGGTGGCCATCAGGTATGTAAAAGGAGAGACACTGACGGCCTCAATCGCCCCAGAGTGGAAGGTACACACACGCTCTGGGTCGTGGGTCTGCGGTGCAAAACAGAAGAGAAATTGTGCTGCATTTTACACTTGTGCTCTCCAATTTGAGCTCATACTTCCTGGGAAATAATTTCATCATCCAAGAAATTACAGACTTTGCTATCATTTTTTTTACATTAGTTTGTATAGTATGTGGTTTTTATTTACCATACAATTCTTGGAACATATTTTACTTTTCACATTAGAATTCTATTCCCCACAAGGGATTGTTCCTACTTACTTTATTATGTTCCAGAGCAAAAATTAAATGCCTGCTTTTTCACCTCTGTCATCTATTTCTCCATCAAAAACATCTCCAGCAGTTACACTAGTTACTAGTAGGATAAAACACTTCAAGTGTGTTTCATCTTCTTGTTTTCTTCTAGTTCTTTCTGTCATTTAAAGACTACCGGAAGGATTAGTTCAAACACCTATCCATAGAGGAAATAACAACATTCCTTGATCTCATTTCCTGCATCCCTGCAACCTTCATTACCAGCTTACAGAATCAAACTCCTTTAAAGTAACTTGAATTTGGCAGCTGAAATTTCAGGAATCAAAAATCAAATTCCTCTTTACCATCCTGCACAATTATTACAATCAATTACATTTGAAAATTTTTATTAAATAAAATATATGTTTCAATGCTACAATTTTCTACCATGCAACTTCATAAAACACAAATTTAATTCCAGATGGAACCAGCATAGTTATAGGATGTAACAGGATATGGTTCCTATTACAAATGAACTGAAGAAATCAGAAGAAAGAAAAATCAAAATTACCATATTTGAAAAAGTCAAATCCAGCTTCCATATTGCTCCACTTGTATCCTGAAGAAGAAAAAACATAAATTGAATATTTTCAGACTCAATTTGGAAATAAAACTGCACAGGGTAACTTCTTAAAAAGTCCTTAATGACTATCATTGTGAAACAAAAATTACTAAATGCAAGGATGTTGGTCTAATGAATCCCATTCATCACTTTAAGGTAATAGAACTTGGACAGTACCTTCTGGCATTCTTCTGTTCTTATGCCAGAGTCTCACACATTACTGGACACTAAAAACACAGCATAGCATAACATAGCATAATTCAGTTGGAAGGGACCTGCAAGGATCATCTCGACCAATTGCCTGATCACTTCAGACCTGACCAAAAGTTAAAGTATTTTATTAAAGGCCTCTATATATGCCTCTTAAACATTGACTTAGAATGACCAGCTCTCTAGGAAGCCTGTTTCAGTGTTAAAAAAACACCACCAAAACTGTAGGTAGGTAGGTTGGTAGGTAGGTTGATAAGATTATTTTCTATATATCCAGAAGACTGAATTCTACTACAAAGAAACACTCTGATTTGTAATAGACTCCTGCTGTTACTTACCAGCATGTTCCTAATTTTTTTTTTCTCCACAGGGATGCATGTACCTGAGTGTGTCTTACCTGAGCAAACCAGAAGGGCTGTTCATGGTCATGAATTTTTGTAATGAAATTCAGGCTGACATTCTTGCCAAGCCAAAGTTCATTCATAGGCTCCATCTCCACTAACCCTGTGTCATCCACAGGATCAGCAGTATCTACTACCTCAAAGTTCCACATCTTCATGGCATTTGAAGCATTAAAAAAAAAAAAAAAAAAGAAAGGAAAAGAAAAGAAAAAAAAAGCAGCTTTTTTAGTAACACCAGGTTGTTTTCATACATAATAAATATGGAAAATCAAATTTTTAAGAAAGCAAAATCACTGCTTTGAACATAACCTAGAACAGTGACTGGAGCTTCAATTCAGCCCTGACACTAAGAGAGCTGTACATGGCAGTTTCAGAACTATGCAGAATAAATGGTATCTGTGGGCACTCAGCATGGCTCATACTGAGGCATCACAAATTAATGGGAAGTGTAACTCTTACATGTTCTGCTCTGTAGGATAACGACAACATATCAGTTAGCACACTTATAATCAAGTGAACTTTCCTAAGGGGATAACACCAACCTCTAAAACAAACTAACAACAACAACAGCAGTGTTTGAAACCCTCCACTGGCTATAGGTCAGTATACCATTGATTATCTGGGTACACACATGAGCAGAAGACACATCATGTCCTCCCTTAAAGAGTAAGGTAATAAGATTGCAAAATTCTTGATCATTGACAGAGGACATCAGAAAGTTGTGTTATGCATATGGAAAACATTTTGACCTTAATTTAGAGAATTATTTGTTAACTTCAGGATGCTTTAGCCTTAATTTTCCCCTATTTTAGGATATGTATCTCTGAGATGCTAGTTAATTTCTGTGTTATTTTAACATTAATAATCTGAGCTTTTAAACACTCAGAAAATTAATTTCAAATATTCCTGTCGTTTGTTTTTTATCTTTTAGATAACAATACGTGTTAACGGGCCTGGAAATTATAAAATGTTAGAATGTAGTCAGGAACAAAGCTGTTAGAAAACCACTGAAGATTATTTTGATTTACTAAAGTAAAAGCTGTTTTATTTATTACTATTAAACAAGGAAAACTGCATGACATGCTATCCAATTCAAACACATACACTATGGAGATGTGCTCTTATTTTCTTTATTCTACAAAATAATTTTCAGAAAGAAACTGCACTCTAAAATATCCTCCAAAAACCTGGTAAAGAAAATATGTAACATTTACCTGCTGACCATACATTTACATACCTAAAGGCAGAGCAAAAGAAAAACTCACCCGGATGACACCATCTTTTCCAACAGAGTAAAGGTCTCCTTCATCAAAAACTAACTGGCTGACAGGGCCCTCATGACAGGGCTTATGTCCAACTTGACAGAGCTCTACTTTAATGAGGCCACCTTCCCAAAGCAGCAAATTGCCCCACTCAGTTCCTGAGACAACCTTTAATGGAAATTAAAATAACTATGTAAGCACCTGCATGTAATCATGCAGAAACACAGGCAAGAACCAAGTAAACATTTGTGGCTTCCTTCCATGAAAGCATTAAATCAATGGCAAAGTACAAACACTTACAAGAGAAGATATAAAGGGTGAGGAGGTTCAACTTTTTAGCAATGTGACATAATTTGCATGCACTGAAATTGGTGAAGATTGGGACCAACAGTCTCTTTGTATGTCTGTGCACTAACGTTTTCACATTAGAAGACACTCAGCTCTAAGCCAACACAGATCTTTTTTTCTGTGAATTACAACACTAAGTATTTTATGATTATTACAAAGCAAGACAGGGATTTTGGGCAAACTGATGGCAATATTTTCTTCTCAGAACAGTGCATCACAGGCCTGATTAAAAACATTTTTTAAGCAAATAGTAACTCTCTAACTTACAAAGCAGACTTTCTATGAAAGCCTAAAAGAGTATATAATATTTTTTCTTTTGGTCACTTTTTCTCACTTACTTTCCCATCAGGCAGCTCCACAAAACCTATAATGTCAGACACTGCTGTTTTTCCAAACCTGCCCAAAGCTCCTTGTAACTTGAGACCAGTTAATGTGAGAGCCATCTTCCAGAACCTGAGTACAGAAAAACACACTCTGACACAAGATTTCCACAACACTGCTCAATACCTCTTAGACATTGCAATACCCTTATCAGGCATGCCTTGCTCATGTATTATTCCTTTTTGCTGGAGAACTTGGGGTTTTTTTCTTTTGAAAATCACATAAAGCTTTACATCTATACAAACATTTCCTTATACTGCTCCTATGAAACAGCTAGGAAAAAGATTTGGAATAGGCAGAATGAAGATTAAACTACTATTTACAATTAAGAAGTGTAAAATCCACAGCTACATCTTTCTAGCTACAACCACACACACAGCTAGGAATACCTATTTTATCCTTGCTATGGAGTGTATGATGCTCAGTTCTGTAAACCCAAAGGACTGAGGACTTCATTGAATGTCATCCAAGTCCTCTT
Source organism: Taeniopygia guttata (assembly GCF_048771995.1). Taxonomy (NCBI): domain Eukaryota; kingdom Metazoa; phylum Chordata; class Aves; order Passeriformes; family Estrildidae; genus Taeniopygia; species Taeniopygia guttata. The sequence goes on from NC_133024.1 coordinate 22,190,366, forward strand.
GTGAAATTAAACTGTATTATAAAATCTCACTGACACAAAGGTTTTATCCTAAATATTAGGATTTATGTGTGTGCAGGAGATATTACTTTTAAGATAACTGTTAGAAATTGTAATTTGAGTCCACATTTGAGTGAAAGGTCATATTTACCATGTAATAAAAGCTATGTCAGTGTTTATTTGTAGTATTTCAGCTCAAAAGAAAGTTTATAAGAGATTTTGTTTTGTCAGATTTCCATAAATAATGCATTCTAAACCACATTTGTTCTGTGTCTAAATAAACCATTTGCTATTTCAGACCCACCTTGCAATCAAACCATAAAGCAAGTATCAGATTTTGATCTGATTTCCCCATTAAAATTCAAAGAAACTTTAGACGCATTATCATTTTAAAGATAACATTTTTATTACAACAGAATCCCACTCATAGCATAAGATTCAAGTAGTGGATAAACATATAACACAAAAAGAATGTTTAAAGTCATTGGGTGTTTGGCCCTCTTTTATAAAAGGACCCATGAACTTAGCAGGGAAGGGAATGTATGGAAAGATCTTTTGTAGTCTTCTGGTGTGATCACAGGGCTTCTGATCCATGACTTGGCAACCAGCTCCAATGGCTGTCCAAGGAGCAGATGAGCTCAAGAAATCAAAGACAGAAAGCCCAGAAGGCACAGAAGGCAAATATCTTATGTTACCAGCTAGAAGACATGTATATATAAGTATTTTTCATTTCTTCTTCTCAGTGCTTGTTGCAATTACAAGAATGGAGCCAGAGGTACTAGCATTTAACATCAAGCATCATCCTATTTGGACAGCAAAGATGTTGAAAAATTTGTTTGACTGGTAGGAAGATTTGAAAATCCTCATTTTTGTAATTGTAAGGGCCAGGTAAAATAGCATTCCTCATTGGTACATGTTTGCTAATGATACATTCTTGTTAGTCATCTCCTATGCATTATGACTGCAGAGGTGTTATGTATTAATCCTAATCAGCAAACTTACCTGATGTGTCCTGATCCACCTGTAGTTAGATGCTCTTCATTCTCAGCAGAAAACATGACCTTGTAAACATCCTGTGCAAAAGCTTTTGACCTCAGCAGAGTCTCCTCTTGTTTCCAGTCCCAGATAGTCAACATGTAGTCAGGGCTGCTCCCAACACTGGCCAGCAAAGTGCCAGTACGGTTGAAATCACCAAAAACATAGGCTACCTCTGTTCCACCTAAAGAAATGTACAAGCCCCAATACACAGGAAAGAGGTAGAAACAACACAAAAATCTACTCAGAAGAAGCTCAACATTCACTGAAATTATTTCTTTTCCAATAGGTAATAGCTTTAGGTTAGCTATCTCTATGAAATAGACGTTTCTTCCCATGCAATAATGAAAAAGCTTGAAACCAATGTCTTCTATTTTTGCTGTGAAGGATCAGAAAATTCTATTTCATTCTAAACTAAAAATGATCCATCACTCCATCTGCTGGGATCTTTAAACACTAGTCCATCTGTATAAAATGAAAATAGAATGTTTTACACTACCTTTCAGTATTCTGTAGGGCCTCACCGAAGGATATGTGTAGATTACAATGTTTGGCTTCTTTCCTTTTTCTCCTACTGCAAAGTAGTCCTTATTAGGGTGTGCCTTGAAAAAGCAGAAGTCCTGTTGCATGCTGTAATAACACCTTTGTCTTTATTCTGCTAGTTATTGAGTTATTGTATTCACTCACTCATTAGTCAAAACATACAGCTATAAATACTAGATTGCATTTTTCTCTGTGTTTATTCTGAATAACTGTCAACCTGTTGCTAAATATCAGAGTGAAGCCACTATGCACACAAAATGGTATATCCCACATATATTGTGGAATCACAAGAAACAGTGAAACAATCTGCTTTGTGATGCATCCTTTTACTATCCCTACCTCACTCAACCCACTAGCTAATCTTTCCACAGCAGCATTTGTGTCAGCAGCCATCTACTTCAGCAGACAGCTGCAGAAAAGCTAGCATGAATGACACAAGTCTGAAGGTGTAAAAATGTACACTGATTCTCCAGAAGAGGCTGCTTACAATAAAACAGGACAGTCTGAGGCTGGTAGTCGGAAAGCCTCGCTCATGTGCAATAAAACTGAGAGATAGCAGAGTTCTCACAGGGTAAGGTGTTTCAAATTCAGAGACAGAACTTGAGACTTCAAGCTCTTGATAAGTTTATTAGAGTGAGACCAGATGCTTTTTCTCTTCATTTGTGTGGGAGATTGATTTTCTAAATTTTAATTGCAAGTAAGACTCTATATTAGCATCAGTTGTGATTAGGACAGATGAAGTGTTGAAAAAAAATAAAATAATTGCTATAAGCCAAAATACTTAAATAATAATGTAAAAATAATCCCAGCTGGACTTGTCAGTCCTTTTAGGTAGCTGAGCCTGGGACTATAGTATGCAGATACTTGTTCTCTGCCAATTAGATTGATGGGATGAGAAGCCCATGCTGCATGATCCATACATTCCTTTAATCAATACAATATACTTCCTATTTATATGAATGTGCCACTATAGAAGTCTCCCATATCTGGCAACCACAACCAAGCAAACATTTTCTTCCTAGAGCAACTAAAGTTCTTAAACAAGAAACAAAAGCCATACTGTGATAAACCCAATGCCACCGCCATGGCTGCTCCGGACGTGTTTCTGATACTTGGTTCTCAGGTTCTGGAGGATCACCTGGTTGCCTGCTATATACCCGACAGTATCTCTATCCATTATCATCAGGTTTACAGGTCTGGTACAGTCATATCCAAAAGAATGTCTGGGAACAGTCCAATAAGGAAAATATTAGACACTGGCTTTCTAAACAGTTTACTAAATGAATAAAATGTTTAAACTGAAATTGAAATGGGAGTACTGAAGCTAGTGACTAATCCTGATGGCAGGAGATAATTTTCTTCAGTACACAGTGAAAGTAAAATGTATCTTGACTCTATAACTGAAAGGAAGGCACAACTAAAGGCCTACTGAAGTTATATCCCATCTTTTCACCTCCACTATGGGTATATCTCTTGCTTCTGATCATTTGGAGCGGCAAGGAATTAATATTTTATCTATGTTCTCATTTCAAATGAAATGTAAAAGATGTGCATCAGATTACGAGGACCTGTTCTACAGACAAGAGATCAAACCAAGCAAGTTTTCAAGCTCACTTCTTAATTGTTTACAGGCAGATGTAAAAAAGGGAAAATCCAGTCTTCAATAGCAACTGAACTGTGTCTGCAGACAAAACCATCAGCATATATAAAAGTCACATATCTTATGCTACCCTACTTGACCATACCTACCAAAGAGTTTATTGTAGCTCTTAACTGATGGGCACCACTTCCTTCATTCCATTAGTTTAGATCTTCTAAGCACCAGAACACAAATCTACCTGGTTTCTTCCCCACTTCTCCTTTACAAAGCACACAGGAGCTCTTCTGCCCTCCCCTCAGCTTCTTGGGGAACACCAGTGTCACTACAGAGAAAGGGAGAGCTTTGCAGGCGTATTCTTACGCCAGTCTTCTGCCTGGTGACATTAGCTTCTCAGGAGTACTTATGATAGGAAGCACTATGCCCAGTAAGAAATGTTTAAGAGGTCAAGACAACACTTTAAGACTAAATTCACCCAGGATCTTTACCTGTGTCTCAACCAAAGGTATCCTACTAATGCCACAAAGGCTACTCCAAATTTGACCAATACAATTTTGAGAAGGTATATTAAATACCATTAGCTTTGAATTTACACAAGCTCAACAGAAAGGATACTTAAAAATTAGAAGGTCAGTGGGTATCTCAGTGTCGTCAGTGGCATATGGTCCTGAATATACATCTTCATACGTGTAGAAGAAGGTTTCAGCTATTTTCTTTTTTACCTCCTCAGGCCTTTTTTGTGGTTCTGAGGATACTTGACTATTATCTTCATCATCCAAATTTTCTTCCCCACCTCACAAATGAGAACATAACAGCAATTTATACTCACCATATGTTTTGGGTTAGTTGCTGATATTTGCACCTAACCGTAAAAGGGAAGGAGTCATAAATCTTTTCCCCCTTTGACAGAGCAATCAATACCTCACAGCTCAAAGCAAGGGTTTCATGTCTTAGTAACTACTTATCCTGGCACAGTCTGCAACAAATACTCCCTCAGGCTTTTAAAAACTTCACTGGAAATATTCAAAACTGAAGAATTTAAACAAGAAAAATTTTGAGACCGTTTGAAAAATACTGGGTTTTAAACCATAAGACTTACTATAGCAGTTCAGTTGAGGTTTGCTTCATATTTAGGTCTCCATTTTAGAAACCAAACACATTTTAAAGTGTCTATTTTCAGTAGATATTGAATGCATATTGTTACACAAAACAATTATTAAAATCTCATATAATGGACCACCAGAAGACACCACCGTCCTCAAGAAAGCAAACTACTAATGTGTGACCCAGTGTAGTTCCTCACTAGATTGCAATGCACAGTACTGTCAACTTGACTTCCAACTAGCCATAAGCACTCACAAAAAGTAGTTTGCAGCTGGTTATCTCAGGTTAAATCTATTTTGTAAACATTTCATGCTGTCCTGACTGCTTTCTCTCCCAGGTGGGCCATGAGAAACAAGCAAAGTGGTCAGAGAGCAGCCAGGCAAATAGCAAAGTTAAGCCAACTGAAACGGAGAAGAAATATTCAATCACTGTAACTGACTACAGTCTAAGGTTGTTGGCTGTTCCTAATAATAACTAAAAACAATGAAAGTACTGCGGGCTTTAAGTTTGTGCCAACATCTCCTCAGTGAACACCAGTTTTCAGCAATGCTCTCAATGTCTGATTCCATTTGCTCCCCTTCCTCCATCCTGTTGCTTTGCAGTTGGCGATTCCCTTGAAACACTAGTTTTGTTTTCTTTTGCAAGGTATAATTGGTACCACCCTCTTAGGTATAAATTCCTTTGACTAATTTGCTCAAACAGACCATATTAAATAAATATATAGTTCTAAATAAATATATGGTTCTGTAGTAGTAAAAGAATCTCCTCTGTCCAACAACAGACTTCCTGCTGTTTAGCCTTGTGTCAGGAGAAGTTTACTTCCAAAACCCAGCAATTTAAAACTTAAGAGAAGGAAAGAAACAAACACATCTTATAATAGAAAAACAAAAGATGTAATAGTAAGATCAAACAAATGCCAAAAGTAATGCAGCAATGCATCAAAAAAATCCTTCCAAAGTGGATTTGTTACTCATGCTACCTGGATCTAGTGTGTTAGATGATATGCAGGACACCTGAAATAGACACTGGACAGGCATTTCAAGATGAAAAATATGTTAAAAAGAAAAATACTGGCCTCTGACTGAAAAAGTCTGGTGGAGTTAAAATCTGATTTCAGTATTACCTACAGAGACAGGTCTAAGCAGAATTTTCAGGGGAAGGACTTTGAGAGCTCAGGCACAACAGGAACAGCAGGCACGGGGCTTAGTCCAGAACTTCACCATGACCAGAGTAAAAATAAAATTTGGCAACACCAAGAGTGGGAACTGGAGCTGAAGTAAGAAAGGGGTGAGTGGTGGAAGAAGGCAGAAGTTACTGTTGGTTCAATACTGAAGTCACAATATTACAGGGAAATACTCACTACTGAGATCTTCCACTGCATCTTCTACTGGTTCCCCTTCCATTGCAAAAGGTGGATGTCCTCTCTCCCTGGCGGTGGTAAAGACAAACCTTTAGTATTTTATTTGCCATTTAGACCATTCTCATTTCCTCTCAAATGCTTTGAGATTCCCAAAGATGGTATTTGTCTTCTGCCTGTACACAAATATGGAAAACCCAGAGATATGTCCTACTTTGCAGAGTGAATTAATTGGTTCATGTTTTAGGACTCCAGGCTCTGAATAAATTGCTACAGCAAGACTTTGATCTAAATACTGTGTAATGGTGGGAACTGACATGATTTAAATGTTTTGAGCTTCTCTTTAATGTACTGGGATGAGATCTGCTTTTGAGATAACAAGGCTATTCCTTCACCTTTGTGGTGGACTTCACAAAAATAACTGGAGATAGACATTCTAAGATCACCTATGTCTTAAATAGAAAAGCAAGAGAGATGAATCTTTAAGAAAAAAAGGGCTTTCTTCAAAACATTTTATGATGATGGAAAACAAATTTTAAAAGTTAACACAATTTTTTTTTTAATTAAACAGCTTAATAACACCACTCCCCCATATGATTTTCATCTTTTAGATCATCTTTTTCAGGGTGCTACAATTTTTACTTGTTACTATTTTCCTCTGAAGTGGAAGAGGTCCAAATTTGTCATATAAAAACCAAACACACTGACCATTTTTACAAAAGCCTCAAAAAGAAGCAAAAAAGCATGCTCTTACTCTAACTTTTTTCTGCCTTTTGATTTCATAAGTGTTCTCCATTTCCAAATGAAACACCTTAAAATGCACATTGGAGCAACTTTGCATCAATATTACAGCACGAAAACACTATCCAAAATCAGAGAATTCAGAAGTTGCATATAAAGAAACTGAATACTCAGAATAATATGGACAGGATGCAAGCAAATCCTTCTTAATTTGTAATCATTACTTTGATACCATTAAGAAGTCCCTAATATTTCATTTCCTGTTTCCAGCTCTGGGTCAGAATCCATTTGGAAAAAATATTTTGAGGAATTGCAGGCTTTTTTGATATTTCAGGAAAGGCAAAGTGTTCTAACAAAATGCCACCCACAAGAAGAACAAAGAGGACAAAGAAATATTTCAGATATGTCATTCTTATTGTTATATAGCCAATCTTCACCCGAAAGTCCTGAGATCTGCCAGAATCTGACTTTCCTGCATAATTTCACATAAGAATTACAAATGAACTTTTATGCCTTAGGAGTGCTGAGAAAAACTTGAAAATAGACAAGCAGAAAGTTTTACATTTAGAAAACCAATGAAAATAAAACAAAACATGGAAGCAATATATCTCAATATATTTAAATGAAATTCATGAGTTTTTACTGGGGTAACACAACTGGTGTCACTGAAGTTGAAGAAATTGTTATAGACTATTTGCATAAATAGATAGTGGAGTGCTCAGAGACTGAATTCTAATTCCAAACCCAGTAATGACGTGTTCAATTTGTATCAGCCATTTCACCTCTGGCTGTCTCAGTTATCTCCTGTGAAAAATTAGATAATAATACTTACCCATCTTAGTAAAGTGTTTTGATATCCACAGAGAAAAGAGCGATAAAATTTCAAATTATTATAACTAATTAGCAATCATTTATCTTCTAAAAATTAAGACTATAATAGTTTTCATTATAAATTAATTCCTATCTGGAAAATGCTTTAGGCTGAAAGAGGATATGAACATTTCCGCTTGCATTGATATCTAGGTTCTAGTTAAAAAAAGATACTGCAATATCCACTGTGCACATTTTTGTGATGGCATTCAAGCACTGTGCCAAAGCAAACTCGAAATTTAAGGACTCAGAAGAGGTCCAAGGGGATAATGTGTCTACTTTGGCTGTAGATTCTGGGTTTCATGAGTTGGCTGATCCTGAAAACTCTTGTGCAGGCTCACCATGGCAAAGGCATGCATCTCTCTGAATGTTGATTTTATTTTCCTGGGGGGAGTTGGCAGGTTTTTTTGCAACAGATTTCCTAAATCAGAAAGATTTAAGCCTTTTGATACTGAAAACTGAGATAGCAACAAGTAGAACTGGTGTGACAAATCTAGTGAGAAAAAAAAAGTCAGCAATCATAATTTTTCTGCCAATGCCTGACCCAGACAGTACATTTTCCTCCTAGTCCTGGTAAATCAAGACATTGACTTGAAATACTGTACCAGATCCACATGAGTTTCATCATTTCCAAGAACTCAGGAACTCTTTCCAAGTCAGGTTATCCTTGTTTCAGTGGACAGTGCTACAAGCTGGGAATTTCAGCCAAGTTCCACTTTCTTTCAAATTGCCTTTTTCTTAGCTATGTTCTCAAAAGCCACAGAATGGAGAAATGTGTTCATTCATGTATATAACTTCAGTTATTTTAAAACTTAAATGTTTGTCAATTTTGCTGCCACACAGAATCTTTATATATGGAAGCCACTTAAAAATTCTCAGTAAATTTGAATACTAAGTGATTTCTCATCTCAGACAATTGTCTCATTTATTCAAAAGACAGCATAATTAAATTAAATGGGTGTTTATTTGCTAACACGTAAACAAATTCAGTAAGATGACATCACTTTCTTTCTATTTTGTCATCCTACAGTTTTCTTCTTTCCAGAAAAGATGTTTAAATGTGTAACCCTCATAAATACAGTTCTTGCCTTCATAAACACTGTGACTGACACTTCAACTGCATAAAATACAGGAAATTAAATAATGATCAAATGCAGCCTAAAGTTTTACTTTAGAAAACAGAACATATCTAACAGTTATTTTAAGCTGTCTCTACCCCACCATTAACTGTTTAAGTGTGCTTAATTGACATCACCTATCAGCTTTTACATCCACAGAAGAGTGATCACCAGTTCTGACCACTAAATCAGTTTATGTAGAAACTATAGGAAACTATAGGCAACTATTACTGCAGAATAAAACTGCAGTGCTATTAATACCAGCAAAAAGCAAGAGACTAAAAAATTATCTCTACATTGTGCTACTCATGCAGGATTTATTTTTCTGGTTCATTCCAAAATGTGTTAATTTTTTGGTAGAAAAGCTTTACTCACTAATGGGAAAAAAGAAAAAAAAAAAGGAAAAAAAAGGAAAAAGAAAACTTGGTCTTTCTTTCAGGAGAAATTGTATTATTCCTTTAGTTGTTTTCATTCCATATGAAAGAACTCCGTTTGTCCCAGGACTTCCAATCCTGACTCCTCCTAGCACTGCACTGTGAGCCTTCCAGGCTGCACTCTTTGCTCTTTCTGACCTGGGGGTAGCATTGGTCTAAAACACAGCTGCAGCATTCAGGTTTCATGAGGGGCGTTTGCCACGAGGAACTCCATACTGATCATCTCTTCCAGGGTGAGGCATCTTCTTCAAGTCTAGCTCTGCTTTGGATGTGTCTGGTTTCCTCCCATCTGCCAAGTTCTGTTTTTTTAACTCGCTTTCAAACACAGTCTCCTCAGCACTGTTTTCTGAATCTTTCGTTTATTTTTGAAAAACAGCAAACATCTGTCTCAGCACTCCTTTTTACCTTCAGACCACATCAGCATTCATTGGGCCACTGATGAGTACAAAATAGGCAAACAGGAGGGTCTTGCAAAATTTACTTTTGTTAAAAAAAATAAAGTCTTATAGTGTTTATATACAGAAAGAAAAATATCCAAGTGTAAATCAGGCATAGAAACCAGTGTTGTCTATCATTATCCATCAGCACTAGAAAATTAGTAATAAAAGTCAGTTTAGGCAATCAACCCAAGATCCCAAGATAAAAATAAAAAGTACTAGAGAATATGGCTGCTCTTACAACAGCTTGAAGACTTGCGAGCAAAAAGTATCAATTCTCACAGCAGTAAAGTATATAAATTATTTACTAGTCAGAGACTGAGACAGCAAGGATAAAGCTACAAAGCAGGATCTAGACACATTTTCTTTATCATAGTCCCATTGTCTCCCTTCTCCCTCATCAGACAGAGAAAAGAGATGGGCTGGAGCCCTACTATCATTCTCCCTACTATTACTATGTTGCACACATGCAAAATATTTTCCTATTTTACTAGGAGAAATAAATCTAATCTACAATCTTACACCTAAAGTAGCCCTCTGTTTGATCCACATATCCTAGCTCTGCCACATGCAAGCAAAAGTTTCAAGTCTATTAAAGCCTGCCCTGTGAATAAAGGTTACCAGGTTTCAACTAAGCAGAAATAAGAGCAGGTGACATCACCAGTTACTTATTAACTTACAGCGTAAAAAAACATCATAAAAATGAGTATGAGAAGAGTACCACAAATGCAACAGGCAATAAAATTAACTGCCTCACACACGCTAAAGAAACCCCAACAAGTCCCACATTTCAGATAAGTACGGGACGGTCTATCCTAGCTGTAGAACATCATTCCTGCGTAGCGGGGATAGCAGAGGGCAGGCAAGGGGCACCTGGCGCTCCGCAGGGCGGGCAGGGGAGGGAGCTTCAGCGGGGCCCTGGGGAGGGTGCGGGCACAGAGGGGCTGCGGGGGCGTGAGGAGGGGGGTTCCGGGAACAACCCACGGCACCGGCGGGCCCGCCGGGGGCGGCTGTGCCCGGAGCGGCCGCGGCCCCCCTCAGCCCCGGTACCTGGACCCGGAGCGGCCGCGGCCCCCCCCACAGCCCCGGTACCTGGACCCGGAGCGGCCGCGGCCCCCCCCACAGCCCCGGTACCTGGACCCGGAGCGGCCGCGGCCCCCCCACAGTCCCGGTACCTGGACCCGGAGCGGCCGCGGCCCCCCCACAGCCCCGGTACCCGGGCCCGCTCCGCCGCCCGCTCCCGTCTCCAGGCAACCACGGCGGCGGCGCAGCGCCCGGGGAGCGGAGCCAGCGGGCGGGTCGGTGGTGCTACCGGGCCAATTGCAAGGGACGGTGGTTGTTTTACTTTGGATTGTTCGTATTTTTTCTTAAAAGTAGCCTCTGCTTTGGCCACGGTTGTGGTCCTTTCAGAGCTCAGCGGGAAAATTAACTTAGAGACAGGTCTTGAGGAGACCTGCGCCAGAGGAGGTTTAGGTTGGAACTTAGGAAGAAATTCTTCACAGAAGGGATGATTAGATATTGGAATGGGCTGCCCAGAGATGGAGTCACCGTCCCCGGAGGTGTTTAAGGAAAGACTGGACGAGGCACTCAGTGCCCTGGTCTAGTTGACATGGTGGTGTTGGGTCACAGGCTGGACTGGATGATCTCGAGGTCTTTTCCAGCCGAACCGATTCTGTGATTCCGTGAATTCCCCAGACGTTCTTCCCGCCCGCAGTCTTTAGTGTGCGCTCTCGTGCGCCTCTCGCTTGCGGTGCGCTGCCCCGGGCGGCGCAGCTCGGCTGACTTCCCGTTCACCTGTGTGCTCAGGTTATACATATATATATATAACTTTAATTTTAATACAATAAATACATGTTTTGGAATATATATTTTTCATTTTACATATATCTATTAAAAGCAGCTCTTGAAGCCTGCCGGTATTTTGTCTGGCATTCCGGCGGAGGGTGCAGGTACAGAGGGAGGGGACTGCAGCCGGCGGCAGCGCCCGGCCCACGGACAGGTGCCACGGAAGGGGAGGGACAGTGGGCGCGACGTCCCCGGGCGGAGGAGGAGGAGAGCGCGCCATGGCCCCGCGCGGGCGCTGCCGGTGGGCGCTGCTGCTGGCCTGGCTGCCGGCCGGTGAGTGCGGCCCGGGGCTCACGGCCCCCTCCGGAACCGCGGCCGGCCCTGCCCCGGGACACCCCCGCGGCGCAGGGTCTGGGACTCGGGAGGCGCCCTCGGGTTTCGCCCGGGGTTACGGTGGCGCGGGGTCGGGGCAGCGGCGGCGGCCCCGCGGTGAGGGGAAGGGGCGGCCCCGTCCGGCCGGTCGCTCTTCCCCCGCGGTGCCCTTTCCTGCCCGCGGGGCTCTCCCAGGCTCGGTGCGAAACCGTGCGGAGACGAGTTTCGCTCCCCACAGGTGCGGCTGACCTCTCTCCTAAGAGGAAGTGGCCTCCTGCTTCCTGGCAGCCTCCAGTATCGGTGGCGTGCGGCTGGGACCTGGGCGCTGGGCACGGACACGGGGGGATCCCCTTTGGCCTCTGGCAAACGCCCAGCCGAGCTTTTGCTGCTGGATCAGCAGCCTCAGCCTCTTGGGGGTTTCTGGGGTAGCTGCAGTGCTGCTGCACCTGCTGGGCACCTGCTCGTGTGGGGAGCAGGAGCTCACCCCCCTGCCCAGGGGCGGCCTTTAGCCAGCAGCGTTCACTCTGCCAAGCTTTGCGGGTTGCCTGACAGCTTCCAACCTCGTCTTGGAAATAAAGCGGTCATTTCGCTTCTTGGATGCCTGGGTCTTGGCTGATGATATGGCTTTAAAGTTCGGGTTTTCACAGAGAATCGGTAATGGAAGCAAAAAAGTATAGAGGGTATGCTTGTTTATTGTCTTGCTTGACAGCTGTGTTCCTGGGAAATGCTGTAGCCAAAACTTCGCTACACTGGCTCCAGAGCTTCGTGTCTTCACTGCAAAGCTATAGATGTAGCCGAAACTTACTAGATTGGTGGTGTCCATATTTGTTCTTTCCAACCGGGATAAGAAATAGAGCATCCTGCAGTAATGCAGTACATGTTTAGGAACCAGTTTCAGTTTGCAACTTTTTTGTTTTCATGGTGAAGGGTTATGAGAAACATTGGACATGCAGCAACATCTGACTGTTCACCAGGGAGGAACAGTAGGTTTTCAACCTCTATAGAAAATAAGGAACTTACCTTTCAATTCTGGCTGTTTTGCAGAACAGAGGTAATGAGAAAGCATCCCTTCCATAAAGAGATGCGGGTTTTGTTAGTAAAAAGCACACAGTGTTTTTGAATGTTTTATTCTTGCCAGAGAGATGCTGTTTTAGGAAAGTCGTGGAAAACGTTCTGTTCCCAGAATTCATAGGGGTTTCATTTAATTGACACTGAGATCACAGTTTTGCCAATCTTGAGAGTTTGAATTGGTTTCTTATGATTTTCTGCATTAAGATCCCAGAGTCAGCTATTTTCACAGTGAAAGCTGGAACAAGATGTGTTGAACTGCAGTGCTTTTGAGTAAGAGCAACTGTAACTACCTGTCAGCTGCACCTTGCTGTGCTACAGCATTGTAAAAACTTGTTTTATCTAGAGGTTACAGCTCCTGGTCTTTCTGTGTTTAAGTGCATGTGTGTGTATATCTTATTTTTCAGAAAAGCCTTGGGTTCAGGGGTTTCCCTGGCTCTCCCTGTGTTTGTGTGGTATTCTTAAGGCAAATGAGTTTGCTCTGCTTGTGCTTTCAGTTGGCTGACGAGGAGTCCCGTTTCAAACCAGAAACTGAGCAAGAGCTGCATTGACAATACTCTACTACAGAATGACCTGTTGAGGCAGCGTGCACCTCTGCAGCATCTTTTCCACAGTGTGGAAACTGTGTGAGCTTGTATTTGCCTGCAATGTAGTGTGGAGGTGGCAGCCTAAGAAGACACTGAAAGATGCTCAACAAAGAATGATGTTTGCAGTTGTGGTCCAGATGCTACTACATAGTAGTAGCAACTTGTTCTCTTGCTCTCATCCTGAAAATGTGGACTAGAGGGAAAATCTTTTAATGTATTATAAAAATGGAGTGTTGGTTCATGGAGACCACTGTACATCCCACTTTCCTTCCTACCTATCCCGCTGTTGTGCTCCACAATTAAGAAGCAACTAGTACAGCACTGCAATCCCTGCCTGGTTCTCTGACATGTATTCCAAACACAGCATCCCACACTTGCCCTGCACTGTTGGTATTCCCTTATCAAAGGCAACTGGTGATAACTTCGCTATTGTTAATGACAAGCACAACTTACTGTACTATCAAAGTTTAAATAAGATAGAGAAGTTTCTGGAGTATAGCTGAACTACAGTATAGCTTATGAGAAGCTGTGTAAAACCTCCTTGAGTGTGTTCAGCTGCTTGGATGGAAAGTGCTGTAGAGTTTGTTAGAATGAATACATAACAAATACATAATGATAGCTTAATTTAAAAGGAAAAAAGGGGGTAATTGACATGTGCTGTTCTGAAGTGGTTACAAACAATTAACTGCAGTGCTACAGCCTGAAAGTTGTATTGTCTTAATCCTGGTCACCAATAGATAACATTTGATGAGTGTCTGAGCAAGACCTTGACAAAATTCATTTGGTGTTTATACAAACATAAGGCACTGTAGAAATTTTCTTATTAGGATTAAAAGCCAAGGAAGTCCTATCCCATGTGCTTCTGGGACAGTTTTCATTATGTACAAGGAGAACACAGAGTGATGTGCTGCATAATGGCTAGTCATGCTTTGGAGAAAATAATTCAGTCTGTAAAGTGGGCCAACAAAGCTTTCTTCTGTCAGAGAAAAATGTGGCTCCTGTTCTAACCAGGGTTTGTAACCCTGGATGAATTCGCCAGAGGGGCTGGGAGGTCTGTAGGTGCAGGTCCTGGATGGGGCCCAAGGAGATGGCCTTGGGTGGTTGCTCTGGTGCAGATGGTGTGATGGGCGGCCTTAGGAGTCTGTGGGCTGATGGCCTCCTGTGTTCTTGTTTGCAGGTTGCCTCTCTCTCCTGGTGACAGTGCAGGATGTTGAGCGTTACACCACCTTATTTGCCACTGTCATCCTCAAGTGTGACTACAGCACCTCAGCACAGCTGCAAGACGTGGTGGTGACCTGGCGTTTCAAATCCTTCTGCAAGGACCCCATCTTTGACTACTACTCAGCCTGTAAGTGTCAGGCTCAGCTTCCAAGGAATCCCCCTTCAAGTGGGAAGAAAGGGGAAGGTAGACTCGCTGGGGTAGTACGTGTTTTTGACCCCTTCCTGTGCAAAATCCAGGTGGTGGCATTTCCCTGAACTCCAAGGAAATGCAGGTCATGTCTGTGATTTCCTTTGAAATATCAAGGCCTTATGAGAGCGTAGAAATCCCATCCAAAGCAGCTCTTTTGTCCTCCTTGTCATTGACTCAGAATACAGGACAGTTCATCTGTGGTTGACACAGGTCAATCTTGGCAGCCCCATCTTATGCTTCAGATGTTTGAAAGCAAGGGCCCTGCAACAAGTGGGCTTTAGGATTCCATGGGGGACCTGTGCCTTGGAGGTGGATACCTGTGATCAGATTTCCTGATTTTAGGAAATAGAAGAAACACATGCATTTTGAAGGGCATGCTAAGTAATAACATTTAGTAGTGGTGGGAACACTTCTTATGCAGACATTCTGGTGCAGGCAGCCTTAATTCAGGGGGGTTTAATATGGTACACAAACTGCAGCCCAGGATAACTGCTTGGTCCAAAAAGGTGATGATCCCTCTATGTTTAGTGTTGGTGTGGCCTCAGCTGGAGTATTGTATGCAATTCTGGGTCCCAGGATTTGAGGATATTAAGGTACTTGAATGCATCCAGAAGAGGGCAAGAAAGCTGATAAAAGGCCTGGAAGACATGTCCTGTGAGGAGCAGCTAAGAACTTCAGGCTTGTCTAGTTCAGGAGAAAGAAGACTGAGGGGTTACCTCTCTGCTCTCTACAGCTTCTTGAGAAGGGGAAGTGAAGAGGGAGGTGCTGCTCTCCTTTTCCTAGTATCCAGTGATAGGATGTGTGGGAATGGCTCAATACTACATCAGTAGTATACTACTTTATATTTTAGTCAATCCTAAAATGATCAGACACTGGACTAGATAGCCTTTGTACTTCCCTGCCAACTGAACTATTCTGCTCTGCTCTATTGTTTGTAAACCCTGCAGAATGTTTAGGTAGTCAGCCATAGCAAAACTGTAAACTTAGAACTGAGCTCACAGTGGGTACTTTGTGCCCAAACTCTCCTTTATGCAGTCTGGATGGGTTGGTTAGGCATGTTACTGAGCACTCTACGGCCTAGTCCCCAAGCAGGTGGGTCCCTGGCTCAGCTGATCCCAGCAGAATGTGAGTACTTTTAGCCCAGACTCAAGCTCATAGTCCCCAAAAGGGACTTAATGCTCCATTTTAGGTATGGAACTGAGCGTTTGACAAGCTTTGCCCTCATCTCTCTTCACTGCAAGCTCTTAACAGAAAATGCTGACTGAATCAGCCATTTCCCCAGATCTCAGCTCCTAAATACTTGGAAATTCAATGTTGGTTTATGGTGTGAGTCTATCAGAAGGGTATTGTACAGAAATTACCTCTAGTCCTCCATTAATTCTCTTGTGTGTCTTTACATTTAATCCTTTGCTGGAATCAGCTGATGGATTGTTTTCTGTCTTTATGGACTCCACATGTAATGGGATACAGGAGGGAAAGGGAGACAATCCATAGAACAGTTCATGTATGTCTGGAGATTTTGCTTGGTAGATAAACACCCTTTTGGTTTAGTTCTAGTACTTCTGGGTGTTTTATGACTTTTTTGCTTTCAGCTTCATTCTGAGAACTGCCTTCCAGCCTACCACCATTAGCTTCTTTCTACTGTTGTTCTTTCAGTTGTGAGTACAGGAGGCTTCTCCTCTGCAGCTCCCACATTCTCAAAATCTCTGCCATTCCTGTGGCTCTACCTCTGTTTGTTTTCAAGTACTCCAAAGCAACTTACTGGTTTGAGGCCATGGTTTGTATTGCTAAATCAAAACAACTGCACACAACGTACTCAAGAATTTCTCTACTGCTCAAAAGAGAGTAGAAACTGGTCTTTTGAAATAACTTTTGCTGTCTCTGATGATGTGTGTTTGCAGCATACCAGGCTGGTTTAGCCCTTGGCCAGGACCCCTCTAACGACTGCAATGACAGCCAGCGGAAGGTGCGCATTGTCATCCAGAAATATGGGCAGAAGGACCCTGTGCTGGGCATCGACTACCAGCAGCGAAAGATCACCATTCAGAACCGTGAGTGACCTCCTAGGCAGGCAGTCAGCTCAGGAATTATCCAATATCTGGGTCTACTAAGTGAAACATAAACATGGCTAATGTCATCTGTAGCTTATATACTGCACATGGTAATGGAATAAAAGCAGTTAAAAGTCCTGTCCCCAGCTGGCCTAAGGGTGTTGGAGGCACTACAACCTACGGCTGAGCTGAGGACGCCATAGCATTTTGCTGAAGAGCACAACAGCTGAGGAGCTCAGAGGCTAGAAGACAGTTCATTCTTCCAAGTGCTGCATAATTGTCCAGGTGTGCTATATGCTCCCTGCTGTCCAGGGACCAATAGCTATTACACCTGCCAGAAGAGCCATTGGGATTGCTGACCTAAGAGGGACAGTGATCTGTGTTCCAAAATCAGTAGGGTTGGCTTCCAGCAATACAGAAAACGTGGGCTGTCATTGAATGAATGCTGTTTGTAGGAGTTCTCAGTGGACTCAAATGAGATTGTTTGATGGTGATGGCTATGCTTGGGAAGAGGGGAGAGGCAGTACTCTCTGTCTCCTGCAGGCAGAGGGCTCTTTTCAGGTGGAGCCTGAAAGTAGTGTCTGTCAATCGCAAAGAACCCACTGACCTCTCAGTCCCTCTCCCGCAGGAGCAGACCTTGTCATCAGCGAGGTCATGTGGTGGGACCATGGCATGTACTACTGCACTGTGGAAGCACCAGGAGATACCTCAGGTGATGCGGACAAAGAGGTTAAGCTGATTGTTCTCCGTAAGTGCCTGTGCTTTGTTGCCAAGATATTGCCTCCTGTTCTCCTTCACCCCAAGACATCTCCAGCAGTGGAGAGGTGCTCAGTAAGCTACCATGGCCAGATGCATCAGGATCAATCCTTTTTCTCCCTCCTTTTTTCCACAGACTGGCTCACAGTACTCCTCATCATTCTTGGTGGCCTCCTCCTCCTTCTGCTGATCGGGATATGCTGGTGCCAGTGCTGCCCCCAGTATTGCTGCTGCCACGTCCAGTGTGGCTGCTGTCCAACACGGTGCTGCTGTAATCAGAAAGGTGAGGTTCAAGCAAATGTGCATCCATTGATGGCTTCTGTCAAGACAGAAGCTTGGCTGGGAGCTTGCTGGGCTCCATTTCCTCCCTTTTGCTTAGCATCCATATAAACTGAGACATTTCTTTGGCCAATGTGACCTCCGAGACCAGCTAATCTGAAATTAGAGAAGGGGATCTCAGATACATGGAATCTGTCCTGCTCTTCTGTGTCCAATTGTCAGAAGTTTCTCCTCACTCACACCTTGTTACCAGCTTCTCTCACACCATCCAGCACACAATCAGTTCCCTTGTCTGAGTAGCTCAGGAATTTCCTTCCTGTTTTGTGGTTCATATGCCTGTGCATGTGAGAAAGGCAAAGGTACTAGTCCCCAAACTAGTCTTACTTTCAAGTATATTGCTCTGAGTAGAATTACATAAAAACTGGAAATTTTTTATCAGCATGATTTTTCAGAGCTGTTCCTTCTACTGGAAAAAGGTCTGGTTTGTTTTTCTTTGGGGAAGGAAGTGAGAAGAAAGTGGAGAAAGATGGTTTCTCTTGCTGGTCAGCCTTGCAAGTGCATTCTGAAGTTTTGAGGGTCAAAAAAAACTTTGTTGTCTTTGCTTTTATCAGTAATAAAGTTTCTGCAGCCAGACCCAATTTTTTAAATAAGGCTACTGTTTGAATTTTGGCTTTTAATTTCATGTAACTTTTATATTCCTATAGCTGAAACTTGGTTAGCAGCAAGTAGACTAGTCCCTCTGAAGCTTATACAGTCTGACAGTAACAAAATACAACAAGTAAGTTTATTTATCATTGAAATCCCCGGGTTCTTCCCCAGATGCTACAAGGAAAGGATTTGTGAACAAGGATCTCTGTTTCAGGTTTACCTTTACCTTCAAAACAGCTATTTATTATAGCTTAGGTGTTAGTAAACTGTAAGATTTTAGATTTAAGCTTAATTCGCTTAGCTCTTGCAAAGAATTAGCAGAACATCCCTTTTATTGCTAAAACCAAAATTAAACATTGGAGGCCTTACAGGTTGTCATGTAAAATGTGTAGTGTTGAGGAGTCTGTGAAAATCTGGCAGAAAAATCAGCTTCTGTGGAGGGGGAGAGAGGTGATGGAGATGGGAGACTCACACCTCAAGAATTCCTAGTTCTCAGCAAAAAAGAGATTCAGAGTTTGTGTGAGCTTCATCCTGTTTTTCTGTGCTGCAGGTTACAGTTCACTCCAGACTGCTGCTGTTATTTCCTCCTGTTAAAGAAGAGGAATTCTTGCAGAGTTTTCTAAACCTCTCCATGTTCATGAGAGAGGGTATGGACAAGTCCAGCCTCCTTGACTGGATGCTGGATTCTGTGTCTGTATTTTCCATCTAAGCTGCCGGCGCTTTGTATCCACTTTGCAAAGGATCCATGTGGCTGCTCCTCTCTGATAATACTGCCAAACTGCTTCTCTTTACTTCTTCCTGCCTCTGACTTACTATTTTTTCCAAGAAATGAACTGAGGCCTTAAAAAACACAAGAAGATAGATTCAGGGGACATCTTAAAAACAGTGCTGAGGAATAAGATTCCACACGGCTAAAGAGAAGGCAGAAATCTTCACCTGTGTAGGATCACAGGGTGAGCGTGGGTGCTTCCTTCCCCGTCGCTGGCCACTAGAGGACAGCGTGGATCTGCTGAACAGTCACAGGTGCCAGTGAGGCAGGATAATCCTGGGTGCTGTGAATCACGCTGTTAACGAGAATGGGTTTGAACCGAGCAATAAATGGAGTGCATTGTTTGAGTAATTCAGGATTGATGTACAGAAATATTAGACATACCCCAGGAGCAAGCCAATTACATTCACTGTGGAAAACTCTTAGAAAAGCCCATCAGAGTAAATATACGTACGACTTCCTTCTGTTCCTATCTGCTCCTTTTCTGCAGTGGACTTCTTCCAGTAATGAATCAGGGAGAAAATAGGATATACTTGCATCTGGGTATCACTACGTTGCAAAATATTTTATTTTTATAATTGGCCCAAGCAGCTTTTAAAGTCTGTCAAAGGTGAAGAACAGATTTTTCCAACAGAGAGTAAGTGGAGGGAGCAACACTTTCTGGCAAAGCAGGGTAGGAGTTTTGGAATTAGGGTAAATCTGACTTTGCTCAGATAAATATGTTCACCTTAAAAAGATCTGTAATTTCTGTTTTGCAGATGGGAATTCAGAATATACATTGGGTTCAAATTGCAAGGCAAAATATCTGGGGAAGGAAGAAGGCCTGATGGTAATGGAGGAAGACCAGGGCTAAATCTGGATTTGTTCAGCTGTAGGGAGGAATCAGGAAATGACAGGGAGAGGATAACTTTGGTCCTAGTGACAGCCTTCCTACCTTAAGAGGGAGAATGCTAAGCAGGTGTGCCCACAGGTGCTGATCTCTTACTCCTCAGGCAGAGTCCAAGGTCAAAACCCCAGGACATATACTCAACAGGATTTAGGACATTCTCAAAGTAATAACTGGAGGAACGAGAGAGGGAGAGATAAGGCCTTCCCCTTCTATTTATCCTTTCTAGTCTTTCTCTCATCCTTAAATTTGAAATGTAAACTGGAAGGATATCCCTTGGGACAAAAACCAAAAAAATATTCAAGTTTGACATAAAGTTCTTGGAAGCTGCTACCTAAGACCACACAGCTTTGAGGATACCAGATTATTAGGATTAAAACCCCTGTGGTTTCCAGCTTTTAGTTCCCTCTGGTTGAAGCCAGACTGGAGAGAGCGAGGGAGTTTGCAGTGGAGAATTAAGTGGAGCTGCATGAACTGGGGAGAAAAGGAAGGATGTGTTGAGGGGCATGGTCAGTCCTTCTTTTGCTGCAGGTCGTGCTCTGGATAAATCCAGTGAAACAGCTAAAGGAGGACATGTTTAATAACTGGAGTGCTACTTAAAGTGGAGAGTTTAGTCCCAAAGAGTGTGCAGCATTAAATGCTGCCTACTGCAGTGAACCCAGGGGACAGAATTAACTGGAGCTTAGCTGTAGCCTGGTTTCTTAAAGAAGCAAATCTTATGCAGACAACTGGTCTGTGTGTCCCTTGTCTCTTTCCCTCCAATAGCTTTTAATTTCATCAGCCAGTTTCAGCCAGATTGATGAGAGGGGTAAAAGTCTCAAAGGCAATTATGTTCCTATCTGTTTCTTGAACTGTAATGTTTTGTTCATGCCTGACCAGACAAAAGGCTGCAGGAAAAACTTTCACTTCTGAAACTCCAGGAAAGCCACAAAAGAGAAGTTTTTAAAGGCACTGTTGCTGAAAATCTTCCGCCCGTAATAACAGACAAACCAGGCTTTGTAAGATCAGGGACTTGCAGAATTTACTTGCTTGTAAACTTAAGTTTTGATTGTTTGTGATAGAAGCAATAAGTTTCTGTAAGATGTTTATAGGTATTCCCCCAAAAGAAGCAGCAATGAGGTATGGTTTGAAGGCAAGTGAACTTGTCTCTGTTGGGGAGGTGAGATAGAAATGCTGAAAAAAGAGAAGGGAAATTGGAGTCTGACCCCATGAATTGGGATCTGGAGTTAACAGTGGTGGAAACCCTGTGAAAGAGAAAAATTTCCACTTTTTGCTCTTTTGGCAACCTGGACATTGCTGTTGAGAACAGGAAATTTTGTTTCTTCATTGCTTTGACCACACTGTCTTAAAGGATTTAATTTTAGCAGTAATACGGAGGTAAATTATGGAGTGACAAGAAGAGTGGTCAAAAGACTAGAAAGGGAAAAGCTGGGTAGTGCACCTCTGAGTGCCCTCATTGTGAAACAGAGAGAAAATGATGGAGTATAAAGTGGAAAATATGATCTGGACAGAGCCCACATAATGGTGGCAAGGAAAGATCTCATTTAGTGGGAAATCAAAGCCAAAAGGGGAAGGACCAGGATAAGCTGAAAGAATTTTGAGAGACAGAAAACTGTTGCATGTCTTGATGTACAAAACATTATTTCCCATCTCTCTGCAGCTCTACTCTATAATGACAGGGCAAATAGAAGTCTTAGTTATGTGCTGCATACTTAATCATAGTGTTGTTTCCTAGATGCTGGGACTGGAATCAAAATGTTGGGCAGTAAAGCTTTTCTTCTGTTTTATGTACTCTTTTGAAGATGTACAACTCTGCATTGGAATTCCCTGTGCTGTTTTACCTTTGTCATGCGGTGAAGAGAGATTTTTATTTTGTGAATTTCCTGTGTCCAAAGGCTACAGCCTGTGAAGCAAAATGGTGTGTGATCTGCAAGCTGTGCACTCTGGGAAGGTGCTGTAAGCTTTCTTTTTCTTTTACAGTGCTAGAACGGCACCAGTTCATGAAGCGGGCTCAGGCACTTGCACCTTGGTTATCACCCAACATGTTCTACGGAGCTGGCGACAGGAACTCAAAACTTTCCTCTTACCAGCTGAACCCCCTGCTGCAACAAGGTGAGACCATGGGCATCATTTCAGAGGGAACTCAGGATGAGAAACAGGTAACTTCTTCGAGAAGTTCAGCATTGAGGCTTTAGCCTCTCTACCAGAAAAGAAAGATGTTCCTAGCATGACTGCATGTCCTAGAATGACAGCTCTGCCACATCCGCAGTGCACCATGAACTTCTCTGGGTTCTTAAAAATAGCCTGTTACCTTAAGTGTCGTGCTGGGCTCAGTGCTGGGCGAAGCTGTTTAACACTAACTAAGGTGTATCTGTGCTACACTCCAGCGACTGCAGGGTAAATATACCCAGCTTATCTTGCTTTGTGTGGCAGAGGAGGGTACTGTCTCTTTGTTCTGCTGTGCTGGTCACGGTCAACTCCTTATAGCCAAAACTGACATGACAAGTGAGGTGCAATTTGTTTGAGTTCTTATCAAATGTCTAGTCTTCAAATGATTGAGGGCAAACTGCCTTCTGTGCAACAGATCTAACCCGCATGCAGCAAAAAATGAAGGACTCTTTAATGAGCCAGGAAGAATTTTCTTCTCCATTTGTTGCTTATATCTGTACATATGAGTGTGTGTGTGTGTGTGTGTGTATGTGTGCATACATATAAAATTTTTCTTATTTTAATTTCTTTTTGCAGTATTTCTTCCAGTTCAATGAAATGCAAAAGGAAACACTATGGTCTTTTTCTGTTTTTTTGTAAATAAAATATGGTATCAGTGCTGTAGGAAAAAGTGTTCCTCTAAATACATAGACTGTATTTCCAGGTATGCTGGACTTCTTACCTCTGTACTGCCTAAAGCAGGTTAGAACATACTGCAGCTTATTAGTTATTACTCTTTGCACCATACCTCGATTTCTCTGGATGTGCTGGTTGTGGTGCCTGAGACTTGTGCAGCTCTTGCAGTGAGGTGGAGCAACAGAAGAGAAGCAACTCAGCCAGGATCATGAGTGCAGAAGGGCCTTCTCTTCAGTGTTTCCTCTTGACTTTCTGTTTTCTCCTGTGCTTTTATCCTTAGATGTATCTCTGCAGAACAGTCTTCCACTGGTGCAGCCACAAGCCCAGCTTTCCCATAACAACGGAGTTCTGGACTATCTGGAGTCTGAAATCCAAAACCTGAACACGTCCCAGCTGCGGCCGCCCTCCCACCAGCGGCAGGCGGTGCAGCCCAGCTTGCTGTCCTCGCTGGGCTCCGACATTGTGCCACCTCCTCTTGCCGACCACATCTCCTCCATCCATGGGAGCAGCAACTCCTCACGGCCACAAAGAGCTGCCCGCACCCCCAGGCTCTGGGACTCTGCAGCAGAGGACAGAAGGGAAAACCAGAGGTGGCCCTTGCCTTCCAGTGGGGATTCTCATTCCAGCTACAGTCAGGAGCCCTGGGACAGGCAGCGAGAGAATCATCCTCAGAGGCAGAGGACAGGTGGCTACAATGGCAGGCCTCAGCACTCCAGACAGGATGTGTCACCCCCACGCCAAGCTGAGAGGTGCAAGGGCAGCAGCAATTTCTATCTGGAGGAGACCAAGGAGCGCTCCAGCCACCATCGCGGTGGGAGGCAGGAGCCTGGGGGAAGGCGAGAATATGAGCACCATGCTGGGAGGAGCAACTACTCTGGCCAGAGGCGGCACAGCTACTCCCCTCCCTCTTCTCACAGGGGCTCCTGGAGCTCCTCAGAAGAGCAAGTCCGTGTGCCGGTGTCAAACCGTAGGCGGAGGAACCGCAGGTCCCGGGAGTGGCCAGAAGAGAAACCCCCCAGTTACCGCTCCTTAGAGATCATCCCCGCTCAGGACAAGAAGCACAAAGGCAGCGCAGGGACCCGCTCGGTGAGTCACCTGCCTTTGTGCTTTCCCATCTAAAGGAAAAGCTGGGGTTTAGGGAGTCAGAGGGAATGTTTTCTACTTTCTGTAGCCTATTGTCTTTCAAACAGAGGCCAAGGAGCAAGGAGTGCTCTGCACAGCATGGTTATGAAAAGGCTGCTGAGTACCAGCCTTTTGACAGGCATTGCCTGCATGTAGTGTGCTCAGGGGCAAAATAAAAAGTCAAATCCGTGGAAGTGTTCAATGCCAAGCTGGATGGGGCCCTGAGCAACCTGGTCTAGTGGAAGGTGTCCCTGCCCAGGGTAGAGGATTTGGACCAGGTGATCTTTAAGGTCCCTTCCAACCCAAACCATGCTGTGATTCTGTGATTCTGAAAGAAATTAAGTCCCCTACAGGGTGTCATGTTATATTCCTGTTCCCATTCACAGGCTTTTCGGATTCCGTGTATATATTGGTGTTAAAATAGCGATTCTGGTACTGACTGGGGAGAAAGCACTTCCAGACTAGGCAGCAGCATCTATCCCTCTGTAACCATCTCTGGTGTAGGTTTACTTCTGATTTATTTTACAATGTGCATGATATTTTTAAGATGGCACATATGGGAAAACATCCATAAAGCTACATGAAATAGGCTTTCAGGTCATAGGTTGCATGGATGAAAAATGTGTCATTCTCTAGGCCAGGTGGAAGAGGATGGCTCCCTTGTTGGGACTCCGGAGAACTGAACATACATTATGTGGGCAGTCAACAGCTACTGTTCACATCTCTTCTTGTCAGTTTGCACTGGGACTAGACTTCAGGCAGCACCCTAAGTGTGATAAGCTTCATATCCAACAGCTAATCTCTAAATTGGACAAGTGTATTCCCCCTGAAAAAAATGAAGATTCTTTTAAATCAAAAAATGTTAAGTGTTCCTTATCACACATATGCAGAATTTTACCAGGTGGGAGTATTTTGAGGGGTTGTATGCTGCACATTACCATTGTCCCTTGTGTGTTGTGGAAGGAAGTGCAATTCTAGTTCCAGCTGGAATGTGTTTATGTATAAATGGTTTTTATTATGGTGCTCAGAGCAGGTAGGAAGACATAGGATTTTCTTTCCTCATTCCTTGTTCCTGAATCTTTTATTTTCTCTTGCAGGACAGAGGAAGTTCCCACAGTGGAAGAAGCATAGTCATTTAATGTCAGTACTGGAAGAACTGGACTCCCACTGGACTCCTCCTAGTTTTTCTGTTATTTAGGTTGGCATGGTTGCTTTTGACTGAGCAGATAAACAGCAATAAAACGTTGGGCTAAGTTCTAATGGGCTGAGGTTCATTGAAAACCTTCTAGTAGAAACAGCGGATTTCTTAAGTAAAGAGTGTATTCCCAGTCTTTACGGAGAGATACCAGTTCTGATTAAGTACAGTGACACTGCTAGGAGCCCAATCTGTAGAAGGCTGGTGCAGGTTCCAATATTCACGGAGTTGTAAAGTCACAAGACAGTAGAATAATTTCGATTGGAAGAGGCCACTGGAGGTCATCTGATCCAGTCCGCTGGGAGCTTTGTGGGGGGAGGCACAACATCTAAGGCCCTTTGTTGTGCTTCAGAATGTGGAATGTTTGTTGCTTCCGCCTGGCTGCTCAGCATCGCTGGGACAGTGGCTTTCTTTTGTCCCCACTAAGCCTCTCTCCCAAAAGGGAGGCTGGTGGTGTAATAAGGTCTCATGGGCATGTCTGCAAATTGTTAGCTTATCTGCTCTTTACTTACTGAAAGAACCTTTTCTACTTTGAGCTTAGACCTTAGTGCCTTAAAAGATACTTGTTCTAGCCTTTCATCCAGACTTGAATTTATTTGTAAACTTAAAAGGGCTAAATTTACCAAGATTTGTTCTTCCCTACAGGGACTGAGCAAAGTATGACTACTCTCCTTTACACTATGGACCAGAATCTTCCTCAGCTCAAGGAAGCATGGTTTTGGTGAATATATCTTGCCTAAGCCACGTACTCTCTTCCATACATTTTATATTCTCCCTTTCCTCTCCATGCCATGTATCATATACATGGGGCGGGATAAAGGACTCTGAAGAAGTCTTATAGTCACCTTTTTTACTACTGTCCTTGATCTTTACCCTGACACTTACAGCAACCCTGCATGTGTGGTGCATCTGATCTGCAGCTGGATTGTTGGGTTTCCTCAGTTCTCACCCTGACACTAGAATACAGAATTTCTCTGTGCTTTGAGACCAGTTGTGAAGGAGAACTTGTCATTTCTCCTTGGTGAAATTAATCCACTATTTTAATTTGAAATGTGCTGGAGAAAGAGAAGCTCTGTGGATGCTGGCTGCTTCCATGGGAAACTGTCTTGCCAGAGGCACGTCTTGGATTAAAGAGACTCCAGGTTGGCAAGGAGCTTTTGGAGAATCTTGTGAATTATTTTGTAACCCAGAGGCACTGGAGATTGGCCAGTACCAATTACTATCTTGCTTAGCTTATTTCCCAGCTGGTGCCACATGGGATCCCTGCTACTGTTTGTTTTTAATGTCCTAATTACTGATGTGCTTATGCTTTTCCCTGGAAGACTTGGAGAGACTTTCACTTTGTCCACCTCCTTTTTTTTCTTTTCTTTGCACAATGATGGGAAACATCACACTTTGAATAAATGGTCCCAGTTGGATATCCAGTGCAGTTGGTGGTCAACCCAGGGCTATTCCGGGGTGCTCATCTTCCTACAGTTCCTTGGCTGAACGTGCTTATTTGTAATTCCTGCCTATGGAGATAAAACAGGAGGACTAAAGAGCTTCTCTAGTTGACTTTGTTTCAGCACTGGAGGCCTTCTTTTTGAATACAGAAGGTCTCTTTGCCCACAGCTGATGGATATCACAAAAAAAATTTTAAAAGAGCTAGAAGAGTAATTCTAATATTTGAATTCAAGAAAGGAGGGTTGTAATTAGCATAGTACTTGTCTGCATTAGGTCCAGACTGAGCAATGTGAATTGACCCATGAGTCACATTTGAAATACAGGGAATTGTGTTTGCAGAATTTGCAAAGCTAGGATCACTCTTGAATCTATCATCCACTGTCTGTGGATAATTTTTTTCTAATTTTATGATGTGCTTAGGATTTTATGAACTACCTTTTTGTATGATGGACTGATATTTTTATTAGTTAGGAGGCATTTATGATGACTGCAATGACAGAAAATTATATGGGGCTGCTTCTTTCAAAACTAGCAACAGTTACATTAGCTTTACCCTCTGCTGACTTTTAGCAGATAGCCAGCGTCCTGCAGATTCTACCCTTGGAGGCTGAATTGGTAACTTGGAGTTTGATTCTCTCCTTGTGCCTCCAATAGGTTCATACATCATGCAAGAGAACTTCTTCCTCTCCTAGGCCAAATGTCCAGTTTTCAGGAAAGGGCTGCCTCTTTCTCCATCAAAGAGTAGAGGCCTGTGGTGAGATCCCGAGATAGTTGCATGGAATGAGTTCACTTTCCTTTGCATTCAAATGTGTACAAGCTAACACGTATCCAGCAAGTTTTCCCAAGAGCAAAAAGCCACTCACACTGCAAGAAAAGCAAGATGACTCTCTTTGTAACAGGAGCAGATGCTGCAACTGCTGGAGTAAGAGCACACTAACAGCAGAGGTGGTGCTTTCTGATCTACACCTATGAAGGAGCCCTCCATCTTTATTTGTTCCTCCAGTCCCCATAATTGAGCTAGGGTGACTAATTGTGGCTTGCAAACACAATTCACAAATTGTGAAATCTGAGGGGTTTTATCTATATCATACTTAATTTCCTCTTCAGTTACTTTGTTCATGTTTATAGAAACATTAAACAAAACTCTTCAGGGAAAATTTATTGTAGCTCTGTGTTAATTCTGTAATTTCTTAAATTGTGACAGAAGCAGGTTGGGTGATCCAGCAGGGAAGCAGAAATGATACCAGGCTTACTGGTCTGCAGACCACTGTGGTTCATAAAGCACCAGTTGGTGGGCTGTGAAATAACGACAAAGGAAATTGTCTTTGCGTGCTTTACAGCTACAAGCGAACAGGAAAGTGGGAAGGAAATATCAGCTTTAGATGCTTATTTCTGATTTTAATTGGCTATAAATTAAATACATTGTGGCAGCATTGCACAATACAACATGGACCCTTTTCTATAAGGTCACGGGGTCTTTGACTTTTTAAGAGAGAGAGAACTGAGTAGCTCCAATACAGCACACTGAAAGAAATAACAGTAGGAAATATTCTAGCCTCATTCTTTCTACATTGCAATCGATTAATGGTTCATTTTTTAGCCATTCCAGAGAGCTGATGTTCATATGTCACCTCATTCATGAGGGAAAAAGTTGAGTATTTCACATATGGGAGTTACTCCTATTCTAAACTTTTGTTCTTCCATTCTTGTTGAAAGAACAAGGAATATACCTTACCCCCAAAGAATGAATCTTCTGTCTCAGATAAAGTGCCTTCATAGCCACCAGTGTTACCCTAATTTAAAATAATGTAATGAGTAAGTGACCATGCCACACACAGCCAGATAAGGTCACTGATGCTAGTCAGCTGCTTTCTACCTCAGACAAGAGATGCATAAGAGAGATAAAGAGTAATGTAATTTTTCTTTGATTAAGAAAATACTTGCAATATCTGACTTTCTTGCTTATTTGCAGAGCGCCCTGCCATTCTGGGATGCCATTCCAGGAATGGGGGCAAGGGCTGATTCTGTGCAATCATTGATCTGGTCTTGGCAAGTGCCCATTTGGCACTAGAAAGTGCTGAAACACCCAGTTGCTATCTCTGGGATTGTATTCGTGATAGCACTGCCTAAAGTTAGGCTGACTTCAGGGCCAGGGAACTTGCCATGTGTGATAGCAGCCACAATGCAAAGCTCTTCAGCAGCATGAATTAACACACAGGGCAGCTAAGTCCCTTCTGTTACTACCTCCTGCGGTACATCAGTTTAAAACACCCACTCAGAGCTTCCCGTTTGTTGACCTGACATAAGAAATAAAATGAGGTTATCTTAAATTAACCCCTTCAAGTAATGACTGCTCATTCCTGTTTCTGCTAAGTGTAACGCCTATGATGTGCTTTGTGCTGGTCTTCTAAATGTTATTCCAGCTATAAAAGAAGATTATAAATGTGTGGATTCTGTTCAATGACTGTAAAATGTATAATTGAAATATAAGTGAACTTTCAACCAGTTGCTCTAGTGTGTTCTTCCTCGGCCATAAATTGCTTTTTAGTGTTTGCACCAGAAGTGGAACTGAAAAGTGTCTGTTCTTATTTCTTCAGTTAATGTTTTTACACATCAGTAAGAGTCTTCTGTTGTTTTTTTTTTTTTTTTTTTTGGACAAAAATTCAAAATGGTTTGCTTGTATGTGGGATTTTTTTTTCCCTTTTTTTGGGAGACTTTTTAAAATTTGTTTTTCTAAGAAAAAAGATCATTTGGATAAATACCTAGAGAGTGGGAAAATGTCTGGAAACCACTGGCAGCCCTCTTCAATGATGTGACTCATTGTAGCTTGGCTGCCATGTCTGTAAAATGAGAGCACTTAACTGTTTGGTTCTAAAGCACTTGGAGCACCATGAGAAGAAAAGTCTTCTAGAAATCTTCTTTAGCTGATAAATGAAGATACTGGTTGAGCTTTTCGCATTTTCCCACATGGGAAAGTCACCTAATAAATAAGTGGTCAACATAAGAATGGAAATCTGTTGGGTCTCACACAGTGGGCTTAATTTCTGTCCTCCCATTCCCCCAGCTGATGCCCTTTGTTGTTCAATGTTGCAGCCTTTCTGTCTCTTGCCCCTGTGCCAAACACAGGTGACAGGATGTACTGGAGACCCAAGAGGCAATTGGAACATGAGTTAAGGGAAAACATTCCCTACAGCAGCAGTGCAGCCACTTTCTGACTGGGACTGGGGAGCCTTGGGAGATGTCACCAGAGAATCTTAAGAATGGTTTGTGTTGGAGGGGACCTTACAAGATCATGTCTTGTAAGAGATGCCTGCCCTTGCCTTAGGCAGGGATACCTTCTGCTAGACCATGTTGCTCAAAGCCCCATCCAGCCTGGCCTTGAGTACTTCCAGTGTCCACAACTTCTCTGAAAAGGGAAGTTCAGAGAACTTCTGTTCCAGTGTCTCACTACCCTCACAGTAATTGAATCCAATCTAAATCTACCCTCTTTCAATTTAAACCTGTTTCACTTTCTCCTGTCAATACAAACTTTGGTGGAGTCTTTATGTTTCTTACAAGAACTTTTTAAGTATTGAAAAGCTGCAATAAGATCTCCCTGGAGATCTCTCTCCAGGCTGAACAGTCCCAGTTCTTTCAGCCTTTCCCCATGGGAGAGGTGCTCCAACCCCAAGATCATTTTTTGTGCTCCTCTGGATCTGCTCCAATGTCTCTGTGTTTCTTGGGCTGGGGATCCTGTAGCTGGATGTTCCTCCGGCTAAATTCACAGAATTCACAGAATGACTAGGTTGGAAGAGACCTTAAAGATCATCGAGTCCAACCCATAGTTTTGACAGCTGTCTCAGGTATATTCTCATCTAGCCAGCCCGTGCAAAAAGAGTCGGTCACGGGGAAAGAACCATGAGAGGAGTGCACACCTCTGTGCACCATTTGGTTAATGCATTTGCTGTAAATGGAGAGGAAACTGGTGTAACTGCTGCAGGTAAGTGCCAACAGTCAGAGCAGTGGGGTTAGAGCACGGGAAGAGTGGGAGCAAAATTTAGCCCAGCTCTAGCTGCTATTAATGTGGAATTTGGTCAGTTTATGAAAGGGGCCTCTATGACATGGTTGCCTGCAAAAGTAGGGGGCTCAGTGACCCAGAAGCTGCCTTCCACATCTCTTGGGCTCAGGTCAGACTGACCCTCCATTACCAAATCTCAATAACAGGTCCAGAGTCCTCCACAGCTTCTTGCCTATCCCACTGAGCTGGATGTGCTTGCAAAAGAGCAAATGGGGAAACAAAGCAGGACCTTTGACCCCTTGCTACCACTATATTAGCTGTGCATAAATGCCGGGGTCTCAGATGAGCACCTACCTCAGCTTGGGCCTGAGAAAGAGAGAAAGCAGGACAGGTAAGAGCTGAACTCTGTTCTGGGTGGCTTGGACTTTGTGACTGGTGTATCTAGCTCATAGACGAGTGGAGCTAGTCTTCTATTCTGCCCCATCTCCTACTGCAAACCAAAGTGTGAGCCCTTCTCAAGCTCCATAGCCAGGAATGGTGCTGAAATAAGAAGGGTGGGGGTACCTGGGGTCACCTGCTCTGAAGTGAGTGAGGGATGCTCCATAAGATACTCATAGGAGGGTCAAGCCCATGATGGGAATTGCAGAATTTCAGTGTGGGGAGATACATTACCTTTTTTCAGTTGCCTTCACCACAGGGACTGCAGGTTCTAAAGCAGGTAAGAGCACCTGTTCATGCTCCTGGGAAGCAAATTTCTGCCTTTTGTGTACACAGAGAAAAACTGACTCTGGGATTAAAAATCAAGGAAGGGTAATAAAGGAGCAACTGTGCAAACATCTAGTGAACTGGGTGGTAGCTTTTGGAGGTAATCTGCACAGAAGGAAATAAAAATGGATGGAAATCTCCTTACTAGGGTATAAGACAGAACATTGACTTGTAACCACCTGGTACAGAATTTAGCAAAGCATTCACATATAATAGACTTTCAGCCTATTTTGCCTTTGCAATTCATATGTTCAAAGTTGTCTTCATGTTGCTCTGAGTGATGCAGCCCTCTAATTAGGGGTGTAAATAAATTTTAATTTATAAACACCTTTTTAAGTGCAGTGTGTTTGAAAGCTTTTTTAGATGTAATGTCCTATTTTTCAGTGTACCTAGTAGCAAATTTTCAATTCTCCAATTCTGACTTTTTTAAAGACAAAGTAAAGGAAGTCAGAAGAAGCTAAATTTTGCATTTGCTCACTTTTGGGAACTTGTTCTGCTTAGGCTACTGTCTGCTGCAGACTGAAAAAGACAAGGGAACCTAGTTAGCAACTTGGGACTTTCCTCAACTAAAGCAAGACAAAGTACTCAGATCACTGGGTCACTAAGATATCTTTGTATGTGATGTACTAACTAGCACAATGTTCTTTAGAGCAATTTACCAAAACAAATCAAACTCAGAAATCACACAATATGATTTTTTTTTCAGATGTACTTAAGCATATAGGAAACCTTTTCTGACTTCTGGCATTTTTACTGGTTTGCTCAATGCTGAAATGGGATTTTAGCTCTCATATAAAAGAACTAGCTTTAACTGCCCATATTTCTTTGAGCTCTGAAAATTATTATTGTGGATATTTGTGAATAAACAAAGGAAAGGAAAACAGTTTTATACTGCCTTTTCCTCACTTCTTCAGAGAAAATGCACATGATCTTTCTCTTCTTGTCTTCGTTTATTGGTTAGGTATGTTGCAAAAATCCGGTGTTTAACCAACATATTTTATTTCTCTTTCTCTTTCAAACACTGTATGCTGATTCCTGCAGGTCTCTCTGTGTAGAGAGCAGGACTGGTACTCAAACCATGCTGCAATCCAGGGCATTGGTGATAGCTCTGATTCTGCTCCTTAGCACCACTCTCCCTGGTAAGTGTGAAAAGCTTTGCCGTTTGCCTGAGACAAATCTCAGCTCTACAGGTTCTCATGCATCGTGAAGTAGGACTGAAACCAAGTACTTCAGTTGAAGACCATGAGTACACAGTGCTTGGCAGCATGGAACAAGTCAGTAGAAACGTGGCATGAAAACTGCCCATGCTTCGTGCAAATACTCTGCCATGTGACTTAGATACCCAGGACTGGGTGAAGAGGGGATGCTGAATGCTGTAGAGCAAATTCTGGGATAGGTTCTAAATCTCAGAATTTCAAATCTCTTCCCCTGCACCTGAGGGAAGATACCAGAGACACAAGAGACATGAGAAGCTTCATGGGGTTTTGCCTTTTTTTTCTCAGAAGTGCAGTCAAAGTCCATCTTTGACAAAGACCGTCGTGAGTTACTGGCCATCCCTGAGACTATTGCATCTTACTTCTATGAAGCTGTGAATAAGGTGTCCCCTAAAGTCAGTCAGTTCTTGTTGGATACTGTCCAGAGTCCAACAGTTGTTGCGGCCAGGTATGGAAAGCTCTGTACTAACACTCCAACAGCCAAGTGTGAAAAGGGAGAGGGAGGAGTGGGAGAAAGAACAGATTCATCAGCTATCTCCATGGGGAGATCCAAGGGGAAATTAATCAGCAACCAAAGCCTGATGTACCAAGGGAGCCAGGTGGTGGAAGGGAGGGTGAGGTGATATGGTCTGCTGGTGAAAGCTCTTCCCAGGGAGGCACATTGTACACAGGGATGGGAGATACTGACTGCTCTTTATCTGTGGGTAGTGAGGGAGGAGGCTGCTGGCTGCTGGGGAATCAGCTCCTCTGGAAGGGTGCTGCAGTGCTGTGAGGGGCTGAGTACTCAGTGTGCCAGGATAACTTGATGCAATATTAACAGACCTGGCTCTACTTGTGCATATGTCTTGCTCAAGGCAGAGGAATGAGTTTCCTCACAAAAGGAAAAGCATAATCACCCTAGAGACAGTTTCATGTAACTCATGGCACACAGGTACTGTCTATTCCTGTTTTCTGAGGAAAGCCCCTCTAGGACTGCTGGGGAGCTCTGCACTCTCGATGGCAGGCAGAGTGGTAACTACAGAAGATGGGGATTACCCTCACATACTTGTGTATCTTACCACATACTCTGTTGTCTCCTGCAGACAGAGAATCGTCAAAGAAGCAAATA
Organism: Taeniopygia guttata; assembly: GCF_048771995.1. NCBI lineage: Eukaryota > Metazoa > Chordata > Aves > Passeriformes > Estrildidae > Taeniopygia > Taeniopygia guttata. The sequence goes on from NC_133024.1 coordinate 22,223,899, forward strand.
AAGTCAGTATAATGTTTGAACAGCTGGTTGAAAAAATAAAGAGCCTGTGGTACACAAGAGTCCTTGGCTATTAGCCAAGTGAAGACAAGTCAGTGTTTCCTGATGTGTGTAACACCCTGCAGTGTCCTTTCCCCCTTCCCCTCCTACGGACCAAGATTAGTCAATAAGACAGAATCAATGCTCCTCTTAATGCCACTAGAGGGAACCCACCTTCAAAGACCAAAAGATGGAAGGCATCTGCTGAAGGCATCTGCTGAAGGCATCTGCTGAAGCCTCCCCGGGAAAAATCAAGCGGCTGGGCATGGGGAAGGCAATATAGCAATTGTAGAGTTCTTCTGTAGCCAAATCTTGAAAATTAATTCCTCCTGTATGGCTTGGTCATTGCCCCTCTAATAAAAAAAAAATGTTGGTTGTTACACTTCCTTAAGTTTCTTGTTTGTATTGACCATTATGAAATCTGACTCACCTTGGCATCCCATTCTGCTGAGAATGTAGCTGTGATTCACAAGAAGTTTTTGTAGGCAATGCTAAAAACCCTGAGTGCTCAGGCACTTTTAACTAAGCTCATATTCTTCTTAGGTGAAGGAGGCACTACCTGAGCATCTTTCAGATTAGCCACAATTGATTGTGCAACTGATTGTGCTCCTTGGTTAGGTGGGAAGTAAATAGGTGCTCTTGTATCGTGTGTCTGAAGATTTCAGATAATTTGGGAAAACAAGTGCAAGTAAATTGAACTGTCCATCAACCTAAATAGGACTTTGGAAGTTTATCTCATTGGCCAGCCAGAGATGCTACAGAATGAGCTTTTCCAAAGGAGAAATGAGTGGAAAATTTCTCTCTATCTTGACCAGTTTATGAGAGGACACCTATGCCCAGCACTGTGTATGAAGACCCAGCAGGTCCTCATCAGTCCCATGTAACTGCATCAGCCCAGATGCCCACACTGGACAAAGAAATCAATCTGCTTTCTCATTTAGCAAGCAGAAGCAAGTAGGCAATTTTTCTGAAATCACAGTGGGAGACTGTGGCATAATCTAAAGCAGACCCTTATTTTGTTGTTTTGTTTTGTTTCTTTAATTATCAGTCAGATTAGTGATAAACTTGCACTTAACCACTTGCCTGGAATAAAATCCCCTCATTTTCCATTTTCTTTGTCCCAGCAGCTCCTTTTTACCATGTGCAATCATAATGAAATCAGTGTCCCCAAGCAGAGCAGCAAGTTCTTCCATCTGTAGTGGCTTCACCAGTTCTGCAGAGTTGTTTTGCAGGTTTATTCATTGCTGCTATTATTCCTTAGACAGTCTGTGCTTCTCTGGCCACAGTGAGCAAACATGCATATGTATTACATAAATGGACCAGTATTTAGGAGGAGGTTCAGAAAAGCAGATGGTTTTTGGTTGATAAGAATATTTACCACATGAAAAAGCTAGGTAGGTCCTTTAGCTCTTTTGCTACAGGGATGACTTCCTTTCTTCTTTTTTCCCATATGTCTCTTCAATATTTTTTTTTTTCCTCCTAAATATAACACTTAAAAGGAGAAGCCATGCAACTAAAATCCTCTCTTGTCCCAAGGAATAATTCAGCATTCTGAACTTTCTCAGAATAGAGCTTGTTCTTCTGGCATTTCAAAAGTATTTCTTTCTGAAAGAGTGAAAGTCATGAGTATATGAAAGAGCCTGAATATTTTCTTAAGAATTTGGTGTCCTGGAAATCAGCACTCCAGCCTTTTCAATCTACTTGTATAAAAAGAGTAGGAAAAGGTTTGGAAAGTATAGGGGTCCTCATGTAGCATTTTGAGTCATTGTGTGACTTCACCAATGCAACGCAGTGGTATTTCTGTATTGTATCACTGCACACCTGGAGCAGCACAGTAGCTGGTATGAATTCTGTGTTAAAATGTAACAAAGTCGACATTTTGTTAAGTGCACTTAATTTTATCCTTTTGCTTCTTTGTAATGTAACCTCCAGAAAATCCAAGCCAGATGAATCCTGAACAGCAGTTTGATGTCTGATTTTAGCATGTGGGCAAAACAAAATCAGACTGTAAATCTCTGTATTTGTTTGTACTCAATCTCCTGATCATGTAGTTAGTTATATATGTATTTTTACACTTGAAAGAAATAAGTAGAAAACCTCCCAGGTAGTTAATATCTTGTACAATCTACAATCTGCGGCAACCTATGAAGAGCAAAGTAGACAACCTTCCACTGCCTCAACTTTCCCCTTTAAGACAGAAACTAGCAGCTGAGACAACATTCAGGCTGGGATTGGGTGGAGGAAAAAAAGATTTTTATCCCAAAAAGGACCCTGGGACAAATTAATGGGACGTGTAATGAGAGGGCCATTTTATATCTCAATGTCAAAGTATTTCATATCTACTCTCAATTCTCAATTGGAATAAACAGATTAATCTGTAATTTCTTTTAAAAATATGTACAGAAATCATTTCCCAGTGATGTCTGTTGCAGAGTTCACTGGGTGCTTTAAGATTCTTGGGGAGGCTTCGTTAGTGAAGCATTCATTTCAGTGAGATTCATGTAATAGAAACTTTCTTGTTGAGTAATTATCATTCACTTCGCAGATTTGGAAAAGCTAGTGGTCTAACTGGTTCAGCTGAGTCAATTAAAAAGAAATCTTAAGAAATGTCAAGATTCTGTTGTTTCTGAGATGGGGGAATAACCCCTGAGGTGCTCATGATTTCTGCAAAAAGCACCCTTTCTTGAAAAGTATTTATTATGGTGGGTACTTGATCTTATTTTCAGTGGCTAGGATTGTTGATGGCTTTTACACTTCCTAGCTCCCCTCGCCTCTAACGCTTGGAGAAATCACTAATTAATGCTAAGGGAACTCACGCCTCGGGCTCTGCGCTGCTTTGAGCAGTGGTTGCTGCCCTTGTCCGCGAACAGCCCAAGTCCTTCGGCAACAGAAAGTCCAGCACAGGACGTTTGAGAAGGCAAGGACTGGAAAAAGTCTCGTGAAATATTTGAAACTGATGGCTGGTACTCACACCTACACACACGCAGACATTCCATCTCAGCACCGCAGTTTTTGTTCCCTGGTGAGGGCCGTGCGGCCAGGCACAGCGAGGGGAAGGAGCGGGCTGAGATGCTGGACGCGCGCTAAGGCGCAGAGCTGACATCGTTCTGGCGGCTCTGCCCTTCCCCGCGGGCTTTTGGCAAAGAGGGTCTCCCAGATTTTACACGTCAACGCCAAAATCACAAACGGGGTGCGTGCAGTCGGCAAGGAGAAGAAGGCACTAGGAGGCGGCGGGCGGCTGCGGCGGCGCTCCCTGCGGCGGGCTCGGCGGGCCAGCGGAGCCTTGCGTGCCGGCCGGGCCGGGGATCAGCCAGCGCCGCTGCTGCCTCAGGGGAACAGCGGAGCCTTGCGTGCCGGCCGGGCCGGGGATCCGCCAGCGCCGCTGCGGCCGCGGGGGAACAGCGGAGCCTTGCGTGCCGGCCGGGCCGGGGATCAGCCAGCGCCGCTGCTGCCTCAGGGGAACAGCGGAGCCTTGCGTGCCGGCCGGGCCGGGGATCAGCCAGCGCCGCTGCGGCCGCGGGGGAACAGCGGAGCCTTGCGTGCCGGCCGGGCCGGGGATCAGCCAGCGCCGCTGCGGCCGCAGGGGAACAGCGGAGCCTTGCGTGCCGGCCGGGCCGCGGATCCGCCAGCGCCGCTGCCGCCCGCGCTGCGGCCGCTGACTCAGAGCGGCACCGCCGCTTCGCACGCGATGTCGCCGGCTCCCCCCATCCCCCGCGGGCTCCCGGCGCCGCACGGGGAGAGCAGGCACGCTCCGGGGGCGGGAGCTGCCTGGGGAGGAAGGATAAGGGGTCCCCAGCCCGGCCGGGGATGCTCAGGGAGGCGGGAGTCGGGCAGGAGTGGCTGGAGGAAGGGAGGAGCAGTTTTACAGCCATAATCCCATTCTTTGGTGAGGCTGGGACAGGTAAATTCTCCCCTGCTGGCCGCCTGACCCCATGGAATGGGAAGCGGGTTTCAGCACGGGCCGGGCTGGGGCTGAGAAGCTGCAGCTGGGAAGGGTGGGGAGGGTTTGAATGTTGTTTCCGTAATACACAGAAAGTTTTTCGCATGTGTTTGTTTGCTTACTTGCGCGCTCACCCGAGAGGTGGGGGCTCCTTTCATCTGGGTGTGTAGTGACCATGCTGTACTTTGCAGACACAGATTTTTTTGTGGGGGAGAAAGGGTGTGCCGGGTTAGTTAATCCCATGTTGCAGATTTCTTTAGGTCTAGATTTGGGGGTGATATGCGATTCATGTAAGGCCACTTCTCAAAGTGTTTCTTTGTGAAATGTTTCTTAAAATGTTTCTGGGTTTGCTATTCAAAAACCTAGAAAATTGCAGCACAATTCCATACTGTTTCAACAGTAGCTGTGATAAAACTGCTTTATTAAAGTTTCCCAATGCCATAACATGGTGGTGTTCAGATGTACACCACAGCAACAGGTACACACTGTGCCTCGTGGGAGAAGCATTAACCTGCTCACTGACATACAGGACTGCATCTGGAAATGATTTAAAGAACATTTGCTATCAACCCTGACATGCACTGATTCCTGAAGAGCTTAACAGAAGAAATATTTACAAGTACAAGCTGCTGTACATGTCAGTGAAGAGCTCAGATTGTTTATACTCGCCTTTATATTCAGAGCTTCCTATCTCCAGGTTTACAGTAGCATCCTTGTTGAATGGGTTCAGATGTTGGTTTTGGGGCTATTTTATTCTCAGTTCATTGGGGAGAAAAAAACTTCAGATGTGAGAGAAAATGTATGAGTGACCCAGTGTTTGAATACAAGTGGATAAGTTCACTACTTAGAAAAAATACTTCAAGACGGTTATTTTTTCCTGATTGTAACATTTTCTCTTCTTTCCAAAGGCTTCACTGTCTCTTGCATTTCTTGGCGGTGCCTGATATTAAAAGTCCTGCCAGTGAAGGACTACTCTCTTTGGAGTGGAGCACAATTCCTCCAAGGTAACCTTTCCTTCAGCAGCCTTTCCTTCCTTCCAAATGCTGTGTTCAGATCGGCTGTGATGCTTGGAGGGCGCAGGATTGTAAAACAGCCAATGTGGCTGTGTGACCTGCAGGAGTAATCTGTTCTCACCTGTGGTCAATTAAATCCAAAGTTTTGTTGTTTGGTTTTTGGTTTTGTTTCTGTTTGGTTTACTTTTTTTTTAAGGAAGGAAACCCACATAAACCAAACCTTTTTAATGGTCACTGGCTGTTTTGTCCTTAGTTTAATGCTGCCTTTTGTCAGTTAAACTGCCACTGAGGCTGTTGGCTACTTCAGCCTTTTAGGTTGTCTGTACTTCTGAGCTGCTTTGCTCAGCATGAAAGTGGGAAGTCTCCTATTTCTGCTTTTTGGGTGGCAAAAATAGTTGGAGCTACATACAATTATTTTAGCAATCTAAGTAGCTAATTAAGCCTTTTCTGGTCACGAAAAGGCTTGTGGTTTTTAGATTTCAAATGAGCTTTTATTATTCTAATTATAAGGTTGACTTGATAGAAGTCCTATTTTGTAAAAATAACTGGTAGACTTTGCTGGAGGGAGAAAACTATAATTTTATTTGGAGTTACCCATTTTTCCAAATAGTACTTTGATACCCCAGAAAAAGAAAATCTATTATATAAAATCAACATGTGTACACATGACACATAATATTTAAATATTTATTGGGAATAAATGCTTCATCCAAAACAGTCATTAATCTGATTAGCTGTGTTTCTTAAAATAGCCTTTGTTCATATAAACTCCATTCTTCTTCTTTGGACTTCTTAATAGCAGTTAGGTTTAAAAATTTTCCACTTCAATTGTAAGTGCAGTTTGCTCCATCACATATTATTGAGGAGGGTTCACTGTGGGGGTGAGGGAGAGAGGAAAAGAAATATTTCTCTGTTGAATTGACTCACCATAGGTCAGTAATTTTTGCCAGCTCATGTGCAGTGTTAGAAATATGGTGCAGGCAATTGTCATCTGTAAACCTAGAGAAAAATTATTGTATCCAAAGACAAAAGACAAGAACACTAGGCACTGTTACAAGTGTTTTGGGCAGCTCATTGGCAGCTATCCACCATAGAGGGCTGGCAGGTAATGAAGACATTACAGACTCATGTCATAACACATAAAATCAAAATATGGAGCATGAATACAGAAAGTACTTCAGTCCTTGACACACATTTTCCCCCGCAGGGTACCAGGGTTTATGACTGACTCCCTCGATGAAGCAAATCTCAGACCTGACTTAAATAACTGAGTAAAAAAAACCCCTGGTTTTGAAGTGCCTAAATTGGTATGTGGCAGCATGAATGTTCCCTGAGTGGACTATGTGTGATGCTAATAGGTGGCTATATCCTCAAAACCCTTCAGCTTTCCTTTTAAAGGAATGATTATTTCCCTTTCAGTGTGTGTGTGCGCAAGGAATGTGTGTGGCTAAAGGGTAAGCCTACAAGTTAAAAAGCAAATCAAAGGAACCTTTGAATAGATTTGGCATGGCATCTCATGATTTTCAGTGAATTTTGTGAGTTCTGAGGATAAAGGATGGCTACTTATCCTTATGGGTTTTGACAGGTACATGTGAAAAATAATCTGTTAAGTGTGTGCTCTTAGTGAACCAGATGACTGCCTGCAGTCTTCTCCAGCTGTGCTGGTAATGGCACTTACTGCATGAGTCAGAACATGGGTTTGCTTTTTTCAGATAAAAAGGAAGAAGATGTGTGTCACTGTTTGTCCTCTCCATGAACATGAAAAACCTGGTAGTTATCCTGCAGAAAGGATAACTACCTGTTTACTGGTACTAAGTTAGCAGACGCTTCAGCTGTTGTGTTTTTACACTACAGTTTATCCTGTCCTTACAGCCACAGGAGAACAGTGGGGAACAGAGATGCCTAAATCACCATGACCTTGCCCTACACTTCATTCAAGCTGCTTAAAGGCGCTTTAAGGAAGGTGCAGCCAGCAGCATCAGGAAATTCAGTCCAGCAGCACAGCTGGGAGCACTGTTTGGATGGCTTCTCTCTCTATGTGAGGCCACAGAATTATGAGTTTCATGGGGCTTCAGAGCTTTTGGAGACCATTAGCATGAATTGTAAGAGACACACTAATCCAGCTGGGTTCATTACTGGGTAGATAGTCTGTGAGTTAGGTTTTTGGTATTCTCAGTCAGCCAAACCCCAGTTTTCTCAAAGTTAATAATATAAAATTCCAGTTGATTTTCAACAAAACCAGCAGTTTCCATATTGAAAGTAATTAGTATTTATTTGGACAACAGTGGAAATAAGGACTTTTAAGAATCATTAGTCTAGTTCACAAGTAGTTAAAATTAGAAAAGTAGAAGAGTTACCTCTCCTTTATGAATCAGCAGGGGTTTCAGACACTTTTAATAGCCTCAAGAGGGTCGTAGCCTCTTGAGTGGCTGTGCAAAAGTGTGTGTCACAGTACCATCAATGTGGTTGCCAAAACATGAATCCTGGAAACTCCGGGATTATAAGGGTTGTTCAAGGTTTAGTCTCTTTTCCAGCTCTAGATTTTTCCAAAGGCTTCTTCTCTCTTCTGGTGAGGTACCTGAAGTTTTAGGTTGTGTTCCACTTAGGAACCATGTACTTTGATTAGATTTCATTACACCTGACACCTTATCTAGAGCTGAGGTTTTGGGCACGCCACTGCACTTTTCAGTGCATTTGTTGCCCTCTTTGCTTCTCAGCACCTCTTTATCCATAGTGTCCTGCCTGATTATGAGGAGAGTGGAAGTTTATGTACATATATATGTCTCCTGAAAGAAGCTACCAAGCTTCTACTCTTACTTGCAACACCTTTTAGGTGGCATGATGGTACCCATAATGGGTAACTGCCACAGGTTCAAACACAGGTGAAAGCAAATACGCACCAGCCTCTATTCTCTCTCTCTCTTTTTTTTTTTCATCTTCTTTTTTTTGTAATGGTTTGCATGTTTCCTCTGTGTGAGGCATGGGTAGAAGTTTCTATCGTTTCTAGAGCAGGGAAGGAGGAGTGAGTGACAGGGGAAATGGTGGTTATAGTCAAGCAGTTGTTTAGGCAGTGCACAGAGGGAAGTCATGTGCGTGGTCAAGTCAGGAGCATGGTACCATATATGGAAAACATTTGTGTTGTGTTTATTCATACAGGGTGTTTCTCCGTGCAAAAGCCACTCTTTGAATTTAAAATCTGACCTTTTGTGCATTTTGTGTAACAGTTTTAAAGCTAGATTGAAAATTCTGATGGATTTAAAAACCACTGACCAAGTTTCATTCTCTGAGCAGATGCCACACAGTTTCATAGGCTGGTTTTCTTTGCCTCAAATTGAGGGTTAAAGAAAGGGCATTCTTTGAGAAACAGCTGTTCTTTTATGTTCATATTAACTAGTTTTAGCAACATACAAAAAATGAGGGCATCAGATTGGGGAACTCCATTTCACAGTAAAAGAGAGAAGGTTGTTTGTTTGGGTTTTTTTCCAGAATTGACTAGTTACATTTGGATGCATCCAGTTATCTCACGATATTATTGAATCCACTTCACTTTTGAAGGATCTGCTGTTTAGAAAGTGAGTAGCCACCTTTTCTGGATATCAGTGCTTTGCAAAGCATCTGAAGCTAATACAAATGAAAGCCTCTGAATTCACCTTGTAGGAAACATTTTCTTTGAGATAGGATTCTCACCTTACCTTCCCTGTGACCTACTCTAGTCCTCAAAGTAGCTAAAATTTCAAGAGAAACATTTGCCTTTTCTTTTTTGAGATCTGTTGCTGAGATGCCTCTTGTAAAATCCCATGTACTCTAGAGAATGTGAGAAGTAAACAGCAGAGGATGTTGTCACGATCCGCTCATGCGGGGTGTCGTGATGTTCCATTAACCCATCTCAAAAGGGCAAAAGACAAATGACAGGGGACCATCAGTTTAATATGAGTTTAATAACAACAAAATGCACCTTTATTAGGGGCCAACAGCAAATGGGATAATGACAGAGTGGGTTGCAAGCATTCACCCTAGAATCATTATATCCTCTTCTAAGCAAGATTAAGTGACTCTGTTTAATTAGTTCACTCATGAATCAGAGAAAAAAAACTTCATAGATTTGTAAAATGCCTTCTTGTTATTCTAAAAGTAATCTCCTGCACCCGATTGCCTAAAAATGACATAACGGATAGAAACAAAAAAAAGGGGAAGGGGAATATAGCTACCACTGCTGAGATGAAGTCCGCAATGGCTCAGCCACACAGATCTGCCGTCATCCATGGGGGTTCACCGAAGTCGTCTTAGAAAGTTACGGTTGATATAGTCCTTAGCCAAAGCGAGTGGCATCTGGCCAAAAGGTGGGGAAGATTGATGGGCCATTGTGAAGAGACCACTTGGTCTTGTGAAGCAGGTGCAGGCATGCAGGGACAAGCCACCACTTGTCAAAACCTGTGGGAAGAGTGTTCTGTGGAAGCACAGTGAGCGCACCTGCTCACAGTCACTTGGCAAGTGTCCACACCCACCTCGGCCAGGCCAGAGCTCCTGGCAGGGGTCTGCAGGGTCCTTGTGACAGCCATGAGGCAAATGAAGGAAACTTCAGACCATCTCTCACAGATGTATATTTACTTGCTAGATTTAGTGGGAGATTCTGGCTAAGAATGTGGTCTCTTACTAATAACGAAACTGTTTTGAAGTTTGAAAATATATATTTTGGTCACAATGCATTATTTAGATGATTGATATTTATCATGTTGGCTTTCAAACCAGAATGACCTCAATTTCCAAAGCTGCTGCAATTTGTTACAGGTGAATTGGGAAAAAAAACCCCCTACATTTCGACTCATATTAAAAAAGAAAAAATGAACACAAACAGTCCGGACTTGGCAGCAATTTTTTACCAGCTCAGAGGTGGAAGACTGCCTTTCTTCTTGAAGGCTTGCTTTCTCATCTCCCGTATTTCGCATTCTTTTACTTCATCATGAGCTCAAGTCTTAACTGCCCAGATGCCTGGGGCCAAAGCCCCTCAGTCATTTAGTGAGACTGGATTATTCCAAAACCTCCTGTCACTTGCAGCAAGACTCCAGCAGTGTACTGAACACCTGTACCTGCAAACCGAGCAGCTGCTTGGACTGTTATTGAGACCTAGAGTGCACTACTTGCAGGCTTTGTGGTACAATATTAAAATGTTAGATGAGATATCTTGGGCCCTTTCTGGTTTTCTAGAGGTTCCTAGGCACTTCTGTGTGTGACATTTGGTATATTGCAATTACTTCTGAGGCCATTTAACTCATTGAGAGTTTCCATCCGTTGTGGATTTAGGTAGCTCTTTCTTTGTTTCTGTTCATGAGCTGATCCCTTTCTCTGACAATATGCAGAATGCTGACATATTTGGTAAATAGCCCGAGGTGATGGATTTTTCATTGCAGGTTTGTGGGTCTCTGTTTTCTGTTCTTCACTTCCCGTGAAATGTCCTCCTTAACTGGTTGAAGCCTTTTAAGCCAGAGAAGAATCATATAACCATTTTGTTTGGGAAAGACCTTTAAGAGCGTTGAGTCCAAGTGTTTCAGTCAGACATTTTAGGACATGTAATGATTTGTGCTCACAGTTTGCACATCTGCTCACTAATTCCTGCTGACCTCACGAATGTAAGTGATCCTGCAGGGATGAAAAATTAGTATTCCAGTAGTAACAGTGTATCTGTTAGGAGCATGTGTAAGTGTCCTCACCCATGAGCTGACATTTCTTTGAACAATATGCCCTGCAAGCACCTGAAGAGAAAATCCCAACCTTCTTTTGTCAAAGACCTTCCTGTCCCTGTGTAGCAGGCAACAAATATATCATTGCAACATTGCTTCAAAGTCAGGAAATGTTCTTTTTGTAGTCCACCCTATTAAAAACCTGAGGCACAGACAGGCTGCCAGGGCTTTTCATCCAACCAGTCCAAAGGAGCCAGGACAAGAAGCTGCAGATGAAATCTGGACACACTTAAGTCAGTGGAAGTTCTCCTCTTCGCTTCCAAGAGCCAATCTTCACTGCATTACTTGTGGAGGGTCAGTCCACACAGTGACTACACCACTCTTCTTGTTTTGAGGGCTGTAAGTTTGCCCTGCTTATTTTGGGTCTGAAACTATTCCCTGTGTGACTTTCTCTCAGTCCTCTGCAACACGAAGTTCCATTTAGCTGTAGAGCAGCTGTCAGTGTTAGCACATCTGCTGCTGAAATTAAGGGGGCAAAAATTCTTTGCCTATTTAAGCAACTATCAGGTCTGGTTGCAATTATTATTTGTGTTGAGATGAAATATGTTATTTATGAAAACTGCTGATTCAATCAAGTCAAAATAGAGACCAAGAGATGTATATAACAGGATCCTGATTTATATCAAGAAGAAAAGTCACTTCAGCTTTAATTGTGCACATCTCAAGAAAGTGCACCAACCTCTAGATTTGGGATGGTACTGGTGTTGTATTTGTTTTCATTAAAAACCTCAAAAGGTCTTGATTTAATTCTAAGGTAATATAAAAGAATCTCTGAAATAATGAAAATGATTGTGGGATGGGCAGGTGAATGTTCCCATCCAGACTCACTGACAGATTTTCTAGTAATGCATTGCTACTTTTTCATGAGAATGAAACTAGAAGTAAGATTACAAAAAGCCAAACCATATTTATTAGCTGCAGTCTTACTGAATTGATTTTAAAATAATGAAAGTTGTGGGAGGAAAAAAGCCCAATCCAAATTACTTGCCAAGGTCTTTGCAGGTGTCATATCAGAATTGCACTATTTCCACTTTACATAGCAAACCAATTCACTGTAATTCAATTCTTTTAACATGGATAAAATAGTCATCCTGTTACATTATTCAAGCCTACCACATTAAATACTTTCAATCACAATAATTTCAGCATAATTCTAAGATATGTAAATGCCAACAAACAAATAATAAATGTTAACATGGAATAGTAAAAGTTCCTGAGGTAAAGCTGTTCAAGTATAGGTTTCTTTTCTTAAAAAAAAAAAGATTGAAATAATATTTACCATGTCATGAAAGTGTCAAATGACCTGCAGTTCACAAGAAAATAAGTTATACTAATTTGGATGAAAATCTGAAAGAATCTGGCAAGTTTTCCTTTGCTGAATGAGTTACCTCATATATTTTAATTATTTGCTCATGTGGAGCATTCACTGTGGCATTTATACGTGATTCTCCTAAAGCCTGACAATATTTATCAAATTGATTTGTTATTTCCAGAAACTAAAGCTTTAGACATGAGACATTGGTGGAGTTCCTTAGTAATTTTTCCAATTCGATCTGGTATTTTGAAGTATTAAAAAACAAGAAAGAAAGAAACCAGCAGCTCTAACTAGAATGATTTAAAGTCTTGTAGATTGGATGAACTCTGAAGTACACTGAAGGCAGTGACGCTTTAGTTCTGACTCAAGCAATCAGAAATTTTATCAGGTCCTCAAAAAAAAGTCTTAAAAAGCACAAGTGTGCTTTTGTTGGTCTTGTTTTCTTTAAGAGAAAGTTTAAAATGCAAGGTTTTGCTTTTCTCCTGGTTTCTTTGCCTTCAAGTTCTGTTTTTTTCTGAAATCCAAGGGGCTAAACACTTAAATTATTACAATTAAAACTAAAGATTTAATGCTGTATTAAGAAGCTGAGATTTAAAATGCACACAACTCAAGTTGTGACAACTGGTAACACACAAATTCATTAAAATATTGGATTTTTGAGTTCAAAAAACCTCCAAAATTCCAGAATCGATCAGGTTGGTTTGAGGACATCATGCATTATTTGTGGGCAACCTAGGAACCAAAAAGAAACACCCAGGTTGCTTTTCTTGCACAGAATAAAAACCTATGTACACATAAGTTCAAAGCTTGTCCCAGAGAGGCCTTGACTGAATCACATGTTCTTTTCTGGAGTTTGAACTGGGGTTCCAGCATAAGCATTTGTAGCTATTTCTTGGTATGATGGTGTCACATTCACACCATGCATTGTCACAGCTATCACTGTGAAGTAATTCTGTGGTTAAAGTTTCCATCTATCTGCATTTAAAAGGCAGCAACATCCACCTGAAGCACTGGTTGCATTACACTTGCCTCTGTTGCTTGTTTCTCCTTTTCTTTTCCTGCTGTCTTTGGGAGAAGAAGTTCCTTCCTTAGCAGTCCCAGCTCGCAGTCAGAGGGACACAGAGCGCTTTCTCTTCCTGGTGGCATACTCCCCTGCCACAAAATTGGATAAGGAATGGCTCAGGTGGGTGTCCAGGGTATCAGAGCTGTTGCTGCTGATTTTCACCTGTGGGCACAGGCACCGGAGCATGGCTCTGCGGATGTAGTTGTCAAAGAAAAAGTAAATGAAAGGGTTGGCACAGCTATTGGCAAAAGCAAAAGGGCTGCTCACCTTCATGCCCAGCTGGGCAACTGTGCCAGAAAAACAGTCGGGCTGCTTTAGGAGTCGTAAAAGGATGGCCATAAGCTTGAAAAGATTGTAAGGAACCCAGGAGACAACAAAAGCTGCCACTACAATGAAGACGATCTTGATGGATTTTCTCAGCTTCTTATCATGTTTCCCAGCCTTCTGATAGTGCACACAGAGTCTTTTGGTGATGGAGCAGTAAAAGGTTAAGATACTCAACAGTGGGAAGAAGAAGGCTAGGATTAAAAGCATCAGTGACATGATCTGTTTGACTTCTGTCACGGCTGTGTCTGTGCAGTAAGTCTTTCCATATTGCATCTTCAGTTCTCTGGACAAAAGGGTCGGCACGCCTAAGCAGCAGGATAACAGCCAGACGCAGATGCAGAGTGTTCTGGAATAGAATCTTGTCCTGACCCGCCGTGCGACAGAGGGGTGCATGATAGCGAGGTAGCGGTCAGCACTCATACAGGTGAGGAGCAGGATGCTGCAGTACATGTTGACTGAGATGACATAGGAACTAGCTTTGCAGAGGAAAGATCCTACCCTCCAGCTCTCGTCCGACACCTCCATGTCCACCCAGAAAGGCAGCGTGATGAGGAAGATGAAGTCAGATGCAGCGAGGTTGATGATAAAGATGTCAATCAGCCTCTGGACCCGTCGCTTGAAGACCAAGGCCGCTATCAGGATTGAGTTGCCAACAATGCCCACCAGGAACACGGCACTATAAAGGATAGGCAGGAAAGTAGACATATGTTGCAGGTTCTGGTACTGGCACTGGTCATCGTAGTAGTAGTCGTAGTTGAACGTGACTGTAGCCATGGACGACAGCGGGGACAGTTCCATTTCTGACCCAGCTGTCCTCATCCTTTCTCTGAGGGAGGCTCTGAGCTTCCCCTACCCTCCCCTTCCAGGTCTTTAAAAATATTTTATCAGTGAGTGGGGAGGAGGGGAAGAGCGGGGAGGAGCAGAAAAGCGGTTTTGTGGGGAGTAATTTGTACACTTTTAACCAATTGCATAGGCAACGAACAAGCAACAAAAATATCTGATGAGTCAAACCCCTGCCTTCAGAATAAATGCATTGTGGCTTTTTTAAAAATCAGATTTCGTTTTACTGATTCTATTTCGATTTTGCATTTTCCAGCTTCAGGTTTTCCTTTTCTTTCAGGTGGAGGAAAGGTAGGTTATGAGATTCTGTACTTTTCTGTTTGAAGAAATGTGAGGTTGTACCAGCTTATAAGAACATTTAGAATAGTGAATTCAGGTGCCCCAACCTTTATCTATATTTCAAAACATTTTGTATAAACTGCTTGTTAGGGCAAGTTTGACTTTCCCGAGGCTTGGAGATTTTTACTTTACTTGACTCTTTATGATTGTTGCTTTCTGTTTGAAAGTAATTCTCTCATATGAATATATATAGGGAGAAATATTTAAAACTCCTATATCCATTCTGCCCTGTAGCTGGTTGTTCTTTATCAGTCCCAGATACAGGGTATAAAACAACAACAACAACAAAGAACATTTATAGTAATGCTTTGCTACTTTTTTCATTATAATGAAAGTAGAAGTAAGATTACAAAAAGCCAAAACATATTTATTAGCTGCAGTCTTACTGAATTTATTTTAAATTGGCTGCTCTTGGCTGCCCGGCCAGTGCCCCCTCCTGCCCTGCAGCCCCATCAATTCCCCTAGACCTGGACTCTCCACACCCAACTTTAGGAATGTATTAGAAACTTTGAGAACAAAGCTACAATATGCTGTATAGTTTTCCGTCCTTTGAAACGTGACTTGATGCTCCCATCCCCCACACAGCCGCAGTCCTGGTCTCTAGAGCAGTGGTTTGTTCCTTCTTCTGTCTGCACAGCCTGCATGGCTCTTGAACCGTTCTTATATACAGCACTCACTTGTCTTAATGGGCTCTGATTTCCTTCATCTTTCATTTGCAGTATCAGTATTGCTCCAGCTGTGACTTACCTTACAGACAGCCCTTTCAGCGTTGCATAAATCAAACAGAAATACTCATTTTTAAAACTACTGAATTCATTACAGCTTTGTCAGTGCACACTAATTTGAAACCTACACTATTGGTCTTCATCATCCTTCCTCTCTTCTAAAAATGAATTCATTTTCTCCTTCCTCTCCCTTCCACCTGCGTGTTCACAACCAGGCAAGCCTCCAGGATTCTCAAAGCTTTGAAGAAATCGCCTCCTGGTGCATGCTCCATCCCTGGGCAGACAGATTGCATCTGTACATGTCTCCACATGCAAAGAGCAACTCCAAATTTCATGCTCAGCACGTTAGACCCTCCAGTGCACTCTGGATGCACTCAGATTCACTCTGCCAGTGCTCAGGTTATGTGCAACAGGTTGCCTGGTAAACTTCCAGGCACCTGGAAAAGCAGAAGCAGCTGTGAAACGAGTGGCTGCTGGATGGAAGGGTATTTAGCTGGCCACTGGCTCATGTGTAGATATGCTGATATCTAATAAGTACCCACTTAGAGACAGCTGCCTTCCTAGCTGTAGGTCACTAGTGGACTCCAGCTATGGAATGTGTAAGCACTAAGTTAGTGAGTGTAGTTCAGCCATCACAAACTCTGAAAAAGGACCAAGGGGTATAAAAACACCCCAGCTAAGATTATTGATTTGTATGTTACATCTGTAAATGTGAACCTGTAATGAATAGCAGGCTAAAAATCATCTTCCTGCCATGTCAGAGTGGGTTGCAAGCATTCACCTTAGAATCATTATATCCTCTTCTAAGCAAGAGGGAGTGACTCTGTTTAATTAGTTCACTCATGAGTCAGAGAAAGAAAACTCCATAGATTTGTAAAATGCCTTCTTGTTATTCTAGAAGTAATCTCCTGCACCTGATTGCCTAAAACAAAATTCTTACTTTCAATGAAATGTAGGAGTCTCTTCTGTGGTGATTTCAGTGAGTAGGTACTGTTGCTGCAAGTCTCTTTCTTTATGAGAGATTTGTCAGTGGTCAGTTATGGTATGGATTTGTGTGCCAGCTTATTTCTTCCCTGGCAAAGCTGGGAGAAGGAAGCACAGAACCAAATTCCTAAAACTCTTAAAATCAGGTTGCATTGAGGACATTGCAATTGGCATGCAAGCAACATCAAGTGTATACCTACAAGAAAACACAGGCTAAAAATCATCCTCTCACCGTCTGAAATGTACAAAGAATACACTGAGTTTTCAGCCAAGACTTGTGTAAAAGTGCCCAAGTAGCTTACACTGTACAAAAATGATGGTTGATTAATTCAGTGCAGAGGTGAATTTTGTGTGATCTTTGCTTATTGCTGCTTCCAGGAATGTGTTTTAGTTTCGTTTTGTTTTGGTTTCTGTTTTTTTCCAAGAAGTATTCGAGCAGGAGACCAGCTGAAACCTACAGTCAATTCTACACTAGTTCTGCCTCTCTTGCAAAGGTGGATCTATGTGTTATTTTACTCTGCAGTTCGAAAACAACAGCTTACAAGTAGTTGCAAGCATTAGAAATCAGACACAAATTTCTCTTCCCTCCATTGCACATTACTTCATACTTCTTAAAATTCACTCCTTCCCTCTCCATCTCAGAGCAAACAAAAAAGCAAGTAACTTAAAAAAGCTTAAAGGCATCATAAAGATACGTTTATGTCTGTGTATTCCTGTGTTTGTGGTTCCCCACGATGTTGTCTCCCTTTAGATTAATAGCCTTACTCACTAAAATAAAAAAGTAAATAGTAAACCTTTTCCAACAGGAACCAACTCTGCTCTACTGAATTTGCTGTGTATATCTTGAATGCTCTAAGTAGATGTAGGGATGTCACTGCATGTCGACACAGAAGATTTGTGAAGATAATCCAAAGCATTGTTATGAATAATAAAGTTATCTATAGTTATCTGAGTAAAGCAGCAGCAGCCATATTTGTCAGTAGTCTGGGGTGTTTTTTATGGGATAGTGATTCACTTACGGCATCATGTAGGGTCTTACTCTTCCATAGCTCTTCTTCCTGAGACAGAGCCAAGCTATCAAAAATACTGAGTACATGGAAATTCCTCTCCTAACAATCCTGCATAGATAGTCCAGAAAGCTCAGGAGGACAGACTCCATCCTCTCCACATCCTAGTCCTATATTTCCACAGCATTCTCCTCCTCCCAGGCTTCACCAGATACATGTAAACTATTTTCCCAAAAAAAAATCTGTTCTGAAACAACCAGCTATTGGTTTGGCTCGGGTGTATGTCCTGCCATTTGGGATACCCATCTTGTCCAGCCCTTGATGCAGTTCTGGAAAAAAAAATGAAGCTTTTGGGTGCTGAGTAGTTTTGAACCTGAGAACCAGATATTCAGGGCAGGTATTGTGATGGTGGCCCTGCATTTGGCCAGATCTGCTTTAAATTGGGTGTTTCTCTGATGGTTCTGCCTCTCCCAAATGCACCTGTGAGATCTGCCAGGTCAGAGTTTGCATCATTCCTCAAATCTTCCTCATATGAATGTGGAGGTATTTCCAACAGCAGCAAGGGAAACGCTTTCATGTCTTTGTTCAGGGTTCTGCACTGCCTGTGATACATTAATTGTGGTAGGCAGTCACAATTTGTGGGGAAAATACCTGTGCAGGAAGTGAGCAGTGTTGCTGATTTTCTTTGTTACACACACCACCTCCCCCTTACAAATTTCTGCAATTGAAGTATTTCAGGTAGCAAGGTATGGGTTTGGTTTTTTGGGTTGTTTACTTTTTTGTTCTTTTTTTTTTGGTTGTTGTTGTTGTTTTTTACCCTCTATTTTACTGATAGTTTAAATGTCATTTTATTCCAACTCATACATGCACTTTTATATAAGCACAGTCATCTAGATAAAATAAGCTGCGTATCTGTAAATTACTAATAGTGATAAATGTTGAGAAGTACAGAAGTTCATTTGGCTGTAAAATAAAGTGTAGTAGTTTCTGAATAATTTTACTTTAAAAACCATGTAAGAAACAGACCTAATTTTAAAAAGAAAAAAATCAAAAAACCTGTACTAAATCGGCTGAAACTCTCCTATTATTCTGTGGGTAGTTAAAGGCATGTTCAGGGGCAACCACATGAAGGCTGACCAATGGAAGTTTCATCCCTCAACAAATAGGAAAGGGTGGAACCTATTAAGGTAAAATGTGGCCACTGAGGCAATGCATCAGGATAGACAGAAATAGTTTCATGTTGAAAGCAGCCATCTACAAAATTCAGTGCAGGAAGAAAATATTTTTGTACACTTAATAATAAAATATTAATTATTGTTTCTTGTAATTTATCTCATCCTTTTTTAATTCATATTTTTGTGGATGTTTTATAATGTACATTATGTATTGGTGTGGTACGACATGTGTATACTTAAAAAAAAATTACATTATGAGGAGTACCTGCTCAAAAAGTTATTACTGACAAGGTACACGATAAAAAGATTTGGAGACCATCGACATAGAGGATGAGTATCATTATAATGCCCCAGTGCTATTCATGGTATTTGGGAGAAGCACATCTAGAAGGTTTTGTGTCTGTGAAAATTATACTACTGTGTCCTGTGCCAGAATAATACTAAAGAAAAAAAAAAAAAAAAAAAAAGCAGAAATAAAACCAGGCAATCTGCATAGAGAAATCTGAGGGGAAGCAAAAGGATTTTCTGCTCACTCAGGCTGTGTAAAATGCTCACAGATGGTACCTAAAACTAAGACTGCCCTTTTTATTATTGCAAAGAGAATATTTGTTGTGGGAGGTGGCATCTTGTAAATTAACTAGTAGTTTTGGAAAAAACAGGCAGACTTTTGGATACCTTTTTCAGGTCTGAATCAATAACTCCTGATGTGAATCTATGTGATCTTCATGTGATCTATGAAGAAGGTTTTGTTCTTTTTTTGTCTTATATCAGCTTCATTTAATACAGACAGTGCCACCTCCTACAAAGGTTTACTTATTTCCTTAGACTGTGAGAGCTAAAATTACAGACATTTTGCACTAAACAATTTAATTATTTTTTTGCAATGTATTGGGGTTTTGGTTTTGTTTGTTTTGTTTGTAGCACTCTGATGTTAAACTCTCTGTCAGTGCCTGAGAAGTTAGTAATGCTCGTGATCCAGGTCTGCTAGCAAAGAAACTTTTGCAAAAAGCAGGAACAGCGTTTATGCTCTAGCCCTCAGCATTATTCCCTTTGTGCTTTCCTGTGCACAGTGAACCAAACTTTTACTTTTAAACCTTCCCAATTGATCCTGTTCTATAACTAAACTGATCAACCAGCAGTTCTGCTGAGGCACACTGAGGAGGTGTGAAAGGGAGAGAAAAAAGAAAAAAGATCATTGTTGGCAAGGAATGACCCCATGCATTCACTTGTAATGTTTTTATTGGCTTACTCTTAGTACATAGAAGGGTATTTTTCCAGCAAGAAAACATCCAGGCGAAGTCTGTAGAGAGTATTTGATTATAAGTAAATGAAATGAAAATGCATCTCTTTGCTCTGGATGCTTTTGGGCAGCTACACATGTCACATTGATCAGGGCAGATTAGGAAAAAGAAGAGGTCACTGTTGCCTAATTTAATAATGGAAGTAGCAATGGCTGCAAAGTTTTACAGAATTGATTTTCATTTTTAAGAAATTAGATCTTTTAGGAGAAAAACTGAAGATGTGCCAGTGTTAGATAATTCACTGCACTTTACAATAATTGGTTCAGATTCTGCTTTTACCATGGCTTAGAATACACAGGGCTTTTGTTGACTTTTTTTTTCTTTTAATGTTTTCAGCTTCAACCTTTGATAGCTTTTCTGGGTATACAGAAAAAAGTTCCTGATTTTTTTTTTCCCTGTTGCTACAACAGATATTTTATAGTCTTGCAAGTCCCTAGTTCAATAAATTAACTCCCCAAAATAAACTCCTCTTCTATAAATAAAATCGACTGACTTTCTGTGATATATTTAATTGAGAGAGGTTTTCTAATTGCTCAGTGATTTTCATATCCCTTTTTAGGTTTATCTCTACTTTTTCAACATATCAATATTAGGCATGCAGCCAGCAGCGATTCTAGATGTGAGACCACGTCTTTCCTCCTTGTTATTTCTCAGTTTGTACATCTGAGGTTCCAGGAAAGTTGGGGGTTTTTTGGGGGGGGCCATGTCTTGGCAGTTGATACTTCACTAATATTTTTCCTTTTCATTTTTCATTTCCGAGGATAAACTCTTATGTCAAGTAAGTATAGCCTCCAGTCTTTGCTTTTAAATTAATGAGCTCATCAATGACCTTATTGAAATACATGTTTGCTTGCCCCAGCTGCGACATGATCAGGTCACCCTGTCCCAGTGCCTTCTCTATGCCATTATTTACCCTTCCCTCGTGTCATCTGTGAGGTTTATCAGCAATACTCTGCTTTCTTCCAGGCCACCGATAAAGATGTCAAGTATTTTAGAGTCCAGAATAAATCCCAAGCAGACCCCAAAATATGCCTTCGTAGACAGTTGCATTATGAGGTGAGACAGCTTCATGTTCCAGAAAGTTGGTCATATAGACATAAATTTCTTAAATTAAATGTAATTTCTGATTTTTTTAAATTAAAAAATTAATGTTGCCTCAAACTCAAGAAGTTTCTTCTATGACTGCTTTCACCTTTGCATCCTAGTTTCTGACCTGGCTGCAAAAATGCACCCTGGCTGTTTGGCAGAGGAATCGATCGGGATAGTTCCCCAGAAGTCCTCAGAGATGTGAAAGCCTCAGATGTTTCTGGGTTTCTTTCTGAGCATTTGCTTGTTTGGAGTTTTGTAAAACCAAGACTGGGTGGGCTGGTCTCTCAGCCACAGGAGTTGCTAACCACTTCTAAGAATCTTCTCATAATTTCCATGGTTTTGTGTACCAGAGATGGGGGGAAACAGCCAGTTTGGGGCATGGAGCCAGTGTTGCTAATGTTTCTTTTTAACACCAATTTTTGCAATTTTTCCTGAATTATTTTTTCCCCCTTACTTGGTGTTTTCTCGAGTCATTCAGCCAGGCTGTCATGTCACCACTTTTTACAAGCAATCAAGAGAAACAGAAAGAACTAGAAAGGAGGGTGTAGCCGGGCGAGGATCAGCCGCTGCTGCCAGGTGAACAGTGACAGGAGAGGACACAATGCCAGGGAGGTTCAGGCTGGCTACAAGCAGGAGTTTCTCCGTGCAAAGGATGAGGAGCCATGGGAAGGGTGAGGAGCCATCGGGAAAGGTGAGGAGCCATCGGGAAAGGTGAGGAGCTATCGGGAAAGGTGAAGAGTCATGGAAGGGTGAAGGAGCCATGGGAAAGGTGAGGAGCCATTGGAAAGGTAAGGAGCCATGGGAAGGGTGAAGGAGCCATCGGGAAAGGTGAGGTGCCATGGGAAGGGTGAGGAGCCATGGGAAGGGTGAGGAGCCATGGGAAGGGTGAGAAGCCATTGGAAAGGTAAGGAGACATGGGAAGGGTGAAGGAGCCATTGGAAGGGTGAGGAGCCATTGGAAGGGTGAGGAGCCATTGGAAAGGTGAGGAGCCATGGGAAGGGTGAGGAGCCATCGGGAAAGGTGAGGAGCCATCAGGAAGGGTGAGAAGCAATGGGAGAGGTGAGGAGCCATTGGAAAGGTAAGGAGCCATTGGAAGGGTGAGGAGCCATTGGAAGGGTGAGGAGCTATTGGAAAGGTGAGGAGCCATTGAGAAAGGTGAGGAGCCATGGGAAGGGTGAGGAGCCATGGGAAGGGTGAGGAGCCATTGGAAGGGTGAGGCGCCATCGGGAAAGGTAAGGAGCCATCGGGAAAGGTGAGGAGCCATTGGAAAGGTGAGGAGCCATGGGAAGGGTGAGGAGCCATGGGAAGGGTGAGCAGCCATTGGGAAAGGTGAGGAGCCATGGGAAGGGTGAGGAGCCATTGGAAGGGTGAGGAGCCATGGGAAGGGTGAGGAGCCATTGGGAAAGGTGAGGAGCCATGGGAAGGGTGAGGAGCCACGGGAAGAGCGGCCCAGGGGCGCTGGGGCCGGCGCCCCGGAAGGGGCGGCAGAACTACATCGCCCAGCGTGCCCTGCGCGGGCGGGCGCGGCGGGCGGAAGCGGGGCCGGGGCGGTGCGAGGCGGCGGCGATGCGCGGTGGGTGCTGGGCCGGGCCGGGCCGGGCCGGGCCGGGCCGGGCCGGCGGTGAGGGGATGTCGGGCTCAGGCGGGGGACGGGGCTGAGGGCTCGGGTTGTTCCCCTCGGGTGTTCTGTCAGCCCGCGGCTGTCGCCCCTCGCGCGGGGCTGACGCCTAGGAGGCCCGAGACCCCCGGGGGCGGTCGCGGTCCGTGGGGATGCTCGGCCGGCCCGGCCCGGCCCGGTGCTGGGCTGGTCCTGCAGGTGCTCTCGGCCTGAGGGCTCTGCAAGTAATTTCCCCTCTCCATCTTATTTTTTTTTTTTTTTTTTTCGTTAGTGATAGCGCTGGGAGATGCCTGTGAAGTAATTCCAGAGTAAAATGATGATGTCCAGCCATTCGGTTTGCTCTTTGCTTGTAGGCCACTTATTGTGAACTGGTGGTGTGGAAGAAGCTGAATGAATGGAACAGCCAGGGCAGAAGGGAAGTTTGCGTTTCATGCTCTCCACTGGCCACAGGACACAAACAACGCTGTGCCTCTGAAGAGACCTGGAATCATCGGAGCTGTGTGTCCTGAGGGACTCTGAGCATCTCTGAAGGTAAAAAAGTATTTGGTAGCAATCTTTCATGAACATTTGTTGCCCTGAATTTCAAACGGACGATCCATCTTGGTGCTGTTTCCAGTCCTCTCCCCATGTTTGCACCTGCCTGTAGGCCTTCTGCCTAATCCCTTTTTGATTGCTGACATGTCCCCTGAGAGAATGCCACTGAATGCAGCGGGGACTCTTTCGTGATGTCACGTAAAAGGAGTTTCTTAAATGTGGTGACCCACTGTTCGTTGAGTGACTGCAGCAACAAGATAAAAATATGCATAAAAATATCCATGTTTTTGTATTCCCTTCTGCCATGGTACAGTAACTTCTTACAAAGACTGTACAGCCTTCAGTCTTAGAGTTGATTTTTTGCCAGAATACTCGTTCTCTGTCTTTTCTTTCCCAGCTCTACTGACTTGTCCCCTTTGTTTTTTCCCTTCTTTGAAATGCATGCAATTTAGTCATTCTGTTGAGCATTGCTTCCAGTTTGGCCTTTACCTTCGCTTTTTTGAGCTTTTTTCAAAAATTTTCTTTTCTGAGAATGTAAAAATTTTTCTGTGTCTCACCTTTTTTAAAAATGAATATAATTGCAGTATCTCATTAAGCACTTTTGCCTGTTTACAACCACCTAGTGTTATCTTAAATTCGTTGCATAGCTTAGTTTCAGCTGAAACTTGTCTGAAATAGCATCTCCTGTTAGACAAAAACGTGCTGTCAGAGATATGTGAACATACCTGTTAAAACAGTGAAGGTTCTTGTTGACAGACTGTGGATAAAAAGCGTTTTTATTTGTTATCAATCTTTTATGTCTGTATAATTAGTGTCATCTTTGGTAATAGTAATGTTATTTTTTTCATAAGTGAGTTTATTCTAAAGTACCTCCTACACATTGTTCTGCACAGAATCTTTTGCAAAATGCAGCATTAATCTCATAAACACACAACGTATTTCTTCATGGTCTTCTCTGGTAACTCTTTCTGACTATGCTCACTGCTTCCTTTGAGCTGGGCCTGGGGCTGACAGGATGGTTCTCTCTTTTAAAGGACACCGTTTAAGGGAGAGCTTGTCTCCTGTAAATGAAGATGCAGTGGATATGCACAGTGAATGGGCAGGGTAGTCAAGTCAACTCCACTGACAGGAAAAACTGGTTCTAGCTTTGCAACTGGTTAAGTGTTGTAGAGTTCTTCATCTTTTCTGTAAGTAGTTGAAGTGTTAGGCAGAAGGACTGAAGGGACCTTTATTGTAAGGAATTGGGGGTCTCCTCTTGCCTTGCTTGTCACTGTCCTGTCCATACTGAAAGTCATTTTGGGACAAATGCTACACAAGGCCACCTGCTAGATTTTGGGGTCTGTAGCCCCCTTGGCTGCTTTCTGTCTGTTCCTGCAGTAACATTACAAAGACTGAGTGTCAGCAGATTGCCATGTCCCTTTTACCAAGTGGATAATGAACACTGGGCAAAGCTTTAATTTGCTGTTCGGTGATTAAGCCTTCATTTTGCTTATGAACTGTTCTTGGTTGCCAGCTGACATCAGCTCTGCCGTGTTCACAGCACACCAGCACACAGAATGCTGGTCCAGAAGTCTGTGGTTGTTTTTTAATGGTGCTCTGGTAGGAGCACTGCCAGCTGCAGTGTTCTGCACGTGGCAGCAGGGATATGTAGCTGAAAGTAAGACTTTTGGGGCAGTTCTTTTCTTTCTCTGTGTTAGGTATAAATTTGATAGGGCTTTGTCATTGTCAGTGTTTCTGTTGAAAGGTAGTGACAGCAGATCACAGTGGCCCAGTAATGTCCTGGTTACATTCTTTTTCACCAGACACTACTCTTAGGATGGAGCTTGTGGGTTCTTGTGATCCTTCCACCCAGAGAGAGCCCTTTCTAAAGAGAGGAGTCTGTTGCAGAGAGTTCCTCTTGAAGTAGATGTGATTGCAATATAGGGGAAAATCCAGACCAGCCTGCTCAGCAGCCTGTTGTGCTGCTTGCTCTGAGGGTGATCTGCTCAGCTCTGAGCTCAGCTGGGCAGCAGCTTTGGCCCTGCAGGTGCCACTTGCCCTATTTGCTTCGGGGACAATGTGTGAAGGGGCAGGGATCCCTCAGTTGACTCAGTGGGGCTGAGTGGTGAGGTCAGATCTATGCAGCAACTTGCTCTCCCTATCCCATATCCTGTGTATCTGGAACAAGGCGCTGGGATATGGAAGGAGAGCGGAAGTACATAACCAGGAATTAAACACTGCACAGACAATTTCCTTCCAAATCTGAGCTTGGTTCTATGTTTTTCACACAAATAAACCTGGATATGATGTGTTCTCCTTCTCAATATTTCTATTATCTTGTAAAAGTTCACAGTTTGTAGATTATTATTAAGTAAGTTGTGGTATGCAAACTTCGCAGTATTTTAAATGGGTGTTTCTTGTCGGTTCACCACAAATCAGTTCTATTCTTTCTCATTGCTAAGAATGCAGTTGAAGGATGGATATTGCCGAGACTGTGCCTCATTTAATATGGAAATGAAGCATAGGAAATTATATGGGAAGAACACATAATTTCTCCTCCTTGTTAGCCAGTTTCAGACAAATAGAGGAACAGATGGAGAGGAAAAGAAATAAGAATGGTGGTGTTAACAGCAAACATTGATGCCTTTGAAATTCCCTTCTTTAATTTGCAGTTTGTTTCTTAGTTCATAATTTCTTACTGACAAGTCTGACTTGAGGCACTTCACTGTTTTTTCCTTGAGAATGTTGAGGTTTAAGGTACTTGCTGTTTCCAGTTGTGGTTCCTTTAGTTGCAAAGAAAGAGCAAAATATTTTGATCAAAGTGTGTAGGAGAAGGGAGGAGACAAGCAGGAGACAAGAGCTGATTAGATAGTAGCTCCTGCCACCAGCCTACCTCTAGCTGCTGAGCTAGTTTCTTTTTTTTTTCCTTTTTTTTTCCTGGCAAGTGCCTCAAGCCTGATTCATAATAATCCATAAATTTAATCAAGCACAGAAAGTGCATGAGATCAACTGACATCTGAGAGGAGTCCTCTGGAGTATTGCAGCTGCAAAACATATCTTATATTACCAGTCAGTTATTGGTTAAAGTCATGGTACTGTCATAAGCATGTGTGATATTTGTATTTTCCCCATGCCTCCTTTGACCCTGAATCTATGCCATTTGGGAGCACGATCCCACAAAGGATCTCTAAGAGAGAGGATCTCTAAGATCTCTAAGAGAAAGGATCTCTAAGAAAGGATCCCACAGACCAAAGTCTTTGTGGGAGCATATGAAGACCTTTCAGTTTTGTCCCATTGTTCCCATGGAACAGGCTACCCCCTGCATTGTTCTAGGTCTTCAAAAATACCACGGTATATATTGTGGCATTATTGCAGCATTTACCATAATTTCCAAATGTGTCTTCCAGTGCTTCCTTCATGTTCTGTCTCTAGTGCCTAGATATATTTCTCTCTTCCCTAAAGGCATTCCAGCACCTTGGCATGGCTGCCCTTTGTGAGCAGCCTGGAAGGGTTTTTTCAGCATGCCTGTGGTTCTTATCTTTGCTGTAAACACAAGCTGTGAAAGCCGTATGGGGTGGCAGGATAAATATAACTTCTTCTCTTGGTAATCCCTTAAGGAAAGCTAAGTCTTCTTCCTGGGCATTGTGGATGGAGTCTCTGATGTTCCCTACAATCAGGATCACAAATGGCAGTGAGCTGTGTCATCTGCTTTGGAGACAAGTTGCTGTTCTGTCAGTTGCTGTTTCAGGGCGAGCAGCAGTGTGGCTGGGAGAGCACACTCTCCAGGATATTATCCCTCCTTGGAACTGGCAGATCCAGTGGATGCTGGCCAGCGCTGTAGATTTGCTCAGTGTTGCTTTGATCCTATCAGGTAGGAAAAGGAAGGCCTGCATATCCTCAGGGGACCTTGCAGAAGGGGGCTGATGAGTTTGGCGCTGCTGGGATAACGCTGCTGCTCACTTGTCCCTGTGCTCCCACCCAGGGCGCCATGATGGATAACCGGTTTGCTACAGCGCTGGTGATCGCCTGCGTGCTCAGCCTCATCTCCACCATCTACTTGGCAGCCTCCATCGGCACCGACTTCTGGTACGAGTACCACACCCTGTCCCCAGCCGAGAATGTTAGTGAAGCTGGTAGAAGCATCTGGGAGGAGTTTGTCAGCAAAGATGCAGATGAGAAGACGTACACAGATGCGCTCTTCCGGTGCAACGGCACGGTTGGATTGTGGCGGAGGTGCATCACTGTACCCAAAAACTCTCACTGGTACAGCCCACCAGGTATCTCCAGAGCAATTATCACTTCCCTGGCTTCCCTGGGGTGCTGTGTGCTATCTTCCTCAGAACAGATTTGTGCCACTCTGTTCCTCCAGAAGGCGTATTTCTAGCTTTTGTTTTGGTTGATTGGGTTTTTAATAAAGACAATCCAGATTTTTAAAGAAGCAAAGGGCAAAATGGTCTGTGGCTGTCAGTGCTGCAGTCTCTGGTTTTGAAAGATGATACTTGATCTAAATTTAGTCTTACAAGTTTGATTTTTATTTTGCCTCAGCTGTCCAGTTAGGGATACATTTATAGTTCCTCTACCAGTTAACTCTCTTTGTAGGACAGATCCTGGTGTCCAGCAATGGAATAAAGACACTAATTTATCGAGGAGGCATTCATTCCTTTTAGCTAGTCATTCACTTTGTTCACGTCCCAAATGTCCTACCATTGCACCAGCACACCTTGAGTTCCTTGAATGGATATAGAGTGAAATACTTGTATTATTTTTTAAAATCATTGGGGGATAAAATGTTTGGTAAACAATTATTTTAATTGCTTCAAAGTTAGTTTTGAGTACTTACTGTATGTGTAACTCCTTCATTTTGAACCCTCTTAAAGATGTACTTTCAGCTACATTTTGTGGAGAAAAAAACATGCGTGAAATAATTTTTTTTCCTCTCTCACAAAAATACTTATTTTGGAAGACACTTAAACCAGTTCTGCTCAACAGTATTCTCAAAGTAAAATCTGAGGTAGAAATGAAGTGTAAAGAAGCAAATCCTTCATGTTCTTTCAACAGGCCTTTCTGTCCCATTTTTGATTTAACTGTTAGTACAAGACCTCGTTCTGCATATGGCGATAAGGACACCTTAGCTAAGGGACCCTGAGTTCAAGAGTATGTGACAGCATCATATGCCACCAGATTACTTTGCCAGTCTGTTACACATGGAGCAATTCTCTGGATAATCCAGGGAAGCTTGAAGATTCTGCATGTTGGAATGCTATCCCTTAGTGCAGTACCTCATAACAGACACATTGTGCCAACTACATCATAGGAAAACATGTACAGATCTGTTTGGAGAGGTGATTTTTTTTTTTTTTTTTTTTTAACAAATGGAACTCTGAGGAGCTTCCTAGCTCTAATTATTGGGAAAAGAGGATTTGAAAGGGGGGAAGGAGGGTTGAGGGGAGACACCTAACAGCAGCTTTTTCTTTTTTTCCACCCCCAGAAACTGATATGACTACAAACTGCATCAGTTTCTCCCTCTCTGATCAGTTTGTAGAAAAGTACATAGAGCCTGGAAATCACAACAGTGGCACGGATTTGAATCGGACTTGTAAGTGTGTTTCACTTCTGGTAGATGAACAAGTAGAATTAAAAGAAGTTGTTTCTCGAATTCAGTCACTAGTGAGGAAAGCTTGTTTTGGCCTTGCTCACCATTTATTATTTTTTACAGTTGCACAGGCAGTAGGTCAAAGTTTAAAAGGAAGATAGATGTGTCAGCAAGGGTTTTGCCTATGAATGCAGTACAGGGATTTGAGTTAACAAATTAGGTTCTGTTTCAGTGGAATCTTTGGTCCTTTTTGACTATGAATATATAATGTCTGATGAAGTAGACAGCAGGGTAGAAGGGAATGTTCAGATGGTGGGAGAAGATCTTTTTCTAGCCCATTTTCAGCAAACTTGACTGGTGTGTTTCTTTCACATGCAGATCTCTGGCGGTTGCAGTTTCTCCTGCCCTTTGTCAGCATTGGCCTCATGTGCTTTGGGGCTCTGATTGGGCTCTGTGCTTGTGCTTGTCGCAGCCTTTACCCAGCCATTGCCACTGGAGTCCTGCATTTCCTAGCAGGTAAGTGTCCTGCCATCCTCCTCCAGAAGCTCAAGAGTAGCCCTGGAACACTTCATGGGTGAGTTCACTGTGCTTTGCTGCTTCCTTCCCCAGGGCTGTGTACGCTGGGCCTCGTTGGCTGCTATGTAGCTGGGATTGAGCTGCTCCATAGGAAGCTGCCTCTGCCCGAGGACGTGAGGGGTGAATTCGGCTGGTCCTTCTGCCTCGCCTGCGTGTCAGCACCTTTGCAGTTCATGGCAGCTGCTCTTTTCATCTGGGCAGCTCGCACCAACAGGAAGGAATTCACTCTCCTGAAAGCCTACCGTGTGGCATAAGTGCTGCTACTGCAGTCTGGGCTTTCCATGTTAGAGCCTCTTCTCCCCCAGCTCTTACTACTTTTCTCTTTTAGTCAAAATTTTGTCATGTACTGCATGCTTCTCGCCAGTCAAGACAATTTAGCCTACAGGCCCTGAAGACAAAGACCTCTGGGCTAAATGACCAAAGCCTGCCAGAAGTCTGCAGAACTTGAACAGGTTTTTTAATTGGATTTTTAAAAGAATTGTTATTATTTTTTAAGCTACATTTGGTTGTTGACAGTTCCCCTTAGTTAGGTGTACATGCCCCTTCCTAATTTTATTACCCTGTCAGCCTGGAGGAAATAGAAGTGGTGGCGCAGGGTGGAAGAAAGGCAAGAAAAGGTGCAGGTACGTAAGAAAGGGAACCTCAGTGCACAAATAATACATAATCAGGAGCTGTCTGCTGTGTGACTGGAGCAGGCAGTACCTACAGGGAGCACCCAAGAGACATGAGGGAATTCAGAAACCTCTGTTATGGAAATACTGTAGCTGAATTAGTCTGTAGCTTGGCTCTGGAACTCCTATCATTGCTGGTTTGCTGCGTTTTGTGGCATCTGCCAAAACTGCTGGAGGCAGAGCAGGCAGCTGTGGTCCTGACTGTACAGCACACCCTCCTGAAGGCACACTCTGGACTTGCTTCTGCCAAGGAATGGGATAAGATGGCCCTCATGGAGCTCTGTCCTGCTGTAGCTCCACTGCTTCCAGGACCCAGGCTAGTTTGGTATCTGCACTACATGTGATTGTGCACACTAATCTTAATTTGTGGTGCTTTTGCTTGATGTGGAATAAGGCTTTCTTCTCTCTTGTTAAAAATTACCTCCTCACAAGTTTTTTTGTTTTAATTTGGTTCAGTGTATGTGTGTATATGTACATATACAAACTTAACTTTTTTTAAACCTCACCTGTTAATCCTGTATAGCACACAACAGGGTTTTTTTAAAAGGTGCTGCTCTTTTTCCGTCTTGTTTAAATTAAATAATAATAATGATAATAAAGACTCAGAAATTTTCAGCATTGCATGAATCTGATGGAAGGGTGAGGGAATGATCTAGAGTGGATTTTACTTGGGGAAGGAAGAACCAGTATCTAGATCACTGTCCGTTTTCATGGAAATGTCACCAGAAACAGTGACATTGGATTGGATTTTAAAAATTAAATTCTTGAGCTCCTGCTAACTTTAAATTTTCTCCTGCTCATCATTGGTGGTCACAACATCCCATAGTTTCTAATTAGTTCAAAAATGTTATATTTATTCTAAATCACTGCAACTCTAGTCAGACTGGGTGACATGTAATATCTAGAAAACAATGTTTCCAAGACTGAACTGTTCATTTCTGAGGCCTTGACTCACCTTGTTTCCTTACTCCAGGGTTAATAAAAGAAGTATGCCTTAGGAGAAATACTTCCTAACAGAATGAGTGATGGCAAGGATTCTGTGATGAGATGAGAATGATACAGAAAGAGGCATTTTTATCTCACGGCTGTTTTTCTATTGTGCCTTTTTTTTTTTTTTTTTTTTTTTTCCCTAGTAGGTGTTTCTACTCAAGCTATGTTTGCTGGGTCAGCAAACAGCCCTAGTGATGATTTTCACGAAGGTTGGGTATAACTGCTTGTATAATTTATTTTATTTTTTTTTTCTGAAGTATGTGATAGAGTTCTTTTATTATCATTGTTGAAGTCTTTACAAAGTAAAACAGAGATGATGATGAAAACCAGAATCACTGAAAAAGCAGTGGGAGGCCATTCAAGGTAATCCTCTTTCTCCTGCTGTTGAATAGTTTTTTATTGTTCTTCCTTAAACAGTCTCTTTCCTTCTCTACAATGTCTGGGCCAGTTGTAAGCTCGTGAGAGGAGGTGTGGTACTTCTGTGCAGTATGTGAGAGTAAATGAAAATCTGTGCTGCCTGATCTGTACTGATAGGGTGCTTATTCAGAGTAATTATCCTGACTTAGATAGATAAGGCCTAACTGCTCAGCTTGTCACCTTCCTCATTTGCTAAAATTACCAGGGCATGCAAGCCTCAGCATGGGTCAAAAGGACTGAAGTTGCTATTCTGCAGTTTGAGAGGAAAACCACTGCTGATTTTATGTAGTACCGTTTGTGGGGTTTTTTTTCTTTTTTTTTTGGGGAGCTGGCAGAATAATTGTATTGTGTGATTTTAATCTGAGCAATGGAAATCCCGTGCCCTTGCTCGCTCAGCTTGAATGGGACACTTATTTTTCTGAAGTGTACATCTCGGTTTTCAAATGTTGTCTTTCTTGCTTCCGGAAGAATTGTTATAGGGAGAAAAGGGGATGTTAGAGGTGCTGTCAGTTCTTTCTTCATAATTTTAAATACCAGCAAAACTAATATTGCCAGCTAGTGCCTGTGCCTGAGACAAAAGAGGCTTTAATTGAGCCTTGATTTGGACCGTTTTAACTAAAATTAGGGTCACCTTTCAGATTTGATGGGGGTTATTTTCTGTTTTGCCCTTGTGTAAAGATTTCTTCATCAGAGTGGATCTTAGTGAGAGGCAAATCTCTCCCAGAAAGAGAGCTGGCCCTCTCTGTTGGGGGGGATGTATCTGTGGATTGCTGTCTTGCTTTGTAACTGTGTGTTTTGCTCAAGGTGAGCAAAAGGGAGTAAGAAGAGTTCTTGGACTGCTGGCTTGTGTCCAGTAAATGGCATTGGAGGACAGAACAACAGAGGAGATACTGAGCATGGAGTAATTCTGTAAAAGAGGTGATTAAGCACAGTAACAAATAATGAGAGAACCAGAGTATGTGAACACAGGTTCTTCACACTGACAGCCTCATGCCTTTTCAGAGGCTGCATTCAAGAGGAACTTGAGGCATGTGTGTATGTTTGTGGTCACATACATGTGTACAAATGCAGATACATTTGCTCAAAAAAGCAAGAGTTGCTTCAACTCAGGAAGATAAAAGGCTGTATTTGTATTCCTCAGTCTTTTGTGGTCTGAGCATGGAATATGTTTGCTGATACTGGTTCGGTGCTGAAGGTAGGGATGGGGCAGATAAAGCCAGATGAAAATAGGAGAAAAAAGGGGCTATGTCTGTGTGCACAGGGAAAATGGCACACACCTCTGACACTGTTATATGGGCTGGTGAAAGTGAATAGAAGTGATATCAAAGGAAAAGGAAAAGCAAGAGGAAGAATCTGGAATGAGTGTAAGATCTGAGGACTCCTGGCACTACATGGGAGCAAGCTCCCAGGACTCCAGCATGGACTCCCCTTGTGGTATTGTGTAGCCAGGATAACAAAGGCCAGCTGCTGCACCTGGACCACTCACAGCTGTGTCACAGTGGTGACTTAAGTGGGCGAATTGTCCTCTTGTGCTTATGAGAAGCTCCCAAAGGTTCTCTCCCCCAAATCTGAGGTCAGCATGCTACATTTCAAACATGCCACTGTATGACATGGTTTCTTCCTCACAGGCTTGGGTTTGTTTTCCTGCCAACTCTCTGAAACCTGTGGGAAAGCAGGACCAGCAGAAAGCTTCACAGATCAATAGTTTTTAGTCTAGGTAGCAGCCTCTTATTTTTTTTACTTCAAATGGATATTTTCCCCACTCCCTCCCTATGTTCCCCAGCACTTCTGAGAATGGACTGATCAATGAAGCTGCAAAAAGGGGGTTTATTACTGTGTCTGCAAGGACAGCTCCTGCTGGTGTTGGAGATGGCTGAAAACAGAATAGTCAATCCTATTTCCTTACTGTAATAAAAAAGTAAGGAAATAAATGCATTATAGAGCAGACACAAAATACTGGTTTATTGTGTAAAAAGGACAGTTTGCCACATACAAAAGTAATTATATATTTTGTGTGCAAGTGGTAGGAGAGTTTGGGATGACCCAAGAGGCCCTTCTAAATCTTGTCATGCCAGAAACTCTGTGTCTTGATCTGGTTTTCCTTCTGGATCTTGCTGGCCTGGTCATCCTTTCCTCTAAGCAGGTTGTTGCAGTCTTTTTGCTATGGTGATAATGAGTGCCTCCTCTCTCTTCATCTAAAATGCTCTGAAGTATTTTTTCAATAAAGGTGTTTGTTTTGTTCTGTTCTGATTTTTGCTGCATAGGGCTGGCACCAGGTTACGTACCAGCTTGCAGTCAGTCTCTTGCAGTGTTGTTCTGTGATTCAAGGCAATGACTTCTGGAAAGCTCTTTCCCACTTTCTAGCATATTGTGTACTCAGCCAGCACCTGCTATTCAAAGGAAAATTCTGAAATGTCAGCAGCTTGTTATCACTACATCTCAGACTGTCTATCCACCCCTATTTGTGTGTATTTCCTGCTTGAGTGGGTTGTGTGTCTCAGCTGAGAGGACAACATCTTGAAGCTGCTTTTTCTCATTTCCTTGGGAATAGCTAGAGTTTGTGCTATAAGAACTTGATAAGCTGGTTTTAAATAGGAAAGGATCAAAAATTTGCATGCTTGCTCTTTCCTATTGCTGTAGAATGTTGTCCTATGTTTTTAAACTGTGGCTTTCAGGACTATAAAGTGCCAAATTAGGCTTTTGTTCAGGTCACGGTTCAGATATGTGGCAGTGGAAGAGTGAACCTCCACAACTGGAACATTGCATAGGTGTCTGGATTATGGCAATAACAGCCATATGCAAAATTAACACTTAACAAGCACTTGTATGCCTACTGCTACATGCCAAACCTTTGTACTAACCAATGAGCACCGAAAAAAACCCTGAAAGTAATAATATATTCCACTCCTTTGTCTCTTCCTTCCTTCTAAATTTACCCCTTTTAAAAATAGCTTCAGGGACAGTGTTTTATTTATTCCTCAGGTTAGAGCCATGAGTGTCAGATGTCTCTGCTCCATGCTTTCTGTGTACAGACAAGAGTAAAGATAATGCCTGATTTTTGTAGGGGATTCAAGCATCTCTTTCACATTAGGTGTCCTGAAGTGAAGATTGGAAATATTCAAGAAAGCTAAAACCTTTTGTTTAATGAGAATTGTTATTTAATCAGAATCCTCTTTAAAAAAGGTAGGGATTTTTTTAATAGTCTTTCTCCCCCTCACCCCACATCTTTCATGTGCCTCTTTTAAAGTCTCTCTTACATTAAAATGTTTTAGAGTATTATATTTTTTTATCTGTTCCTGCCCCTGGAAGCTGGACGCTCAGCCACAAGGAGGACTATTGCCTGTGTTAGTATTGAATGTCGTTTGCTCCGTGTCAGGTGAGTGTGATGAGAGCCTGTCCCAGCAGTGTCCAACCACCACATGCCATCAGTATTTGTACTCTTGGACTCAGCTACAGAGTCAGCACTGCAGTGAATTTTGGGCTTTTTTCATCCTCTGAGGCCAAGTACAGCTTGCACCTTTAGGTGATTGGATTTTTTGGGGAAATTTCTCTACAGAGCCAGGTAGCTGACACTGTTGGCTAAGTGAACATGACAATATCTTTTTACATTAAATGGTTTCCATGTGAATTCCCTGACAACCTTTCTCAATTTCAGAGGATTTGACTTTGACAAATACATATAAGAGCACCAAAGGTGGCCACTTGAAGTGTTTACACTAATGTTGATTTCATTGTTGATTTAATCCACCCGTTGATCACCGAGTTGGTTGGTTTTGGAGCACTGGCTCAGTGAGAGCAGGAGTCTGCTGGACTGGCAGTGCAGTTTGGGTGCTAATTTTCTGTGGTGCCTCAACTCTGCCAGAGCCTTCCTGCATGCTGGTGATTTAGGGAGCAGATGCTAGAGAACTGTTGCACAGCCTTTCCAAATCTTGGGTCTCAAACCTGCACTGGATAGTGCTCCCTTACCCACTGCTAATTCCCTAATTTAAACAAACTGCTTGTGTGGGTGATTCTGTGGTCCCAGTGACTTTACTCAAGTCATTTCTCCATCCCTCATAAAATTGCTTTGATTAAGAAAGGTGTGAGATTCTTGCCCACAAATCCCATCTGCTTTTTGAATGCTCTATGGGACTGTAGCAGTAGTTTCTTCTGCAAACAGCTCCCTTTTGTCTTGTGCTGAAGTGATCCATTCAACCAGCTAGCCTTGATTTGCATTTTGATGTTTACTTCCACACAAAACAACAGCAGTGGTGTAGAACCACGGTGTCTGCCCAGTGCTGGGACTGCTCGGGTTCACTAAAGGTCTTGGAGTTCTGGGAAGTGGTGACCCATCCACAGATGACGAGGATGTCGCCAGCGGTGTCAGTAGCACGATGCTGCTGGCAGAGGCACCCCAATGCAGAGCTGGGATGCAGAGCTGGGAGGTGAGGCAGGAGAAGCTGCTGAACTGGCTCAGGCTGCAGTGGGAAATGAGCAGCCCTGGAGAGTGTGTCCCCAGGTTCTGGAGCAGCTTCACCATTCTGCTGCCCGGGAACAGCACTGGGTCAGCTGCGGCAGTGGGGTGAGGACGGACGCATGGCCCACGCTCTGGGATCCCCCTGCGTGCCCACCGCGGTGTGAAAGGGAGGCTGGAGCAGCCAGGGCTGTCCTCTGCGGGGAGCACAAGGAAGTGTGCAGCATTGTGGGGAGAGGAAGCCAAACCTGTTTTGCAGCAGATAAATTTGCTTTACCTTCAGCCACCTTTGTGAGCTGACAGGAGTGGCATCATCCAGGTGGCAAACTTGTTACTCGGCTTCTGTGTCTCCTTGCTTCCTTGTCCCAGCTCCTGAATGTCCTCTCACTGGTTATTCCCTCCCTGTTCTCTCTCTTTCACCGCAATAAATGAACTAGCTACTCAAGTTCAGAGGCACTTTGGGCCATCCTTGGAGGACCTTAAATCTGTCCATATTCCCATTCCACACTCAGCCGGGTGCATCTGGAAGCCTAAAACGTGAGGCAGAGGGACATGTTATGGCAGGCAGATACAGCCATTGGGCACTCAATTTAACATGGCCTGGGTGCTGTTGGCTCTGCTCTGCCAGGTGCTCCGTTTACAGTTTAAACTCTCTGCATCCGGTGTTTACACAAGGAGAATTAAGAGCTTCATTTGCAGTAAAAGATAAGAATTGTACAGTGCGGGCTCTCTGCTTTTGTTATGCTCCCTGCTCTGGGTCATCTTCACCCCAGGAGATGCCAGCAGGCAGCTGATAACTTCTTGATCCATGGACATTGTTGGTGTTCAATGGGCTGCCAAGGAAACAGAGATCAACTGATGGAGCACTAGAGAAAATTGCCCGTGGTGGTGTTATACACAATGCAAAGATTCTGGTCTACAGATAAAGACAGTAGGGATTTTTCCCTCCCCCCACCATTTTTCAGCAGCTGTATCATATGTTTAGCTTGGGTTTTTTCCTCTATTGCAGGACATTTTAAGATTAACTGGTAGAATTTCTAGGAATTATAGGAGTAATCTTTTCTCATTGGAAAGGAATATTTTCAAGAAAGATGTCACAGATTTCAAGCTCCCCAACCTAATGAAAAATTATGAGGGTTAGCTAAAAGAGTGAGAAGTGGACAAAGTCACTGAAAATGAAGATTCAGAAAGTTGAATTTCAAAAAAAGATGATGTTTTCTCTAGGTTTCCTATTCTGGGGCATAGTAAATTGGGATTTGCATAAAAGATGCAGGAAATAATTGTTCTTCACTTGACCATGTTCAGCCTTAACTGGTTTTGTGTGTTGAAGCTGTAAATAGCTGGGGGTATCCTAAGAGGAGTGAACAGCAACTCTAGAGCTTTTAGAAACCATAACCTACAAGATAGGGAAGGAAGGACTTTTTGGGTGGGCCAGGTGACACTTTTTTACAAAGGAAATTCATGAATACTGACAATTGCTGGTAGCTGTCCACATGTGAAAGGACAGGAGGTAACCAGTCTGTAGTAGAGGAGCACTAAGCTGATGGACCAAAAAAACAAAGAAATCTCAGTTTGGTGTGCTTCGTTCTGGGTGGATGATTATTTGTCCTTTCAGCCCTACATTGTTCCTCAGCCAAGCCATCTTCAGGAGGATGTGTCATCTACCCCAGAGCTCATCTACTGAGTGTTAGAGAGAAAGACACCATTTCTCTGGGACTTTCTTTATTCTGTTACAGAATTATTTGTGAAATACAAATACCAAAACCACTAATTGAACATGGACCCTCAAATGAGTGTTGTGAAATTTGGTGAAGATTCAATTACTTATTTTACCTGAGACACTGTCTCAAGATGCATTCCTAAAAGTCACTTATATAGGTGTTTCCTAAAATCTTAGTTTGTTGTATTTGTTTGAGATGTGTTTAATTTGGGGCTTATTTAATCTAGTTGCTCAGTGAGGCAAACCTGAGGAAACAATGATGTCTATGTATTTATGATTTTGTCCTTCCTTCCCCTTTAGAATTTATTGGCCTGTTCAAGACAGAGATGCTGAAATACTGATTCTGTTTCTTGTAAAGGAACTTCATGGAGGACAGGGACACTGTTGGTGCCTCTACTGAAGGTGGCATGAGTTCATATTAAGATGTTCTAAGCAGAATAATCCTTTGTCTAGATGGCAATTCATGGTTATCTTACCTTTTTTTAATGCCTGATGTCATTGTTATTCAATGAATGAGACGTATCCAGACTTTTTTAGGTGATTTTGCAGAATGTGAAAGAAATGTACTGGGGTTTGCTCTCCTGGATTTAGAATGAACAAAAGACTAGCCTTGAAATCCTGCAGGTATTTGAGTGATGCCATGCAGATCTGATCTGTAAAATTCAGAAATTCAGAGTGACTGATGCATTACTGTTTGGAACCTTGGTGCAGCATTCTAAGAAAGTCTGTCACTTGCTGTAAATGAAGCAACTCTGATGCTATATGATGCATCTCACCATGTTCCTTTCCCATTTATGACATTCCTGTAGGGCTGAAATGAGACCATACATATTATTTGTAGCCCAGAACTGCTGTCTCTTAGGCATTGCGGAAGTAGTTCATTTGGGAGTTACATTAAAAATTTGTCATAAATAGCAGAATAAGCGCAGAGTTTGATATGCAGTGAGATGTCTTCTTGATGTTTCTTATGCTGAGGCAGGCTGAAAGTGATCAAAAGGAAGCATCAGAAATTAGAGGTGATAGAGAACTAGAGAAAAGCAAAATTTGGAATACTAGTCTTCTGGCCTTGCGGGAAAGCAGACAGCTTCATACCAGTGACACAGTCATATCTGTTATGAGATAGAATTCTTCTTCAGTTTGTTCACACAGAAGTACTCATCAGCAGTTTCTCTACAAACTTCTTTGGAAATTACCTCTGAAAATGGTATTTTTTAAGAAAGATTTATTTGTTACAGATTTTATTTTCACAGATTGCCAAGACAGAATTCTCTTTCAAATAGGAAATAACTTGTTTTTCGTAATACTGTTCTTCTAACAAGAGATTCTGCCCTACCTGAAGTCATTGTGAGTTTCATTCTTAAACTCCCTATTGTTCTCTGTGTCTTTATTTTTTAATGAAAATTCTTTATAATGTGTAACTGACTTCTCTGAGATGAGTCCTTTGAACTGTTTCCAGCTCTGTTATTGAAAGCTGCACAAATCTTTTTATAGTGACAAAATTTAACAAGCAAGAGGAAAACATTAAAATCATGAGCAGGTAAGCCCATGGAGATAAGAACTGGTCCAGCTGGAAATAATCAAATTTGAAGAGAGTTTCTAGCATCTCAATGCCACTTTGGATCTGTGACATTGATGTAATAGGTCTTGTATTCAAAAGTTAGAAGGAAATGCTGTGAGTTCAACTCTGGTAAAACCAGAGTTGAGCACACACTTAAGGATTTAAAATAAAATTTTAAGATTTTAGTGTTAGATGTTAATTTTACTTCAACATATTTCCCTACACTTATAGAAAAAATAAAGAGAGACTTTGGGACTTTGTTGCTTGCCTAGACTCTGTGGTATAGGGAATTTGTTTGAAATCATATTGTGGCTTTCAGCTCATGGGGTTTGCTTTACTTTGAGGTTTTCTTTGTTTTTGAGGCAAAGAAAATCTTAGTAAGAGAACTGTCTCCCCAGAGATCACTGCATCAACACTTTTAATCTCTAGGATTATGCTGCTTTGTAGAATGTCAGACTGCTTCAAGGTCAACAAATTTACTTTGTCTGAGGCATTATCCTATGAAGACCTACAAAAATATTAGGTGAAGGAAAAGTGTCAGCTGGTTGAACATTTCCAATCCCTGCTTTTTCACAAAGTCTGTTAATATCAGGCTTCCAGTTAAAGCTCTGTAGGATGGTACAGAGACAAGTGAGGAAATAGCACAACAGAGCCCTGAATACACAAGTTAAACACACAAGTATACTATTACAGCCATGAGCAAAGTATCAGTCTTGGCACTTCTCACCACATATAGGTAGTAAGAAATGCAAATTCAGAAATCTTTTACTAGTCAAGTACAGTAATTATAGCCAAAAAAATGTTGGCAGAGAAGAAAAGGAGAGAAATATTTTCTTTCAAAGAAAATAAGATCTGATTCAAAAAACAATATTTTGGTCATATCTGGCAATTAACATAAACTGATATGCAAAAATTAATTCAGCAGTAGTCTCAGAAAAAATAATCTCTCTATGAACAGTAAACAAGGCACCAAACATATAACTTGGCAGTGGTTGGAATGTGTGAAGACGTGCCCAGCGCTGTGCAAGGGAGGATGGCAAACTTGCCAAGCCAAATTTAAACTAGACAGTGGCCTAACTATCGCTCTGCCAGGGAAAGCCAAACTGCAATGCCAAGGAAAATGTAAAGGTTAAAATAGCAGGGAATATAGTGATAACTGACAAATATGTTTTGATTGATGGATGTATATATTTAGAGTTAAACTTGCTGAACAAGTGGCAAGTGATGCCCTCAGAGGATCTACAGGCAAAACAATTGCTAGTGGAAGAGCATACATGTGGTTTTGGCTTTTCTGTAGCAAAACTGCAGAAAAATTAAATGTTTTGGAAGCAAGTAACATCTTCTGGACAAGTTACTCCAATAATTAGACTGCTTGTGTCACTCAGTCCAGCAGAGCTTGATGGAATTCTTGGAGAATTGTTTGAAGAAAAAACCCTAAAATAAGCTATATTTCTAAAGTAATAGAAGACATTGGCAAATAGGCAGAATCCTTGTACTGAAGTACATAAAGCCAAGGAACCAACTGACCAGTGCCTTGATCCCTGGCAAGGTAATGGAGCACCTCACTCTGGAGACATCTCTATTCACGTGGATGGGAAGATCAGGAGTAGTCAGCATGGATTCCCTAAAGGTAAATGATGCTTCACAAACCTGATCATGTTCTACAATGAAGCAATAACCTGGGTGGATGAGGGAGGAGAAGTGGATATTGTCCACCTTGACTTCAGCAAGGCTATTGACACTGTCTCTCACAGCATTCTCACAGGCAAACTTGGGAAATGTGGACTGGATGAGGGCACAGTAAGGTGGATTGAACTTGGATGAGCAGCAGATCCCAGAGGGTCGTAATCAATGGCACAGGGTCTAATTGGAGATCATTAGTGGTGTGCCCCAATACTGGGCCTAGTATTGTTTAACTTCTACGTCAATGACTTGGGTGAAGGGCAGAGGCCTCCTCAGCAAGTTCACTGATGACACATAGCTGGGAGGAGTGGCCAATACCCCGAGGACTGTGCAGACATTGACAGGTTGGAGAGAAGGGCTGAAAGTCCCCACAAAAAAGGCCGTGTTTGGAGCTCGTCATATTGCAATATGGTGCCTGCCCAGCAGAGGAGTTTGTGAACCAAAAAATCTGTATCCTCAATCCAAGAGACTGAGGAGTAAATATTGATGGAGTTGCCCCTGAGCTAATTTCCAGACAGAAGCCAGAGAGAAGCTGTGAGTAGGCAAAGAAGTGGCACAAGCTTTACCAGTGTTCACACTCATTCTTCTGCCTAGAGAGAAAAAAAGCTTCATCTTCTCATAGGTCCCAAGTGGATTGAGTATCCAATATAGTTTTGCTTATGAAGATACTGAAACCTTCAATAAGTCTTATGCCAAGAAGTTCAGGAGCTGATTGCAACACATATCAGAGCTGTTCAAAATGACAAGAATGCCTTCAGGCAGACATAGATGCTGCTTACTGTGCAAATATGACAGTGATAGAGATCAGGGACTTGATGTCCAGGGGGATATGCATAGATAGGAACAAGATGCAAAAAGAGACAAAATATACAAGTTCCAAACTTACAATGGAGCAAAGTGGGAAGGGTGAGCATCTAGACTGTGAGAAAATGCACTGAAGTAGAACATACCCATTTTAACTAAGGCTATCTAGAGCTCACATACTCTTTGCTGCCCAGCCTAGAAGGCCACACACCCTACATCAACTTACCCAATTTATCATTGCAGATCTTTTTTTCTGCTAACTATTTAAACATTCTTATTGCAGGCAGTTTCTTGGTGTGCTGGGAACTGGGTGAACTCCTGAACTCCCAAGTAATGACTGGCATCCATGAAGTGATAAGACGTTTCATCAGGCACAGCCTGTTATCTCATTCCACCACCTCACAAACAACAGCATTCTAATCATACATTAGCACTTAAAATTATAAATACACTGTGTCCCTCAGTGCAGTCTTAAATTTTCTGCAAGTACTATGTCTGGTATGAGGAACAGGCAAGAGAACAAGGCAGAGGTTGAAAATTTCCTATACCTGTAAGCAAAAGGTTACGTGAAGTCATAATCAAAATGCTCCACCTGAATTATTTGCTGAATATAAAAGAGGCAGCTTGACTGAGAATTGAGATCTCCATGGGGCTGGGGTCTTCCTGT
The DNA here is from genome assembly GCF_048771995.1 of Taeniopygia guttata. Taxonomy (NCBI): domain Eukaryota; kingdom Metazoa; phylum Chordata; class Aves; order Passeriformes; family Estrildidae; genus Taeniopygia; species Taeniopygia guttata. The sequence goes on from NC_133024.1 coordinate 22,266,054, forward strand.
GTTGGCAGTTCCTTGCTGTGTCTCAAGGCACAAGGTACTAAATTGTTCACCATTCAGAGCACAGCAGCATCCAGCCCTCACCCAAACCTGTCCTTGGGCACAAAGGTATGGGCTTTGATTCAATAAATCCTTGTCATGTAAGGGAAGAGAGGATTGGCACTGGGAATGAGAATGTGGTCATTTACCTGCTACAAGCACAAAGCCTGAACAGGAGATGTAATACAGGCAGCATGCCCTCTAGGCATGCCTTCATCTAGGGGCTGGCCAGACAGGAAAAATCCACAAACCTACAGGGTGACCACAGTGACCTACCCACAGAGTTGTGTACCAGCAGAAAAAAATTGCAGAGCCATCTCCTCTCTTCTTCCTGAAGGGTGGAGTTCTTTTCACTGTCCTGATGTTTTTTCCTTGTCTTTTTTTTTCCCCAAAAAACCTTTTAATAGACCCAATTTGGAACTCAGAAAACAACAATTTCCAAAGCAGCAGAGGTGGTGAGTCACATAGCAAAACAAGGTAGCAGTAGTCAATATAAATGTTGGTGCAGATGTGTATATATCTACAGAAAGAGAGAGGTTGTGAAGGGCCTGTGGAATAAATCACTGTGTGAAGTACAATATTTGAATTTAGGATTGATAATTCAGACTGTCATTGTGGAAATAGTGAAGAGGCGTTTCTAGGGTATTTTAATCAATATAAGCTTAATCATGTGTCTCCATGTAGGTTAACAAAATCCTGGTCTGATGAACTGGAGGGGATTCCAGAATGCTTAAAAGCTTGCTGTCATAATTTCGCTTGCCATATGCAGCATTGGTTGCTGTCAATAAAAGAGAGCAGCTAAACCTTTGCTATCCAGTGTTTCCTCTAGTAAGTCTGTAGCAGTAACCTGGAGTTTGTGGCCCGCCTTCAGAAGGGCTACAGGAAAGCTGATACCAAATCATCATCTTCAGGGGATGGTTTCACATTTCCTGTAGGAGTAGCAGCACCACCTAAAATTCAGCCCATCATTGACTTATTCTTTATGTACTGAGATATCAAATATAGGAGACATTAGTCTGTACACTTGATGCATCCTAATTTAGCAATCTGAATAATGGAGCAGAGGTAGTATAACATACATCCTCTTTTCTTCAGAAAGTCTCTAATTGCTCTGCCTCCTAAAAAGTGGAAGACACAGAGCTCCCAAGTGCTCCCTGATTTAAACAGGACCAACTGCCATTAAGAATGGAAGCCTTCTGTAAAAACAGCACTTTTCTGTGTCTCTTGCTACCTGAGGGTGGAGACAGTTACCAACATGAGTCTCCAAGCTATTTATGACACGGAAGGTGAAAATGGTAGGTTGGAACAAAAGGCAAAAGGAGAGAGATATGAGATGGCAAGTGTAGAAGCAGGAAAACTTCTAGCAATTGAAAAAAAGGAAAATGAAGCTTCAACAGTGGGGAAATGAAACTAAAGTAGCCAATGCACACCAGACTATGTAGATAGGCAGCACAGAAATACACTGTCAGAGCTGAGTGAGGATACTGGTCTAGAGTTGTCAGGGTTGAAATGTACTTGCAAAGGTGAAGTAAGAATTTTATGTGCTGATTAGTAACATCTTCCCCATTCAGGCCATCCCTTCCTTTGTCTCCCAACAGGATCTATGAACACACCTCTGTTTACATTAACTTTACAACCAGAAGAGAAAAAAAAGTACCACTTTGCTCTGTTGAGAACTGCCCGTGAATTTAAACAAGAGACTTCAAACACTGACACATCAAACCGAGCATTTTAGTGGGCTTCTGAGTCTGGATTAGTATCATGAATATTGGCATCGTTGGTATGAATTAATCTCATGAGTTTTTCATCTTTGTCTCTAACAGGGGTTCCTGTTAAATGAGCACAAACATTTATGTTAGTCATTCTTTTTCAGGGAACTTAGAGGCATTCCAGGAACTTGTTTTGGAGACCAGACTCTATGTTCAGCTCTGTGTGTGGGTGTTCCCTGGGCTCCTGTTGGATGAGGCAGCCAAACCTCTTGGCGGATCTCACACGCTAAAGCAGCTCGAGGGGGTGTCGGTATTGAAAGAAGAAATATTTATTCAACTTGTAACCATTTACTTTAACTTTTAAGTGGGAAATGTCACCAGAGCTCTAAATTGAAAACCAGCTATCTCACGGTACTCAGCTGATCATATATTCCTGGCTTTTGTTACAGGCAATGCTCAACGTGGTTCCAAGGAAATGTACTTGTCCCTGGTTCCAGGGCATGCTGGTTTCTGATTTCTGACTGTCTATGGCCAAAGGACATTGACTGCAGTGCTGGAAACCTTTTTGGAGTCATGGCCCCCTTGCCCTGACAGTTGCAATGGGTTATATGAGTTCCACCAAAGCCCGAGAGTCCCTGGAGGACACAAGAAGCTCTCTGTTCCTGAGCGAGCCTGTCTCTCAGGCAGCTGGCTGGCTGCTGCTCTACTGCAAAAGGGCAGAACAAACAAAGAAGTGGGTGCTTCCAAAGGCCTCAGCATGAGTGTCACTAACACCTGGGAGAAGAAGGCTGGGCAAGTCTTGATGTTCCCAGTAACAACAGAAGAAGGCGGATGGGGCCTGTTACCACCTGCGGTGACTGCACAACAATGGGAAACCCGCACCCTGTCTTTCTTCTGTGGATTGTATCTCCTGTCTCCACAGCTTGTGGAGGAATGTGTGAAGGGATGCAGCTCTGGGTTTTGTGTGAAATTAACAGATCTTGCGTGGTTCCAGATCCTCATGAGGGCTGGATGGAGGCAGCCGTGAGGTGGCAAGGCAGCCTGCTGCAGTGGTACAGCTCTGCTCTAGTACACAGCCCACAGTGCTTGCCCCACATTCAGCAGTGCTGATAAGGAAGAAGCTGCTGCTCCCTCAGCATATCATATTACTCTCCTGCTTCAACTCCCTATCATTCCTTGACTCCTTGTCAGCTCTGCCTGCCTTCCCTCCAGCAGACTGTGAGGTCCACTCCTTCATGGGAGGAGTGCAAGAAAGTGTGCAAAAGGGGAACAAGGTGTAGAAATGACTTCAGAGGGGAAGGTCCCTCACAGCCAGCTCAGGAGACAGTGCCTTCTGAGACTGCTGGGAGAAAACTGTGACAGTGAAATCTTGAGAGAGGTGGCCTTTCACCTTTATCACCTGAGGGGGATGTGTGACTATAGACAAAAGCAGGCACTGACTTCGAGAGGGTGCTGCAGGCTGGAGCCATCCAGCTTCACTATTCAGAAGTGCCACCATCAAGAGAAGACCAGCACACAGCAGCAGTGAAACTCAAGGAGATGTATACTGGACACCCTCAAACCAGGAGACACTTTTAGAACTTGTTTTGGGGCTGACTTAGAAAATAATAATAATAATAATAATAATAATAATAATAATAATAATAATAATAATAATAATAATAATAATAATAATAATAATAATAATGTTATCTTTCCTGAATAAAGACTGAGTGGGCTTTATCAGCACTAAAATATGTGCAGACCTTCCATCCAAGACAATATTAAGCAAGACTGTTTACTTATTATATTACTGTGTTAACTCTGTAACTAGTTATGTCACCAGAAGTCATGTGGCAGTCTTAACTTTTCTTCTTCTTTTTAAAAAGTCTTAACTTTTCTTCCTCCAGGCAGGTAATGTGAGTTTGCTTCTCTTTAGAACTGATTTTCTCTTCTAATTCTGGCTACCCAAACAGTCATTCTGTATCCTTCAATCTCTAGTCTCCAGGCCTTTGGAGGGACAGACCCTTTAGGGAATTCTGATGCTAATGGTATTGCAAGAAAGATTCCTCTGCCTCTCAAGGAATCTTGGAAATCAAGGAAAACCTTTGGCCTGGACAGCAAAGCACCATTGATTCTTCTGGTGCCGAACAGAGATCTCTTGAGATTGGTGGCAACATCCACAGTGGTGGCTGGGTATTCCATTTGAGGAAACACAGCCTCTAGGGGATGAAGGACAGCCCACCTTCTACAAGAATATCTGACATCTTGAACTTCATTGGGTAAGCCTTGTATAAAACCATGGATTCCTTACAAATTTCTTCTCCCCTTCAACTGAAGACTTTTCCCAAATACTGGTTTTCAACAAGCCCAAGAGTGTGTAGCGCCACCAGCCCTGAGGGCCAGCTGGTTTGGTGGTACACTCCAAGGGAATTGTTTTCAGCAGAGCCAGTTGAACTGAAGAAACAGCCCCCCAGCAGTATGGATCGATTGCCCCACACAAGTGACCCGAGGCCCAAAGTAAGTTCATTTTGCATGCAGTTTGGGACAGACAGCAGTGTGAGTCTGAGTTTGATGAGATGACATGCAACACTACCATGTGCTGCCTCTTGCCACTAGTGAGAGTGGAGCTCAAACAGGTAACATGCAAAATTCACATGAATGGGTGGGATTGGAGAGTTAACTTTATTTCCCTAAACAGTACTAGAAATGTCCTCATGATCCCAGTGTATTTGCTGTAACATTGTAAGAACATGATTAGAATTTAATGCTATTTAATAAATATGCTGATTAACTTAGGCAAACAGTAATTAGTACCTGCAGAGATTAACAAACTTGACCAGTGAGTTGTGTGAAACAACCATCAGGATGTGATATATTAACTCTGCTTTGCATTTTAAGGTTGAATTTGGGCATCCCTTCCTAATATCCCAAAGAAGTCTTCTTGCAAAATTGAAGATACATTTGGCTATGATATGAGTCTCTATTTCTTTATTTTGTATTTGATGCTAAATGGGAGGCAAAAAACTAATCTGTTATTTAGGGTGCTGTGAGAATAAGGAGAATAGAATTAATTTATCTGAAACTTTATAATGTCTTTTTTTGATTAGATTTATAAATCTGCAAGGCTTTGGAAGAAAAAGATTAAATGTCTATTTTAAAATACAAATTATTCTGATAAATCCAAATCAGAGTAGATTCTTTTGGTGACAGTTCCTCTGGACTTGGGGACCCCAGGAATCCTGTAAAGCATCTGCAGAGGTACCTCACAACTCCCTCTTGGTCCCCAGTTAAGAACTGGGCCAGCCAGGTACATGTCAGGGGTGGGATTTACTCTAACAGGGTGTAGTTCAGCCCGACCCCACATGGTGTTTCAAAGCCTCCCATCTTTGTTGCCCTGTGTCCATAGAGCCTTTGATCATAGCTCACCTGTCCTCCAGCATCCTCTTTCTGCAAACTCACATTCTTAAGGTCAAACGTTTGCCAGCAGCAGCTCACACACAGAGCAGCCCTAAGCACAAACTCAGGCTGGGTGGGGAATGGCTCAGGAGGAGCCCTGGGAAGGACTTGGGGCCATTGGTGGACGAGAAGCTCAACATGACCCAGCAATGAGCACTCACAGCCCCGAATGCAGTGGGGCCAGCAGGTTGAGGCAGGTGATTCTCCCCCTCTGTTCCAGTTTGGTGGGACCCCACATGAGGAAATTCATCCAGCACAAGAATGATGAGCCTGGTGGTGTGAGACCAGGGGAGGGCCATGAGGATGATCTGAGGGCAGGAGCTCCCCTCCCTCCTAGAAAGACAGGCTGTTCATCATGGGGGGAAAAGGGCTCTTGGCAGATCTTATAGCAGCCTTATAGTACCTAAAGAGGGCTACAGGAGAATTGCGAAGGGACTTTTTACAAGGGCTTGTAGTGACAGGACAAGGAGGAATGGCTTTTAAATAAAAAATATTAGGTTTGGATTAGATATTAGGAAGAAATCCTTTACTATGAGGGCGCTGAGACGCTGGGACTGGTTTGCTCGGAGATGTTGTGGATGCCCCATTCATGGAAGCATTCAAGGTGAGACTAGATGGCACTTGAAACAACTTGTTTGAGTAGAAGGAGTCCCTGCCCATTGCAAAGGTTTCAAACAATTTTTAAGGTCCCTCCCAACCCAAACCATTCTATGATTCTGTGATTCTATGATTCTGTGTGATTTGGCATTATGACTTGAATAAATTAATAATTACTGAAGGGGGTTTCCAAGGCCAGAAGCTTTGCAGTTTCTCCTTAGCCCCTCTGAGGTAGTGCAGGACAGGGAGCAGCTGGGTGAGTGTTGTGCTGAAGTTGTCCTCCACCCTCTCCTACTGCCAGCACGTGGCCCATCACTGGGGTGGTGGTGGGCAGAAAATTTCAGGCTTGTAATTTGTCATGAGATTTTACTCAGTCCTGCTATCTCGTCTGCCCTGTATCACAGGGCATCTCCCAGGATGTACTGTATCTTGAAAACTTGCTTGGCAAAGAGTGACAGCAGCTGCACTGGGGCAGGTATCAGCAGAAGGGGCCCTATAAACTACTTGCTGTTGACCTTTGATTTGACTGCCAATGTGTAGCAAACAAATATTTAAACCCACGCCATTCCGAAGGGAAGCACAGCTTTAGCATGGGGAACTCAGGCAAGGCTGCTGTTATAATAGTCCTGGGCTGTGCCCAGGAAGGGGCAAGCAGCCCTCTTCCCCTCCTCTTCCACTCCAGCAGAGCATTCCACCCTGCCCACCATGCCCACACCAGGGAAGGGGCAGATGCTCAGACCCCAACAAGTCGAGTGGCTGCTGTACCAAGGAAAGCAGGAGTTTTAAAGCTGTTTCAAGCCCAAAGACAAAATAATTGTGGCCATTCCTCCTGCCCACATTGCCTGTGACCCCCATACAGGCAGAGGCTGCATGACAGAGAGGCCACCTCTGGATTTGGCTGCCTGCAGTGACCAGAGCCCCAGCAGGCTGGACCCAACTGCTGGTCATCTACCATGGCTGGTACCCATATACTGATGAGTCTACAAGAAATCCATTGGTGTTAGTCAGGTGCAGCAGCAGGCAAAGAGGGTATTTATCCCTCAGACTGGGGCCAAATTAGCTCTTTTGGTCAGTTTATAATTAGGTACTTGCACTTAACAGTATCCTCTCTGTTGGATTTTTATAGTTTTGTCTTTTCTTTTTTAAACGCAAAAATAATCAGTCTTAAAATAAAATAATTTTTGAAGAAATACCCTGGTAAGTGATCTATAAAAGGAGAAAACCCTTGCCAAGGGAATGCCACAGCAGCGAGCCCAAGCCGCAGAAAGCCCGGTTGAAGGCTTCGCTTTGCCGCAGCTTCTCAGAGGTTAACCAGGGTCTGTAAGCAAACAGCTTAAAGAAGGAGCCCGGCTTAGTGCCTGGGTCTCGGGCTGTCCCGGAGCCCAGCAGCCTAATGCCCCCGCAGCAGCCCCTCCCTCCGTCCCTCCCAAAGCGATGCTGGGCACACGGAGCCAGCCCTCGCCCTCTCCTCACGCAGCCGGAGCCTTCCCGGGGCCGGGCCGGGGCTCGGGGGCATCGCAGGAGAGGCTGCTCCGCTGCAGACGGGCGCAGAGCCATGTGTATATAAAGCCTGGGGCAGCAGCCCGGCAGGGTTGTTTAGCACAGCCACACCTCGGCTCTCTTGGCAGCACGGCGAGGCGCGGCCGGAGCGCCGGCGGCTGAATCCCCAAGTACCCGGGCGTGGGAGCGATCTGCCCATGGGCCCCCGCCTGCTGCTGGTTCTGGCGCTGCTTCAGGCAGGTGAGTGCCACCCCGGCCCCTCTGCCCTGCCATGCCTCCCCCTGCCCAGGGACAGCCTCTCCCTTTGCCATCGGCTTCGCGTGCTTCGTGCCGGGACCTCCGTGTGATGTAGCCGACTGAGGGGGAAAAGTGTCACCAGACAATCCTCAGCTTTACAGTGAGAGACTGTGTAAGTGAGCTGCCTGCCTGCCTCACCTCCCAGCCCCAACTATGGTTTCCATATACTGTAGAAACACAGGTCTTTTTCTTTTTTAACAGTTTTGTGAAACAGAGTTGTTACTGTCTGTGTTTCATAGAAATTCCTTCTTTTTATACCAGTGGCCATGGAGTGAGCAGTTTTCAATGCATCTGAATTTAAAATAATTGCTAAAAATTCTGTTTACAAAAGCCATAACTGAGTGCTAACAGAAAGCCCCTGCAGACAAAGGCAACAAAACACTAAACTGGCACATCTGAGGTTATACCTGAAGTAGAGTTTTTAAAGAAGAAAACACTCTGCCTTCATTTACAGCAAAGGTTGCTAGTTTAAGCAGGAACTAGTGCCAAGTTGTCAGATTCACCTCTGCTCAGCTCTCTGCAGGTATGTTCTTCTCTAAGGTGCTCCATTAGTAGTTTAACTAAGGATTGGACATGTTGCTAATGGGACATTTGACTAGGAGCAGGCTGCTGTGGAGGCTCAGACTATTTCAAGGCTTTCCTGGCTGTGTTGGCTCGGCTGCCTAACATAGAGAAAGCAATTTCAGTTCTTGGTCAAGTTATTAGCTGTGCACCTGAATATTAAAAATGTACTTGCTGGGGCTGACCTCTCAGCTGCAGCAGAGCACTGCTGGCTCACAACCCAGGCAGCTTTCAAAGAACAGGAACATCAGAGGCTGTCTGGATGCCTCTTGCAGAACACACAGCCCTAAGCTCACTAATTGAGTCTTCTGGACTCAATTTCCCTTGGGGCATTCTCTCCACCTTCATAGCAGCTCTGCACTGTAATTACAGTTCCTTGATCTCCAGAGATATGCCCAGAAGAAGAATGGCCTTTCTTCTTCTGGGTGAGGTACAGTTACCTTACACCCACCTCAACCATTTTCAGCCAGTGGCCAACAGACCAAGCCCAGCAGTCCTGGCTTAAGAGGCCAGTGAAAGACAGCTAAAAAAAAAATTCAAGCCATTTGTCAGAAGGCAGGGATTCCTACAAAGAAGTTTTTGTCTCCACTGGAATATTTTCAGGGTCTGCAAACTGCAACAGGTTGAAAAAGTATGATTTATACCCCCAAATCCAAAGCAGCTGATTACTTGTGATTTCCCCTGAGAACTAAGCCCCTTTCTAACTCTGGAGCCTTGCTGTTTAGACAAGGAAAATAAGTGGTCTCTTTAGTTCTCAATAAAATCCATCCAATGTGTTTTTAGCATGAAACCTGAACACTCAAGTAGTGTTTAGGTGAGTGGTGCTTACTTTTTCAGGAATGTGCATTTAATCCCCGAGGAATTCCCCAGGAAGCAGGCTGAGGCTGTGCTGGACAGCCTGAGGTGTGGATCCCTGGGTGAAAATGGTAGCACCTGCTCCTGCTGCGGGCTCAGGCTGGGAGAGGGAGCAAAGCCCTGCCTTGTCCTTCATGGGGAGAGACCCTCCTTGTTTTCACTGGCATTTGGATTGGGCTTGGAGGGCAAGCTAGCCCAGGAGATGTGGGAAGAGGCCCAAGCAGGGGGATTAGAGGCTAGGTTTTAAAAGGAAAGCAACTGTTTTAATAATAGTATTGAGTCCTTGGGTGGTTTAGGGGATTAATTAGCCCGTGTTTGCACAACACTTTGAAGAGGTCAAGCGTGCTGCAATAGCCAGGGGCAAGTGGCAAAGCAACTTCAGTGGCCAGCTCCCAGCTCCCAGAAGTCACCTCACTCTCCATCCAAGCATGCCAGAAAGTCCCCATTTGATTTTGGAGCAGCTGTGGATAGGTGGGATATGCAGATGGGTTAGGCTTTCGGGCTGAGGATTTTGATCCTCCCGATAGAGCAGTGCAAAGTGCATTTGGTCCTTCACAGTAAATCCAGGCATGAAATACTCCTATTTGTCACTACAGCATGATAAGCAGCGACGTTTGCAACTGAGCATCACAGTGGTTTGAGTATCAGGGGCAGGGTACTCTTGGTTTCCATAACAGCTACTGCAAGAATGAGCCTGTGCCTTCTAAAACAGTTCCAAATTAATATGTGAAATCTCGAAACTGTTTGAAAGTCTTGTAACTCAAAAATCTCTCTGGTTTGGGTGGCCATCCACACACTTCAGCTGACACAGAGCTCCTTTCTTTTTTTTTCCAAAATTAGTGAGGCCCACGTGTTACGACTTAGGTGGAACATAACAACAGAAGCAGATAAAGGGTTGCCAGCACTTCCAGAGTCTCAAGGGAAAGCTGCTATACACACATCTTGGCTAATGGAGGCACTTTGTCCTTGACAAAGTATGTACTTTACAGGCTCACCGGTGTGTAGCTGTCTCTCTATGCAGATTAATAGGACTTTCAGTATGTTTTTCCACCTGGAAAATGGGTTTAAAGATTCTGAATAGTAGAGAAACTTGATAACATAAGAAATCTTGAGCAAGATAGAAACTTCATTTCTTTCCACAGAGTCCTGCTTCGGTCTGGTTGCCTGGCTGTACTCTGCTGCTTCATGTCTCAGTCAGGACTATAGCTGGAAAACTGTCCCAGGTTTGGGAGCTCTGGGGTGCAGTGAAGCCCAGATGGCCACCCTGCATGGTGCTGGCACAGACCTTAACAGCTTAGGCTCCATGATGTGCAAGACCAGGCACACTGCTCCAGGGTGCAACACAGCTGCAATCCCACACTAGTACACCAGAACTAGTATTGAGCTAGTCTAGAAGAAAGTGAGCTCATCTGGAAGAAATAGCATGCTTGGGTACTTCTGCATCCACCTTTTGATTATCCCAGATCTCAGGAAAAGCCCCCTGCAGAGTAATTTTGGCCAGCTGAAGGTCATGACTAGTTAGATTGTCAGGGCTGCACCCAACCAACCAGTCAAAATCAAAACCATCTCCCTTTAAGGAATGTAGGAAAATCAGTAGCAGGCATGTTTAATCCTTGTGTGTAACCATGTCTTGTCTTTGCAGTTTGGAAAGGTGCTCTGGGAAAGTCCCATTCACTGCACACTCGAGGAATCATTGAACTGGCTGGAGCTATAACGTGTGGCACGGGACGCTCTCCTTTGGCATATATTGGCTATGGGTGCTACTGTGGACTGGGAGGACGAGGTTGGCCTAAAGATAAAACAGACTGGTAAGAGAAACCTCAGCTATGTGTCCAGAAGCAGTGCAGATCCCCCTGCTTTTCTCTGTTTGTGCTACTGGTGACTCCAGTGACTCATTTGCTGCCTTGTGGGTAAGGAACTTAGTATATATGAACACAGTAGGGATTTGTGAGGGATGACCCATGTATCACTTGGGATTTGAATGAGGGCTTAACCTTCTTCTGGATGACACCAAAGTTCTTAGGACCTTGTAATATGTGGGGTAGAGCGCAAAGAGGAAACCAGGATGCATTTTTTTGAAATAACTGAATTGTTTTTTCATAGTGATCACACCTGCCTGACAAAATGAGTGTAATCCAATATATTTGGACGGTTATTTCACCCAGGTTCTTAAAATGGAAATGATGGAAATATCATTGTTTATCCTCTTGAAGAAATCCAAGGAGTAATCAAACCTGTTGCCTTCATTGGCTGTTAGTTCACACTGAACCGAGGCAGAACAATAAGGGAGAGCATGGTGTTATTTCCCCTTATCTTTATTAGCGGGGAAGATGTTGGGTTTGTTATTCCCAACAAGTGTCAGAGGTATTGCATGCAATCAAAGGCTTCTTTCCTGTACTGTGCAATCAGCATAAAGAAAGTACATGAGAGTCAAGTTAAGAATAGTGGACTCTTGTGTGCTCTGAGCCTGGTGTTTGCAATCTTGCCAGATTTGAAATATCAAAGTCAAAGCACACAAGTCTACCTACAGTCAACAGACCAGGCGCTACTAGTAAGCAGGCTCTGCTTTTAGCAGGGGTGAAGGTAGTCTGCAGCTCACTGGGAAGGAAACTGAGTTTTCCAGAATACCTTGCTGCTGGATGGAAACATTGCAGGTTGCCACAAAACCAGATTTTGCTGAATTAGAATGACAGAAAAAAGGGGGGGGGGGGGGAGTGAAGGAAGAAAAGGTATCAAAGTTAAAGATCTCTGTGGGTATGAACGAGAAGATGTCTATCCCTTAAGACTAATGGAGCTGTCTTCATTAATGTAGTAAGATGTTTCACTCCCAAAGCCCTCTCAGCTCTTTTATTTGTTTGTGAAATATTTAATCTATGAAACAGTCAATATGGGCCTCACAAATTATGGGTAAATGCAGTAATATCTCTTGACCTGCTTATCACAGTGCTTATCTACAGCAGTGTATGTAAGGTGTTTAATTATTTGTGTTATTCTTTAACAAATTTCATAATACAGCCTTGAAAGTAAAACACGACTTCACTAATTTGGAGCACTGCTTTTATTGAAAGGCTGAGCAGAGTAACTTAAAAGCTGTTTTCCATAGAGGCTGAGTAACATGCAAATTTATGTGATCCTGGGAGATGCAAATAGTCAGCACTCCTGAAAAAGAGAGAGTAAATATGGCCGTGTGTTTACCAGCCAGTGTTTCTGCTGTTGTTTAAATTGCACAGAGTATTTAAGGATTTTATCCTAAAGGCAGAAAAAGAGACTTTGCAAGGGAAATGCCTCAAAATATCAGATAATTTGTAAAAGGGAAGCTTGATCCTCTAAGTACATTCATTTTTATTCCTTAGCTGCAATGCTTGGCTGCTGAAGAAAAAATTAAAAGTTTTATTTAGGTACTTAGCTAGGAAGAATCAACAATGCCACACTAGATTTAGCCCTAAAGTTTAATTTTCTGTTTGCTAGAGAAATACTGATATCTGTTACTAAGAACTACTGCAATGATTAGTCTGGTTGAGTAACCCACACCTGTCAAAATGAACACATTATTTTCCATATTTGCCATTCTATAAAAGAGTGGCAAAACTACTGGCTGTGAGTGACAAATACTTTTTGAAATTATTCACCCCCTTGACCTTCTAGGTTTGTCACAGAGACCCTCACAAAAGGAGTAATTTTCTTGTGTGTAATTCAGTCAATCTGTCTAGACAGGGCTAGAGTGCTTCTAAGCACTTCTCTTTTATATGAAAAAGGAAAAAAAGCCATTGAGTGGGTAATCCTTTTATAAGGTTTATTCCACATACTGACTTTGATGTGGTGTTGTCAGTAATTACCTTTTCCCTTTTGTTCCACTCTCACAGTTCCATCACTTCAAGGCATAATGACATTTCTTCCACGTAGAGTCAATCGATTTGTTTCTCCTTCTCCTTTCTGTTCCCCTGGATTGCTGCAGCACCTGCGTTCTAAAGTAGGATCTGAGGGTGCTCAGCACTTCCCTGAAAACACCATGAAAGGCAGGGTGCATCTATAACTCAAAGGAGTCACAGGATAATTAAGGCTGGAAAAGATCTCCAAGATCATTGCACCTAACTCTTAAATCCTTGCAAACTCGTAGGTAAGAGTAAGATTTCCCCTCTGTGGCAAGGTTAAAGCAAAAGGAAAGGACACACATCAGTAAGGGTGCTCTTAATGTGACAAACACAACGTGACAAATTCTTACTTTATCGGCATTTGCTCAACAGCAGGGGTCTGGCCAGCTGATCCCTGCGGACCAGCCGGAGCTGTCGGTAGCCATTAGGGCTATCTCCTAGCCCAGCCCTGACATGAGCAGGCTGTTGACTAGCCCGGTGACACAGTTGTGGCTTTTTGCCATCCAGTGCTCTGCCATGGTCTTGGCTACCTCTGTGTTGGTGTAACTGAATGTTAGCAGGTCATTAAAGCTTAGCATCACTTTCACCCAGGTGCAGCAAAAGGCATTTCCAGACAGGAGGTGACCATCTGAAGGCGGCAAAAGACAACAATGACATTCCTTCGTCTTCATTCCTTGGCAGTTCTTTCAGATGTTTGTAAAATAGGAGCCAAAAGTCTTCTTGCTTTGTGTTGGAGCAAGCTACGGGTCACCCTGCTGCAGCTGTGGGGATCATCAGGAGGAACTCCTGTAAGGGGAAGCAGAATTGTGCCCCAAATCCTGTGGTTCTGCAGAGTTTATGCAACTTCCCCTGGTTTTGCCAAGCCAGATAAGGAGCTGGGAGTTCTCACAGCTAGCTAGAACACCATTTGCTTGTGCAAATTCAGTGCTCATTCGCTTGTCCTTGCCTGATTCACAGAACATCTTTTGCCCCCTACAGTATCTTTCTCACTTCTCCTATCTCTCTCTTTGTTCCCTCTGGCTCTCCATAGAGAGCAATTTCTTTCCCTTGGCACAGAGGCTCCTAACACCTCCCTTTGCTCACCTATCTTCACATGGTTCTTCTTCCCCACACTCCCCCACCACTGGCACCAACGTTACCAATTCGGCTACTGACTCACTCCCCAGACCTCACAAACCTTTGGTTTCTGCAGCTGGCAGCCCTCCACCACAGCCTCCAGTGCTCAGGGTCCCATATATGAGACACTAGTGATGGGCCTGCTTTGCTGCCCATCATTCCCCTGAGGATGGATTAGGCTTTGCTGTAGCTTCAGGGTTTTTATATCAAATCAGACTGCCTCAATTTTTCCCAGCTAGTAGAGTGGTTTCTCTGTAGAGTCACAGTGATCTTGCAGGGATGTCTTCTGGAAATACAGGAGAGATCACTGCTCTCTGGCTCCAGCCTCTGAGCTTGCATCCTTGCTCAAACCACCTTTCTTATTCAGCAGAGAACATCTCTAAGTGCTGAATATTTTTATGGTGGAATTTGAGTCCCTAAACTACCACAGTAAAATTCAAGTGAGGCCAAGTTTTCTATAAACTCAGAAGTAATTGACAGTGAGAATGATCTCATTGACTAATCCAAATGGCAGATGTCATCAGCTGAGCTACTCATCCTCATTCTCTCTATGGTCAGTGAAACACAACTGCACTTTCAAATCTGATGCTTTTCAATCTGTGTTAGATCTCCGAGGCATGAAAATGTGAATTGTGGTGCAGATGTGCATAGAGGGAAGATACGTGAATGCCTCAGATGTAGATGATTTTTAAGACTCTTAAGTTAACTCATATGAATTTCACCATTGAGACTGATTAATTTGTAGCCTGCCCCTCAGAACCTTTATGAGCCAAGGAGAACATGGCAGGTCCAAGTGAACTGAAGAGATGAAGCTTCTTGGTGATACTGAGGAAGGCAAGAAACATCCCAATTCCAAGTTTTGGGATGGGTCTAAGCCTAAGCCAGTGAGCCACAGTAGCACAACTTATAGGAGCACTTCTGCTCCTTTTCAGCCAGATTACCATGTTTTGACCACACATGTTTTCACAAGGGCAAAAGCTCAGAGGAAGAAGCACAGTGGTCATGGGAGCAAATATGGCATTAATGAGCTCCTGAGACAAGCCAGCTTTCCCAGGGATGCCAGAATACTTGCATCATCAACATATGATTTACTGAGAGGCCGGGTCAACATTGCTGTCATGAGCTGTGTGTGACCAAAGCACCCCTGGAGTCCATGCCAACAGGCAGGATGCAGGAGGACACCCAAACTCTCTCTTTTTCTGTCTCCCAGGTGCTGCCACAGGCATGACTGCTGCTACGACACGGCAGAGAAGGAAGGCTGCAACCCCAAGGTGCAGCGCTACCAGTGGGCATGTGAGCAGAACACCGTGCGGTGCGGTAAGGAAAGGCTGGCTCCTGTCGCCTGGGTTTCCCTCCCTCCCTCCTTCCCTCCCTCCTCTGCAGGCACCAGGCTGACCAAAGAGCTTTGGGGGCCCCAGAGGCAGGTTTGTGTTTGCCAGGCTGGTTTCAAAGCGGCTTTAGGCAATGTCTGTTCTCTTCCAAGCTCCCTGCCCATTCCTTGCCTGGAGCTGGGAGGAAAGCTGGAGCCCCAGCACATTCCAGGAATCCTGAGATCTCCCCAGGCTAAAGAGCAGGAGTGGGAGCCATGAAGCCCACAAGCCATCTTAGTTTGGCAGGGATGTAGATTACTCTCTGGAGACTTTCTGCTCATTGGCATTAAGCATGCCTCTTCCCACAGCTGTGGGTCTTCAGGGGTGCTCTTTCCATTGTAATTCTGGCCCTTCCTCCAGCAGGACTGTACCCTTTTTTACTGCCCTTAAGCACTGCTAGAGAAGGGTCAGGCTATCCAGCACGGCTGCAAGACAGGTTAAATAAGATGCCACCCTGCACCTCTGTCCACTGTGGGGCTCCAGCCTGAAGTCCTGAGGTTCAGTAGAGATTTGGAACCATGCAGAATCAAATGCTCTCAAGTGCCTCAGGCAGACAGCAAGTGTGGGCTGTGCTCAGCTCTACAGCTGGTACCCAGGCAAGAAGGTTTGAATTACACAGTCACAGCCCGTCAGTGTCTCACACAGTTTGTTTTGACATACACCAGATGACTTGAGTCTTAGAATTTGTCACTTGTATTTCTAAGTCTCCAGAAAGCTCCTGGTAGTAAAATCCATTGTAGAAGACTTTGAAAGTTTGAAAAGAAGTTGTGAGAGTAAAACTTATCCCCATAATCAGCAAAGTTATTTGCTAGAACATTAAAATACTATTTCTACCTTATCAGAAAACCATATTTTACTGGTGCAATCCTCAGCCTCATGAGCAGCTGAAGATCTGCCAGCAGATAGGGGATGGCACACAGCACATCTGCAATCGCTCTTTTCTAAGTTCCAGAGCAATCTAGAAAATACAAAGTGCTGGCAAAGGAATGTGTCACTTTAATGTACAATTGCTCTTCCTCCTGCCTGCCCATATTTCCATAGCTTTCTGCTAGTCATTTTACAGGAAAAAGTCCTGTTTCTCTTTGCTGTGAAAGAACAATCCAAGTTGCAGATATGAGATGTATCATTGAGTAAATGGGAGTGGACACAGGAGTGTAGCAGTCTGCAGTTGCTCTGACTTGACCAACAAGCACAAGTTAAACAAATTTCATTAATTCTTTAAATGATGTCTAGGCAAGACCTGATGCATCCATCAACTGTTCTCCACAAGCCCTCAGCAGGCTTCACGCCCCCTGATATTCCTGGTGAGGAGGAACAATAGAAATGCTCTTTGAAGGCAAATTTCCTACCCCAGGCTACAACATGACAGGTCTTACAGGGATGTGAAGGTATAATGTCTGATCCCATTCAAACAAAAGAGATGAAGAATTAAATTTCCAGGCATGCTTGCTGAGCTCAGTGTAATAATGTCCAGAAGTGTTAGAAGCAGAACTGTTTGCACTGTCATTTCAACGCAACAGGAATTAGATGCCAGCTGCCTGCCATCATAAATCTGTATCATAAATACAGACATTTTCATGTAAAATAAACAGAAACTCCTTTTACTTGGAATTTCTCCTCTTTTTGCTACCATTAGGTAGTTTTGTTCCTGGAATGAAAAAAACTGGCAAAACCATACCCTTTAGTCTAGATATGCCATCACCTGTAGGGAAATTCCATTCAATAGATATCTGGAATATAGAAAAGGCTGTTAGTTGTAGGGTCTGGTCCAAAAAAATATTTCTCTCAAACAGAAATGTTACGAAGCCAGACTTTTGTACTCACATTTGATGAACAGTTGCTGGCACAGCATAGGAAGAGCTCAAGAAGCAGAGGGGCAAGGAGAGTTTGAGGCAAGACTGGTAGCTAAGGAAAAAGTGACCCAAAGTCCTCATTAACCCTTAAAAAAATTTTAGCAGTAAATATATGATTATTCATACCAGCTTAGAAAGCCAGGGCTTTTCTTATTTTTGAGATATAGGATTGAGCCATCAAAGTCCAGTGAAATCTGAAAAAATTCCTATACACATTTCAATTGGTTTTGGAATGAAGGCCATGTGCACTGGCACATTAAACTTTGCCTAGTGCAGGGTTTTGTGGCTCTTAGATAACCCATGGTAGCAGCCTCAAATAAACAAAGCACTGTGCTTTAAAATAATATCAACCCAACAGGTGCATTTAAACTACCTATAAGTGGGATGAGGTTCATTAACCCAAACTCAGTCATTTGCAGTGTAGCCTTCTAAGCTAGTGGCTTTGATATTATTCATGGTCATGTAGCCATATATTTGCATTCTGTATAGTTCCATGTATGACTTGGATCATTTTGTTAGCTGCTGGCTCATAAAATTTAGCTATCTGGTCCCGTTGTAAAGCTCCTTGGCTCCTCTGCTGTGATCAGAGAGAGACAGCAGCAACTGATGCAGCAAGAGTGAAAATGCTTGGTGGGTGCTGTGATGCCCTCAGGTTTCTGAATATTCCTCTGGGAGGCTCCTTCTTTCAAAGTAGTGGTTTATTCTTTTGAAATCAGTCTGTTTTGCAGAGGGAGGAGTTAGAAGGGAAATTCACCAGCTGAGGAATGCTAGAGTATTTTTACCTCAGGCCAAGATAAAATAATTTTCCTTTTTAGCTTCAACTGCTGAATTAAACCCTTGTAGTTCACACAGTTCTAGAGGCAGGGAGTGCTCTGTGCTGAGCAGATTTTTATAAGCATTGCCAATCTACATTTAGCTGCTGCTTTCTGATACCTTTGTCACAGTTAAGGTCAGACCTGTTGACAGAGAGAGGGCAGGGGAGGGTCAGATCCATTCACAACACAACATGTCGGTCCTGCTGCCACAGCCTTTGATTCCTAAAGGGCAGCTTTTTTAGGGAATTTTTCCTCCTAAAACTGCTTCTTGCCTTTGATACAGAATCTCGCATCCTCAGATCACATTTTCTTTTGCAGATAACCTGACAGACCGATGTGAAAAAATGGTGTGCCTGTGTGACCAAGAAGCAGCCAAGTGCTGGGGAGCAGCCCCATACAATCCTCACTTCATCCTCTGGCCAGACTTTTTATGTGGACAGACTCATCCTACCTGCCATGTCAGATATGGGGGGCCAGAATAGTCTTTTTAGGACCTTTCTTCTAATAGTTTGAACCTGAAGGCAGCGGAATAAAATTTTTCCTTGTTTTCCAGATCTAATAATGGTGTGAAAGAATTTCTATCAGGCCAGGATTTACGGGGGAGAGCGACAGACCAGAAAGGTGTGGTGGTGGAGTTTCCCTTTCTGTGAGAGAGCACTTGGAATGTATGGAGCTCTGCCTTTGGGTGGACAACAAGCAAGTCAAAATCTCATAGGTTAGGAAAAAAGAGCAGACTAATAGGGGTAACACTGTTGTGGGTGTTTGCTACAGCCCATCTGAGCAGGAGAAAATGCATGAGGTCTTCTCCAGGCAGCTTGAAGCAGCCTCACAGTCACCAGGCCCTGGTTCTGGTGGGGGATTTTAACTACCCTGACACCCGCTGGAGAAACAACAGGTGACAAAAATGATTAAGAGTCTGGAGTATCTCTCTTATGAGGAAAGGCTGAGGGAGCTGGGTCTGTTCAGCCTTGAGAAGAGATGACAGAGAAGAGACTTCATCAGTGTCTATGAATAACTGAAGGGAGGGTGTCAGTCTCTGCTCGGTGGTGCCAAGCAATGGAACAAGAAGGCATTGAGTAGAAACTGGTGAACAAGGAGCTCCACCTGAACAGGAGGAAGAACTTTTTTACTGTGTAGGTGACTAAGTACTGGAGTAGGTTGCTCAGAGAGGTTGTGGAGTCTCCCTCACTGGGGATATTCCAGACCTGTCTGGACACAATCCTGTGCCATGTGCTCTGGAATGATCCTGCTTGAGCAGGGAGGTTGGACCAGATGATCCACTGTGCCCCTTCCAACCTTACCCAGCCTGTGATTCTGTGACAGGTAACATACATGCTGAAGCAAAGGGAAGATCCTGCTCTGATCATGATCAAGATCTCTTTTGCAGAAACAGAGGGTTTGGTCTGTGGTGCAGTGGGAACATATCTCCTGCTGCCAAATATTGCTGTTTTTTTTTTTTTTTTTAAATCATAGAATCATAGGGTAATTTGGGTTAGAAGGAGCCTTTCAAGATCATTTAGTTCCATTCCCTGTGCAATGAGCAAGGACACCTTTTACCAGACCAGGTTGCTTAGAGCCCAGTTGTCTTTTCCCTCATGCTCCTGCGTCACAGCACTGGAGACACTTCTGAGCTGTGTTCAGGGGTAAGCACAGTTACACTGGGCTATTGCAGTTGCAAGGTCATCAAGGATTTCTGACTTCTGCTTACTAGCAGGCATGCTCACACTTTGTGAAACAATATACTCGCTGCTCCACAGAGTTCAGAGCTGATACACTGCTCTCTGATACATGTAGAAGATGGTCTCCTATATTGGCATGTCACCCAGTCAGTCACTGGCTGCCTGGGAATCAATCGTTGTCACATCAGGAAACAGTGGCCGTGGAGAACATCAGTCATGTCAAGCAAATCTTTCATCTCTCTCTCTCTTTTTTTTTTTTTTTTTTTTTTTTTTTTTTTTTTTTGAGAGTATTAGAGGCTTATATTCAAACACTACATTTCCTTCTGGCAAGAGAAAGCAAAATCTCATTCTTTCAGCCCGGAGTGGTTCCTCTTTGCATCTTTGTTGCAAGCGTTTAGGCAGGACAAGCCAACAGGACAAGAGCCTCTTTGGCAGGAGGGACAGACAGGTAGGAGCCACTCCTGCATCCCCAGAAGCAATGCTTTTGATTTCCTCGGGTAGGTGCTAGCACTACATGGGCACCTGGAGCACCTGAGTGGTCTGTGCTCCTTCTGTCTCTGCTGAAGCCCAGTTGACAAACTGTGAACTGCACCTTTAAAATAAGAACTAATGGCACAGAGAGACCGAGGGTGCCTCATCAGAATCTAAATTCAGAGATATGTGGCCAAACTAAGTGGAGTTTTGACAGGTAATAATACAAGTTTCTTCATAAAAAGCTGCTTTGCTTCTTTCTGGAGGAGGATGGTAAATATGCCACTGTGTGGTTGACAAAGCTGGAGGAAAAGGAAGCTTGCTAACAAAAACAAAAATGCCAAAGTCAACATGTAGAGGCAAAGGCTTTTATTCCATCTAGAACTCCGTTTTTTTGGCTTACAGGGCATCAGAAGTTGTTCCACCTTGCAGGCTTTGCATATCCCAGCGACTCCTGTAATGCTGCACCTCAAGCTATGCTGAGCAAGAAGGAAATGAGAGAATGAGTGAGCAACAGAGTCAGGACAACACAATAAACTCCTCCGAGGCTTTCTGGCAAAAGAAGGAGTTGTGAATTCTTAATGTAGAGCGTTTGCAGAGGGATGATGCTGTGTGGGCAGCATCAGCCTATGGAAGGGAGTGCGCTTCCCAGCGAGGGCTGTAAGATCCTCCCCGGAGAGAGAGGCAGAGCTCCCGGCGTGTCCCTGTCCCTGCCACGCTGTCCATCAGGTGGCGGCAGCGCTCCAGTGAACTGCAAGAGCAGCTCTTCCTTCAGCCCTTCAGGGAGGGGAATTTTTCATCAGGCTGAGCAAGACTTTTTTTGAGCACCAGAAGAAGAGGTGCATATCACATGTCTCCTCAATGAATGCAAAAAGTCAACTGAGCTCGCTCTGAAATGCATACCACATCTTGGGTTGCTCAAAATGGGAACTAAATTTGTTTCAAAATGCAGTGTCAGTCTCCTCAAATTAGACCAGTTGACAGAACAGAAAAAATGCAGGCGAGCTTTTGGGTACATCAGCCTCTTATTGGGGCATTTCTTTGGCTCATGTGTGGTGAAAATGTCTGGTTTTCCCAACATTATCAGCTGATTTAATAGAAGATAGATCTTTAAGTAGGGCTTTAGAAACCACACCTCACACACCTAAGCCATCATAGGCTTTCTGTACACAAGCATTGCAAGAATACAGACGTAAGCACAAAGCTGGCAGGAGGAAGAGCCATCCTTCAGCATAAACATAAAAGGACTGAATGAGTCCTTGGTCTTTGTAAAAAGAAGTCGCAGCATCTCATTGAAAAAATCATAGTCCAAAATGGCAATTAAAGAAGATCCTATTATTCTCTTTATAGGTAACTCATTAGGCCCATTGGTAAAGCTCTACCCAACATAAACAAAAAACTATTTGAAAAAGTGATGGAACACAGAACCTGCTCTGCTAGAGTTTGCTTCACACTGTTTGTTTTCTGAACCAGGCCCCATGTCTGAGCAGAGGTAAGTAAATGTCTAATTTGTCTTTCAGTTAAAACACAGGTACCTTTGGTGAGACTCTTGTCTCATGCAGAGAATGCACTTCCTCAGCTGGGGGGTTAAAACAACGATCAGAACAACTATGCCACCAATACCAGCTGCCACAACACCAATGATTGTTCCAATGGATTCTTCCATACCAAACAAGCCTGGGGGAGAAAGGAAGGCAGAGATGTAAGATGTTTTCCACACAAGTATACGCAATGCAGCCAGCATCTTTTCTGCAGTGGCTGCAGAGGAAGCTGCTTACTATGATCATGCTGATGTCTTGTCTGACATGAAATCCCTTCTACACAGGAGAGTGACTTGCACTACAGAACTAGTATTCTTTTCATTCTGGTGCAGGAACTCCTAAGCAGCATTCCTAAGCTGCTATGCTGTCTGGTGCTTCAGAGACAGGGCAGCCCCATCGCCACAGAAATCTCCCTCAATAGCTATCCCTCAACTATAAGGTGGCAAAAGAAGTTGCTGCTTAAATTAATGGGACTCATGCCTGTATACTTTATTTTTGAAAGGAAAAAAAAATTACTTTGACAACTTTGAGAAAGCCATTGATCTGCCTATCTACATCCAAGGGAGATAGCAGCAGAGAGCAGAGAGAGATCCACTGGAGTCTTTTTTTTGACTGGCTGCTTTTGGGACTGTTGTATGACAGAGATGGCATGGTGCTGAAATTATACATTTCATCATCTCAGGAACACAGAAAGGCAACTATGCTGGACATTTCAAGAGTAACCTGTGCTACCGAGACTATGAGATCAAGCCAACAGGAGACCTCATTAGACACACGACCAAGCCCTGGCAGAGGGGCACAGGTTGCTTGCTTTAGTGTTACAGTTTAAACTGAGTAGTATTATAAAAATTAATAACTCAGGCTCAAAAGGCCAAAGGCTTAGTGAATCTTGGTGAGATGGAAGCTTTGGTGATGAAAAAGAGGAAAATGGCACTTGCATAATTTACTCTTGAAACAGGAGGAGGTATTTTTTGTTAATTAGATAATAAGATAATAACCCTTCTAATGTGTTGACTTTTTGGGACTGGAATCTGTTTAGCCTACATAAAAGGAAAGTTTGACATTCCCAGCTGCTACAGACATAGCAAGTTACCTCTTTACTTAGTATGCCTAGTGTCTATCTGTGAGGCTAAGAAAACATACTATGGCACTTCTAATGCTACTTTAATGTGAATGAAGTTAATCAGAAATTATGTAACGATCATATGATATATGATCCTCGTGATTATCGTGGGATTATGTCATTCAGAGTTAAGGAATGACTATGCAAGTTAGTGGGTTGGAGAGAACTAACCTTCCAAAAAAGAGGTCTAGAGCTGTTCCTTGAGATGGCACCTTGTCACCTGTCACTCATGAGGCTTCTGCCAGAGCTATGAGTACAAGGGGAGCTTGTCTGACTGATTCATTCTTTGCAGTGGCTTAATTTTTATGGATAACATTATTCCTTCTTTTTGTAGTGTAATATAATACCCGTGATTGTATATAGAGACAAGCTAATGCATTTTAGCTGGCCTGACAAAAATAATGGGAAATGTTATAGAGCAATTACACTCCATGACACGAGGCCCTTAATGCCAGAGGCCAAACAGGCCAACTTCTCTCTTTTTGCAAGTGTGCAGACCAGCTTTGG
Source organism: Taeniopygia guttata (assembly GCF_048771995.1). NCBI lineage: Eukaryota > Metazoa > Chordata > Aves > Passeriformes > Estrildidae > Taeniopygia > Taeniopygia guttata. The sequence goes on from NC_133024.1 coordinate 22,289,394, forward strand.
AGGAAAAACAAGGAGAAAAAAATTAAATAACTGCAAGTATTACCCAGAGCCCTCCTGATCCTGAGCTTTGTGCCATCTCCTGTCACCACGTTCCCGTCTGGAAGTGTAACCTCACAGAAATAAATTCCATGGTCACTGGTTGTCACATTGAGGATAATCAGGGAAACATCCCCTTGGGACAAGTCTCCACTCGTGAAGATCCTGGAGTTATTTGGCAGGATGGTCACATTCTTTTCTAGCAGGTCCATCTGCCCATTTTCATCTTCTTTGTACCACTTCACCATCAGGTCAGTCAGGGAGGGATGCTGTGGACTGTTAAGATGACAGGTCAGGACCACAGTTTCACCCTCTTTAGCTTTCTCCTTGGCTGGTGTTTGAGTCACCAAAAAGTTCCAAGGCTCAGGTGTCAACAACAAAGGCTGTGCTGTTACATGAATCACAGCTGCCGCATTCTCCTTGTTTGCACTTCCACCAGTAACTCCTACATCTGTACCAGGGAAGAGAGAGAAGAGGACAGCTGAGGGTGATAGGATGATAAATGTCCCTGCTGCTCCTGACCTCTAACCAACAGAAAGAATGGCTCCTGGAATTAGCGTGTGAGGGTAATCACAGTTATGATGACAGGGATTTTCTTCCTAGTTTCTGCTTAGATTATGTTCTTGTGTACAGACAGGTCTTTTCCTGAATATCAGCTCCTTTCTACTGCCATACTAGAGGAAGGAAGATTAATGCCATTATCTAATGGCTTTGGGTGAAATTTAGAGTCCAGTCAGCCCCATTTCCATCTGCAACACTAACCTCTTTCTTCCCACCCCAAAAAATCTCAGGGCCTAAGGTTCCTGCCTCAACTGCTTTTGAGGCAAAGCAAAAAATGCATGTAGAGTTATACACTGACAGTTCTATTTTGGCAAGGACAGTGAATAAGTGTGCGTCTAATGCAACTGCCCACATCCCAAAACCTAATGTGATTCTTAGCATTTTTGGCGTGCATTTTCAATTACAGGACAGAAAATCTTGAAATCATGGGAAGAATCTCTATTCCCAGAGACTGAACCCCTAGCAGAACCCATCAGCAGTCTGGGGGACAGAACATCAGCCTTATGCCTGTACTGAAGCTGAAGGTGGCAGCTATTCTTTGTGAAGGGACTGTCTCCAGCTAACCTTAGTTAGAAAAACATGAACGTGTCTGTAGCAGACATTTCAACCTGCCTTCTCATACTCAGGTGCTAATCATAGTATCATATCCTTGAGCTAAGAGTAGTGAGAGTGGATCTCACTTCTGGAAACAAGCCTGGGCACAGAAAATGAGAGGAATATTTGGTATCTCAAAAAGAGGGAAAAGCAAACATAAACTCTTTCTTTTGTCATGAAAGAGTTCGGAACAATTTTTGGAAAAGGCTCTTCTGTTGTTTTATTTTCTTCAAGTGAAATAGTCTCCCTTCGAGCTAGTTGGTGTCCTCTCCAGGACTGCAGACACTTCCTGAGTGAAGGTCCTGATTTTCCTTTTGTCTTGAGTCTTTCATTGGCATCCACAGAGTGTGAAACGCTATTGTGTGGGTCTGGTAAAGCATCACAATGACAATAGACACTCTCTGCTCAGGGACAAATGTCTCGAGGCAATAGAAAACCAAACCCCTTTATGATCAGTTTGAGAGTTACTTGAATGGCTCCTCCAGGCATGCTTGTACACAAAAATTACAGTTGTATTCATAGTTGTTATTATTTATGACTCATATGGGAGTAGGAGATTTCTGTCAGCAAGCATGGCCCCGTTGCTCTGGGCACCTTACAAAAGGCTGGGGTATAGAGCTTACAGTTTAACTATGAAACAAGAGAGAACTCACGGATGCAAAAATACAGGAGCTATAAACTGAAACTGGCTGTGAAACTAGGCAACAACAGAGCACGTGAAACACCTTGTGAGCTGTTTGGCACTCTGTGCTTTTACCTCAAAGTGAAAATTTTTGCCTTAGAGCTGGAATACCAACCCATGGGAATTGGATGCCTGAGAATTAGGTACCCAAACATAGTTTTGAATCTGGTCCCCTAAAATTAGTAGTTCTTATTAAAGGTACAGGGTAAGATATTATCCTTCTGTTCTTATGTTATCTCACCAATAAGCCCACTGGAGCTTCTTGGGGAAATCTGAAGTCCAGATCTTCCCTGTCCAATTAGATATGTGTATTAAGGCAGCAGTCATAAAAATTGAAGTATCTTGACAAGATACTTTGCAGAAATATACAGTATAATTGAAACAACTGGCAAAGCTCGACATATTACAGTTTTTGTGCATAAAATACTCTGAAGTGATCTGTTTGGTTTTTTATTAGAGTGAATTTGAGCAGTTTCATAATGAGTACTCTTTTAAAATCTTAGTTTATTAATAATTTTCTCCTCTGGATAACTGCTGCTTTAGCTAATGTTGCTACTGCTACCTTGTTTTCAAGGAATGGCCACAAAATTTCTTCTTTGCTACAAGTATTCCAGTCTTGCCATATGAACCCCTGTAACAGAACTGTAATTTTTACTTCTTTCAGTGATGCAAAAGGTATACTTTTTACACAGACACTTAGTGGCAATAGAGAATGTAACTGAGTAGGAACAATGTGCTTTGATGTTGCCTCTGTTCATTGTGAGTTTTATATGCATCTCCTATCATGAAAATAACTGGCCTCGTCATCTGTTTTATTTCCACATCTTTTATTTAATACAAATTATTTAACTTAGGAAAATTAAAACAGGAGAGGAATAGGCTGTCTTGTTTCGTCCCAGCTCCCTTTGGGGGTTTCACTGAGAAGGTCACAGCATTGCCCCTATTTTTCTCTCTTTCTTTTCTTTCTTTTTCTTTTTTAAGGCTGCAAAACTGGAACATATTAGTTCAGTGATATTCAATTACACAATGCCCTTATCGTTTTGGCATCTGGGAGCATACCATGACAAATGCTTTGCTGACTCTGCTTCAAAGCTCTTTTAAAGTCAATTGCTTCATTAGCAGTGACATGCCCCTTGTCATGTGGGTTGTGGGGCTCAAGCCCATGGAGAGGAATGCAAGGCTTTGTGCTGAAAGCACTTGAGCTAGACAGGTACAAGAAATACAGCATGGATGATCTTGTCTAGACCTGGACAAACTATTAGATGATCTAATAGGTCATTGTCATATGAAGTCCTTAGTTCACATCCAGTTTTCAGCAATGAGGGGAGAAAGCTCTCAGGGACTCCCTGCAATGTGGCAATGTGCTCTGCATTTGGCAGTACTTATAGGGCACCTACTAAAGCCCTCAGCCTCCCCTTTATGTAATCTGCAGGTTGATACTTCCCCATATAGGGCCATGTAAGACCCTGTAAGTGAGAAATATGCAAGGCAGGCTAGAGGAGCTGGGGTGGCAAAAAGAAAGAATAAAATACAGCTGCACTCTCTTCCTGTCCTGGAGCCTCACTTAAGTCTTTGGTGCCTGCAGTAAATCCAAGCAGCCCTGCAAGCTTCTTCTGCCAGCTGCCAAGAGCATGGGGGAACCAAAACAGTGTGTGGAGGTCAGTGCAGAATTCTACCTTTCCAGTTTAGCCTCCTCTCCTACACTCACACTCAGTAGCTGGAGGAGGGGTTGCGGGCAACATTGGAAATAGGACTCTATTTCCAACCTGCAAAAAAACCCTCTGCTGATGAAATTACTGTCTTTCAGATGGTTTTCTTTGCTTTAGATCTCAGCATCACACTCATCCCATGCTGATGCAATGAAGGTGCTTTACAAGCTGCATTCAGCTCCCAGCCATCTATGATTAAGTGATCAATGACTGCACATTGCTGCTTTTAATTTATATGACTTTTGCCCTGGGCTGAAGTTGGCTCTCACAAACGGATATGAATAACTACCTTGTGACAATAACTGGTGGCTAATGCATCAGAGAAACAAAATAGAAATGAAGTTTCTAGGAATGATGAGACACATCTGGGGAAAGACAGGCAAATACACTCTTTCTAAACATTTATATTAGATAAACAGGAATGTATCTAAAGAGAAAAGTATGTTTTGATGCAATGCACAACACCAAACAATTTCCCTGCACCCTGAGGAAGCCCTCAGTTGAAAGTTACATTTTGAGGGGAAAAAAAAAAAAAAAAAAAAGAACTTGTCCAGCCAAGCTTCCAAGAACAACTTATATTTCTTCTAATTAAGGAAGGTAGTTTAGTACTCACCCGCAACCAAGAAGAAGATGAATGAAGACACGGCAGATCTATAGAGTTTCCCAGTGTGCTGGCTCATGGTTGCTGAAGTACATGGCCTCATCATCTCTCCCTCTGGTAGTACGGGTAAAAAATACGTGTGTATTATAGCAACAGGACCTCACATTCTGCCTAGTGAATGTCACACTTACTAAAGTTACCACAGCTTTGAGCTCACAGTGCTCTGCCTGCTCCCTGGATGAGAGCCACCACGTTGCAAGTGACAACAATTACTTCCCCAGTGGCTGTTCTGATCTCTTCCTGAGAACATGTCAAAAACACTCTGAGAGCAGAGGGAAGATAATTCATTGTTTTTCACTTTTGGCTTTTATAAACCACAACTTTGGGCTGAGTATAGAATATCCAGAGTCTCCAAAGGAGATCTCTCTTCTGCTGAACCCCTCCCAAGTGATGGTGAGAACACAAAGGGCATTGGCTTAATTTTCTGAACAACCAGACTCTAATGCACCACATTATCACCGTAATGCACCACAAAAGGAAATTTCAGGAACTCAGTATCTTTGTGGCTATATGTACGTGATATTTACAGGTTAACTGTATTCCCCAAAGTGGTTTTTTTTTTTTTTTTCAGTGCAGAACAAATAATTTTTCTTCAAAAGTTGACTACTTAAGTAGAGCTTTGTCTGTGCAGTTTGAGTGGAGAGGAAAACTGCTGGAGAGGGCAGCCTATCTGCAAAACCAGCAGGTGTGCTCTGAATTAATCTGTGTTTATAGAAGGCCCACACAGAGCACAACCCTCTGAGAGGAGCTACAGCAGCTCCAAGCCTCACTTGTACCACCCAGCTTTGCCAGCCGTTCTACACCTGTACCAAGCATGGGCTACTGTCACTATTTGGCTGACATCTCTTTCCTCAACTACAGGATTACAGATTATGGCACTCTTTATCTAATGATCTTGCATATCTTCAAAACTCTCCAGGTAATGGAATTATGCTTTAGTATCCAGTAAAGACTCAATTTCAGAACTCTCAGAGCACAATGCAGCTGAGGGATGCCGAGTATTTCTGCTTTTATTTGCATTTGAAAGCAAAAGAACCCACAATTGATTTGCAAAAGTTGGCTGACCAAACAATGTCAATAGGAACAGCCCATTCCTGGAGTCACCAGTTGTCACTTTAGCTTTGGTGTGCAGACCCCAAAACAGTGGAAGCAGTGAAAGCAGGATAGGCTAGTGGGAAAATGCTTAAAAGAACCTAGAAGGCAAATACTTCTCTGAAATGGCTTGAGAAAGTACGAAGGCCTGTGATCACCAGGCAGGAATCATATTAGGAAGAAAAGTGGAACCAAGTGCAGAGCAACAAAGCACTTCAGAAGGAAGATGGAAGTTTGTCAGGGTCTTCTGAAGGACGTACTGCCAAAGTGTTAATGCAAAGCCAAAATATCCATGAAAGGAAAAGTTAGAGGAATCAGAAACAATGAAGAGTTTGATGAGGGAATAACCAGTAGAATCAAAGGTACCTGACAGATCAAGAGGACTTTGACATGAATTACTGGTTTAGAGTGCTGACTGTGACCATGTGTCAGAGGCGTCAGCATGCAAAGATGGATCTGAACCAAAGGCAATCCAACACTGTCTTATTTAGACCCAAGTACTTGGTGTGCTTCAAAAAAACCCTTCAAGTGTGTTGTGATGGACATACCACCATTGTTTCTGCAAATGCTGTTCATGTTCATGTCATCCAGAACTAGGAATTGTCTTGTGAATCCTCCATTAAGTAGGTCATGCCTGAGCCAAAGTGCCAGGTCAGCCAGCTGTTAACTGAGGGAATACAAAGGAGGTTGGTAAGTGTTGCTGGCAGTCAGTGGTTGAACATGAAGCTTCTCCCACTTGGATAACCCAGTGTGATTCAGTTTTTGGACAAAAAGAAAAATAAACTGAGTGTTGTTGAAAAAAGCCCCCAAAATTCAAGTTTCAAGTGCAAATCAAGAAAGCAAGGAACAAAAATGAAACAAACCACACATTCTTTTTTTTACACTCTTATAACTTTTGGAGACTTGCAGTTGCTTGCATTAACGCTGTCCTGCCTGGGCCAACAACTGGGAGGGCGTGTCACCCACGGGGACTTCGAGCACTTTTTCTAATGTAACAGTGAACAGGCATCACAGGACCCTGAGATGTCCAAAGGGAGCCTCCACACATTTCCCAAGGAAGGGGTAGAGAGAAAGGGGACAACAGGCTGCTTTATTCATCTGCATATCCATCCATCCATCCATCCATCCATCCATCCATCCATCCATCCATCCATCCATCCATCCATCCATCCATCCATCCATCCATCCATCCATCCATCCATCCATCCATCCATCCATCCATCCATCCATCCTCATCATCTACCAGTCAACTACCTAGCAATGTGATTTCTTTGCACCTCACAGGGCTCTTCTTTTTCCTGTGAGGTGAGCAGACAGTGCAAATCTGCGAGCCATCGTCGCCTTGGTGCCTTGGTTGGGTCCCCTGATTTGAGGAGCCCTCCGGGTGCTCAGAGCTTGGGGCAGAAAGCACTCAGCAGCTTCAAAAATCAAACCCAGGTTTTTCTGGGATGAAACCTCCCTCACCGACTCCCTTTATGTCACCTCATCCTCCGCTCGGCCCGCAGCCAGCCTTCACCCTCTCCCCCAGGAGTCCCCGGGAGCGGCCCTCGGCAGTGTTTTCCGTGGAACGCCACGAACCCATGATCCGGGAGCCGTTTCGCTGCCCTGCGCTGTTTAACCGGCTGCGCTCACGGAGGGCGGCGGGCGCGGGGCTCTGCCTCGGGCAGGAGGCAGCGAGCGCCGCCTCCCCCGCAGCCGGGAGTTTTTCCCTACTACAGCCCTCAAACTTTCCACCGGCGCGGAGGCTTCTCAGTTAACCCTTGCGGAAGCCGCAGAGGGGCTGCCGCGGCCCGACCAGGAGGGCACCGGAGGTGCCGCAGCGCTCTCCGCCCCCATGACGGCTCCCCCTGCTCGGGAGCAGCGGCGCCGCTCGCCCCTGGCAACCTCCTCCCGCCGCGGGCCGGCGGCGCGGCCGGCGCCGGCCCCTTTAAATGGCGGCCGCGGCCCCGCCGAGCGCCCCGCGCAGGCAGCTGGCGGGCGCCGCGCGGCCCTCGCCCCCCTCCATGGTAAGCGCCGCGCTCCCCGCTGCCCGCCCGCCCCTCCTCCGGGCTCCGCGCCCCCGGCCGCCCCCAGGGCCGGCGGCGGCCGCGCAGGTAGGTGCGGGGGGCGGCGGCCCCGCTCCCTTCCCGGGCAGCCGCACGGGCGGGCCCCGGACGGGCGGTGGCGGCGCGGCCCCGCCGTCCCCACCCACCTCCCCGAAAGTTTTTGGGGCGAGGCGGGGTCGGGGGCAGGGTGGCCCTCGGGGCGCCCCGATGAGGGGGGCGGCGAGAGCTCCGCAGGGAGGGTCTGAGCTCCCGGGAGAGACAGCGGGAGGCGGGCCGGGGTTGCCGGGCAGCCGCTGAGTCCCGGCGCTTCGGTGGGGAGGGCGCGGGCGCGCAGCAACTGGTGGAGGTTGCAGCGAGTGCGGTGTTCGCGTGGAAAAGCCCCCCGGGGCAGCTCTGCTCTCACACCACGGAGCCCGGAGTGTCTGTGCCTTTGCCTCGCCCCGCTGTCCCCTCCGCAGCCTGTCCCCAACCCGGGCCGCGGCCCCGGGGCAGCGCCGGGCGGGGGTGCGCACCCCGGGCCGGCCGGGGGCGGCCCAGCAGCTGGTTCGGAGTTGAAGCCCAGCGTTGCCTCGTCCCGGCGGATCCGGTGCTACAGACGGGGTTATTGGTTAGGGCCCTGGGCTGGTTTTCTACCCTTTGCTGGCTGGGGTGGCACAAGTGACGTTCCGTGGCTGTTTCCCTTCATAAAGTAAAACTGACTTCCAAAGTGAAGAATACTGATAACAAGGGGAAGTGCTACAGAATTAGAAAACAGTGCTGCTTACTATCATAATAGTAAGTGATATGAGTCAAATTGTCTCTGAAGTGTTTGTATTTATGTGCAATTTATAGTGTAACTAACAGTAAGTATAAACACTTCATGTATCAGTATTATAATAATATTTGCCAGTCCTCTGGTAAAAATGCTACATGTGTATGGCATTTCTCAATTTCTGAAAGGTCTCACAGGTTCCTGAGACCTTGCTGCATGTTAGGCACTGACGTCTCGTGTTGATACTATTTCAGTTCTAAATACCTGTGCAGCTTTAATGTGCAAGTTGGGAGGGGTTGCACTGGAAATAAAATACTTTGATAAAAATGTAAAATATAATTAAGTATAGTGTAGTCTAGGGGGAAAAAATAAAACCAATTAAAAAGCTGTCAGTGGGAAGTGTTTCCATGCCACTCACCTTGGTGAAACTTCCATGTCAGGTTTCATTTAATATACAGCTGTTAAATGGACTAACCATTTTGTTTCACCTTTCTCCATCACTGCTGGATTACATACCTTACTTCTTTGTTCACAGGAAGTTCATGAAGTGGATCATGGTCTTATTAACCAGCTGCTTGTTGATTCAGAGGAGACTCTTAATTCATGCACAGAGAAAATGCAGGGTCCTGCTCAGTATAGCTGGAGTGCTGACTGGAGCTTTTGGGTAATGTGTTTTATCTCTTTCCTAACTTGGTTTTAATTTATAAATATAATACGTGTCTATTTTAATTTACGTATGTGTGTATATGTATAAGCTTTATATCCACAGTTCTCAAGTTGCTTTGTAGTCATGAATTAGTAAAGTGTTCTCCACCCATGTAGTGAGGCAGGAAATTTTATCATTACTGGCTTACTAAAGTGTAAGGTGAGACAGAAGGGGTGAAGTTGTTTATCAGATGTCTCAGATCAAGTTAGTGGCAGAACTTATGGCTTCTGTGCCCGGTCCTGAATCCTTGGCATGAACCCTTCCAGTGTTTCTTATGCCTAGAGAAAGACATTTTTGATGCTCTGATGCTTTTTAAGCATAAGGGCTGAATTTTGATTTTTGGTAGTGGTTGGTGGTTCTGAATTGCATTCCTAGTGTTTTTTTTTGTCAAGTAAACACATTTGTTTTCCACAAGAGTAAATAAGCTACCTGTGTTTTCTGTAAAAATTTACTTTGTGAATAAGAAAGGCAGGAAAGAAATAATTCAGTTTTTTCCCTTTCTGGGGAAATGCCTGACTGAAAGCAGAGTGTGTAATAATAAGTACTTATTTCAGTACTTTTGGTAGATTTTTTTAACTGCCTTGAGAGAAGGTGAATGTGTGTGTGTGTGTTGGAGTGTATGTTGTGCTGTTAATTTGTTGCATGCTTTGTTATTGTTTGATAGGAAAGGAGACCACATGTGCATGGAGCTACAGGCAGGGTAACAGCTGGTCTTGTGGGAGACAGTGTCAGAGCTGTGAGGAAGGGAATCTGACTCAGGTTCTGTATCAGGTGTCCTCCATACATCCGTGTGCTTCAGCTCAAAGAATATCATCTGGTCCACTGTGTCCTTCTCCTGATGAAGTTGTCAGTGTTCATTGTGCTTAGCAGGTGAAAGATTGAGTAATTAGTGAAGGCCAGAAGGAGTCCATGGCAGAGCCGTGAGCAGAAGCAGGGGATCAGATTTCCAACTCCCTGTTTATAAACCTAGTTTGTATGTTTTCATCACTCCTCTTCACGAGCAGATGTCCTAATGGTCAGGACATCTGCTTTTGCATCTCAGGCCATAGGATAAACCCCCTCCAAATGCATGTGTACTCTTAAAAATGCAGTGGTAATCTGGAGCCGATGGAAATGGGACAGGACTAATAAAATCCCAGCAGGTCATAGACTTATGTTGCTAGAGTGAATTCTTGTGGTGTTCAGTATTTTCTTCACTATCCCTACAGGGACAAGGATAATCCAGGGCTGTCCTGCATGTGCCCAGCTGTGTGTCTGTACTTGAGTCAATAGGAAGTCATGCTGTACAGACATTGCAACTGCCAGCTATGCTCTTGCTAGGTGGCAAATTGATTGTGTAAACTAATGCTCGATGGTTTGTGTACAACCATTACTACAGGTGGTATTTCGCATGAGGAATAAACCTGTTCAGGTTGTTGGACCTGCAGTTAACAATTCAGTGTTTCCTTGATAGGCCTGGTGATTGAAAATAAAGTTATTCTATATGGAGAATGTGGCTGTGCTATTGGCTTTGCACTCTTAGGTTTGAGGCACATGCTGAATGCTTGATGTTTCTTTGGACAGAGCTTTGAGCCTGCGCAGTGCAGGATATTGTGCGTCCTCACAATTCCACTCTGCTTCCTGTAGTAATGTGTGAAGTTACAACCCGTAACTTCAGGGGAGTGGGATCTTTCAGTGCGGTGGCAGCTGCTGTGTGAGGTGTTTTTCAGAATGATTAAATGATTACCTTCTGTCTGATTTATACTCCAAGACTTCAGTATGTGTTTGATATTGGTGTTTATCTGGTTCTGCAAACATGACCTTGCAGTTAAAACAAAGTAATTGCACAAATACTTCCCTCTCGTAAGATAATGCTGTGGCTGGAAATGTTGTAGCCTCACCGTCTGTCACTGATTAGTTTTAAAAGCCTGTGCCACTCTGGTTGCAGGAAGCCATGGTGCTTATTTTCTCACCCTCAAGGCAAGTGAATTGTAAAGCAGCAAGAACCAGGAAGTCACAAATTCGAGGTGAAAATTAATTTATTGTATTTAAAATGTTATGTAATTGGCATCCCTCCTTGCTCTTGACAGAAAATGTTTCAATAACTTGCATGGTTGATGATCAGCTGCTGACTATTAAAAACAAATGGTTAAAACTCCCTAAATTCTGAGTCATAGTAAATGTTTAGGTGACAGCATGGAAGGCAGCCTGTTGCAGTGTGTGAAGCGTGTGTCACTAACATTTGACAAAGGTGATCTTAGTGTCCTGTGGCAGGTGGGGACCTGTTGTGCTTGTTCCCACTCTTGAGTCAGTAGAATGGAGGAATTGCTACAACAGCAGGATTAGCCTGTGGCAGCATCCAGGGATCAGCTTTGTTGCCAGGGTTATTTGCTTGGAGAAGCTGCATGTTTCCAGCAACTTAGGTTTGCTCCAAGGGTACATTTCTTCTGAGAGTGATGTACTCTTGTTTTGCTGATGATAGAAACCAAACCTGGATGTCAGAGCCTGACTGGTTTGACTTCAATTTTTCATGGATTGAGTGGGAGTAGGCAGCTGTGCCATGCCTCTGGAAGTCAGGCCAGGTATCATGAATGCTCTGTAAGTGCTGTGAGCACATGTAATTAGCAGCAGGCTAGGGTTGGCAGCTTCTGGGACACAATCTCTCTCCTGGCTATGGTGAGTGGGGAGAAGGAAGCGTAGCTGCAAAATTATCAGGGAGGGAAGAATAGTATCCTACTATGTGGAATTTTTTTTTTTTTTTTAATAATATCTTGGGTATCTTTATTGAATAATTCTGATAAATAATTAGTTTTCTCTTAAACTATCAGTTTAAGAACTGTAAGCAGTTCTTAAACTGATAGTATTACTGACTGCTATTTTTAAGGTTGATGGTGTATCATGGGATATTTTTTGGTTTTTGTTTTTGGGTTTTTCTTTCCCCCCCACCTGGAGGTGCACAAAGCTGGACTTCTATAAACTCACTGGAAGAAGAAAAAAGATTGCTTACAAACTTAATCTTGGGGCTTCCTCTCTCCACTGGAAACTGTAACGCTTTTATCCCCAGTTGATTAAATAGTCCTAGTTTTGGCAACTGCAAATAGATTATGAAAGTCAAAGATGATTGGAAGTTCTGTTATATCTGGAAGCCCTATCTCAGGATTCTGAATTCACCTTTTTATCCTTTTTTATGCCCTTCATACTGAAATGTGGTTGTTTAATATCCTTTGAAGAAGAAACCTGTGAAAGCTTTAAGTATTTTCCTACCATAGTGAAGAAGGTAAAGGTGAATGAGGAAGCTAATGAAAAGGATCCTTGCATCAAAAGTGAGGGTGTTGTGACTGGGAACTCTAGTTTGTATTAATGAACAGTCAAAGAAAGTTCATGTATGTCTACAGTAAGAAGAATGCCCATGGGAAAAACCCCAAAAAAAGTAAGTCTTCCCCTTGGAATGAAAAGGTAGGTGGAATGAGTGGAAATTAAATGAGCATCTCAGAAAATTGCTTGTATGTGGGAGGCTTCTTTAAGAATTTGAAAATGTGAGATGTCGTGGAGGTTTTGGAAAGAAGATGATAAAAAGGCTTAAAAAGGCAATTAATTGGAGTGTAATGCCAGTTTAAGTGTTGGTCAGTGTAAAGGAGTTTGAAAGTAGAAGCAAATAATTGATACAGTGAAAACAAGCCTTTTACTTTTCATAATATAAAAGCGACTGAGGTTGCACAAGATCGAGAAAGGATTTTGAATTTTTACACGCATGGATCTGCTTTTTACAAGAAAGAACTAGTCTGTGAGTGTGTGACAATATGTATAGCAAGAATACAGTAAGCATATATGACTCAAACCTGCACAAGGAAGGCTGCAGATATGTATCACAATTTGGAAGATAACTTGTTGAAGCACAGATACAAATTGAAGCACTACCCAAAACTGGTAGGGTTAAGTGAGCTATTTCTTGTATCTATAGTTATTTGAATCCTCCTTCCACCTTTCTCTGAAGACTCACAGCATTCTTGGATTGGCTTACTGGGCTGGTTGAAGTGGAGATTGTTTTGGGAGCTGATATTTAAAGCCTTGGGACAGTTACTCTCTCTTATGTTGTGTACTTGGCATTTTGCTTTTTATCTGTGCCTCCAAATGTTGGGATGTGGAGGAGATACATCAATTTTCTTGACACTGGCGGAGGATTTCTGTCCTCCGTTTTATTTGCTGGTATGAAGCAGTCTGCTAAGGAGGATGAGAATTGGTTAAATTAATTGCTATAGGTCTACAAAGAGAATAAAAGCCTTTAAGCACATTAATGAAGCATTCTGGTGTTTTATTGATTGGGCTTTTGTTTATTTGGTGTGGTTTTTTTTAAATGCCCTAGCTTTTAGTACAAATAGCTTTTGCTGTAGTTGTAGGACTGACATATCGTTTGTTTACCTGCCTGGAATCTCCAGAAACAGGTACTGTTTTCAGCCCTGTAATAGCCCTGATTAGACAACAGCAGTGTTTTAACCTGGTAAGAAAACAAACTGCAGTTCTAACCAACCCATGAACATGGGTGATTAGGCTAAAGGGGTTCTTCTCCCTTTAATGCCGGGAATTGTCTTTAGTGCTGTTGATGCAGCTCCAGACTGAGCACTGAGGTAGATCTGGTTAACATAAAAAATTTCAACCAGTTCTGAGCCAGTTCTGACTGACAGTAGTGCCCTGTCAAAACAAGCTTTTGCCAGCTGCAGCAGTAGGGAGTTCTATATTACGTTAATTATTACTATACACATATAAGTTAGTCTAGAACCTGAAGATTAATTATAAAAGGTCAGAAAGAAAATACTTCAAATTTGTGTGATTTACTTTTTTTTTTTCTCGTCACTGGGAGCAAAACCATTAGAAATGCAACATGGTTCAGGAAATCTGCATGGAGTTGGAATGGTGATATCCTTTTAATGAAAGGGGAAGTCCTTAATTTGCAGAATGAGAGCTTTAAAAGTCAACTCTAGGAGACGGGAATAAGATTTTAATTTTTTTTCTTGCCTTTGTTGTTTGTTTACAGCTTGTATTTCTGCAAATAGGTGATGTTGCACTGTCTTTTTCAGGCCTGCTATGGGTGAGCCACTTGTATATAAGGAAAGGAAAGAAGACAGGTAGATAAAACTGTGCAAGATATGATTGTTTTGTGGTATATTAAGTCATTACCAGCAGCCAGGAGAAGTTTTGGGGCAATTGCTTGGTGAGTGCCACTTTCTGTGGAATTTCAAATGCAGTAGGGCTACTGGCAGGCTTAATGAGATGACCAGAGTCATTTATAGCAAAGCAGTTTGTGTAATTGGCCACATTCACTCCTGCATTATTACCTATGTAGTGTTGTGATTTAATATGCTCCTTCAGGTTTTCACTGTAGTCCTGATTGAAAGTGTTTATGTATTCTTGTATGAGTTGCTGAAAACTAAATGGCACCAAGGGGAATTACTACCATGGTGATTGTTTCCTTCACGATGTTGTTTTCTAATCCTTGTTTGGGCACTGTTACTAAACTTAAATATAGATCAGAGAGACATTTACTGGCAGGGTAAGGAGGGAAATGTCTGACTGAAGGGTGCTGTTTGCTTGCTTCTGTATTTGGCTACTTTGGCATCAAATAATCTTGGTGGGACTTTGTTGCAGGTAAGGAAGATGAGTTGAGAAGTTATATCTTGTAGTTTCTTTATTGTATAAGGCATTTTTCCTCACCCTGAAAACATCTGGATTTTCCTTGTGTCTGTTAAATGGATCAAATAAGTCTAAAGACAGGCAGTTTGAATTTTTTTGTTACTTGGGTAGCCTGCAGTGAAAGATCAGGGGAAAAAATAGATGTTCTTAACCAATAACATTGGCTACTTGTTTCATACACGTGCTATAAAAACAAATGTGAGTCAGATGAAACTGCTATTCAGAAAGGAATGTATTTTGTTATCCAAAAGGAAATAATCTTGATTGAGCTTTTAATTGCCATTGCATCATAATACTTAGTACACTTATGGCTGTTGAAACCTGGACAAGATAGTTACAAGACTCAAAATTAGCCTGGGGAGTAGACAGATTGACTTGAGCTAAAGGGTAACTTGGTGCTGGAGGATGACAAGCTTACTTCAAGTACACTTAACTTTAAGTTTTAAGATAGTGCAGAGTTCATCCAAACACACTTGGTTTATTTGTATTGTTTGTTTTATAAGTTGGTGTATCACATGACTTTGTTATATTTTGATTTACCCTTTTCCTTTTTGTTAAATCTTCATGGGGTAGACAAAATTACTAAAATAGAACGAAAAGAATGCTTAAATGCTGCATTTATGAAGTCAAGAAAGTACATACAGAGCCACAGTTTTCCCCTAAAATGAGAAGGAGTTTGGCGATTAAGAGCCTTGTGAACTTGGTTTGTGCTAGTGTTCTGGGGAGGCAACATGAGATGTGGTTTCTGGTTGGGGCATTATAGGAATAGTTTTACTACCAGGTTCAAAGATGTTATTGCCAGCTAGGGAGGTATTGATGAGGATGCTGAATAAATCTGAGACTGGGACATCTTGGCTCTTAAAAGCTAAAAGCAGCTTAATTTCTAATTCAGAACTGTGGACGATGTTTGTCCATGGAAGTGTCCGAAGCTCTTGAACTTTTAACTTAAATTTCATCTAAAATCTAAGTGTTTTTTTCATCCTACTCAGAGGTGCTTGGTGGCAGTTATATAAATAATTATATTTGAAACTGAAATAATCAGCCTCATTGCTAATTGCAAATGTCCACACTCAGGTGTTCAATCAGCTGCAGATGGTGTTATCTTATAAACAGGAAATGCACTTAAAACAGCCTATGCTAATGCTGGTTTTGAGACTGAGTCACACTGGTACCCAGACTTTGGTAAGGTCTTTCTGAGATCACTTTGAATCCTCTCACTGGCTTTCTGATGGAAATAAATTGCCAATGATTTTTTTTTTTTTTTTTTTTTTTTTTTTTGTATGGATATACTTCCCAATATTTTGCTGCTCTTTCAGAACAGGAAGATTCCCTCCGATGTATCCTGTCTTTGTTTTGGGAAAGCAGAAGAGTTACCTTGTTTTTCTGGTGAAACCAGTTCCTGTGTTTACATATGTAGCTGATCTTGACAGCAGAACTGCAGGTCCTCCAAAGCCACCACCCAGCTAGGTTCACAGGGACAGGTACTTACCCTAGCCAGCAGCCAGGGCTGCAAAATGACTGTAAATACAGCCTCTTTTTGTTCTATTATCTTCTCTTTTCAGACTTTCAGATTGAAATCCAAGTGATTAAAATGCCTTGACAAGTGTTTTTCTGTTAGTTTCCTCAGCAGGGCTGTGCTGGGAGAGGCTCTCTCTTTGCTGCTGACTCCAGTTGTGGAAATGTAGCAGGCAGGTAAGGCAGGTGGAAAGGGACAGCCAGCATAAAGAAAGCAGAATAAGTGCATGGCTGTTCCCCTCTCAAAGCAGGCAGAGATCTGTTGGGCATACAGAACCTTGTATCCCTTGCCTTAAAGTGCTTATGAAGAGCTGAGCTCTTGGTGGCTGGCAATGTACACATTTTGGGGAATTTGGGTGTACATGAAGCATGCCCTGATGTCCTGAGCTCCTGCTCTGGAGCTCAGCCTGAGAAGGTGTCTCAGTAATGCCTTGACTTGAAGCAGGGGACAGTGGCTGAGTTTTGTGTGAGAGTAGATTTGTCTCCATGCTGAGCTGCCAGGTGCAGATGTACTCTTCAGTCTGGTTCAGGGATTGTAGCCTTCAGTGATGCAGAGAGGAGGGGTGCTAGGCACTAAGTGCTTCTTTCCAAGCTGGTGTTTCCCTGGTGATAGCACTTTCCTCTGCTATTGCCTTTGGGACTTCTGTGAACTTGAAGTGATTTATGCTACTGCAGTCTGCTTCCTAAAATCAGTTTTGGTGATGGTGGTTTTAGATTGGAGCTGGGCAGTTCTTAAATGTCAGCGCTGCATAAGTTTTGTTTGCCCAATTGCTGCAGCATTTGTGTGCCTGTTCTGCAAGGCTAGGGTGTTTCAGCCTGTTTTCCAAGCTGGCATGCAAGCAGAGACTGGCAGAACGCTAGCTAGCACTGCTGGAGGGTGGCCAGAACCAGCTCAGAGCAAGTGGGTGAGGAGAGGGGGAAGCTGTAGAGGTTTTGGCCAGGGATTCGAATGGTTTGGAACAGGCTGCAGGCAGCTAGAGGAGGTATGTGTAGGGAGTGTGTGTCTTCTGACTTTACGTTAGCTTCATGCCTCAGTCAGTTTTAGTCTGAAATGGAGCATATGCTTTGCTCTGCACTGTACGTGGCAAGCTTGAGATTTTTATCTCCAAATCAGAGTTGTTATGAAAGTACATTGGCTTCACTGTTAAAGTGCTTTAAAACACTTGCTAGCAGAAAAAAAAATACTGAATACTACAAAACCATTGCTTCAAAATAAGCAGAGGATATTCTCAATCAAAACTCTGTTTTTCAGGAAAAAAAACAATATAGTACCAGTAATGGTAAGAGACCTTCTTATAATTGATAAGAAGGTTATCAGTTTGTTTCCCAAGCACCTTGTTGGAAACAAGCACCTTCAACTGAATCCTATTTCAGTGAAATGTGAAAATGAGGTAATTCTGGTGTGACCTTGAAGGAGAAATTTGTGAGAGTTCCTCACATGTTCTAAACTGATATACACTGTTACAAAATTCTTCCAGGTCTGTTCTACTGTTTCAGTTTTTTTTTTTTTTTTTTGTTGTTTTTTTCTTTTTTTAAGAGCATTAAAAATTTAATCTCTAACTGGTTATGCAACTCAAAGTTCTCTGAAGAAATATCTTTCATATTTTAAATTCTAATTTTCTTCTTGGGAAGGATGCCAGATTTAAAAATTCTTCACAAAAATGTTACCTTTGTTATAATTATATAACCTGATATTAGCAGCGTAGTATTTCATAGGATTTTAAATTTTCTTGTCTGTCAAAATCATAATTGTAACAACTTTAGTTGTGGATTTTCTAGGCTGTTTTTCAAGCCATGCTCCACCATGTTTTGATATTCATACTTATATAGGTGAAGCTCAATGAGACCTGCATTCCCACTCTTGGAAGGACACTGTGTCTGGTGAGGTGTGGGAAATGACCAGGTCTTCTGTGAGCAGTATTCAATCAAGTTCATTTTCTGTCATGGTCATATTCTGTCAGCAGAACTCAGCCCACTTCATCTTCTACATGGGGAAATGCTTGTGATCAGGTCTCCCTGGTCAGTAGTTGATCAGAACTGCTTTTCAGGAAAACAGGCTTTCACCATGTCAATGCCAGGTCAGTCCTGGCTTGGTGAGACTAATGTCCATCTCACTTGGTGAGAGCTGGGCTACTCCTGTGGGACACAGTGCTTTGATGTGTTGTACCCAGTCTTCAAAATAAATGGAAATAGTCTTCCTTTCAGAAGCACCTCATTCAGTCACTTTCTTGACACTGGATGTCAGATGTTTTCTAAGTGGGTGCCCAGTATTTCAGCAGCTCTCTGTAATGAAATAGTTCTGAGGAGTTTCTTTCTATGTGGATTTTTGGAAGCTCCTGGTGTTAGTGGTAAGTCATAATCTGTCTGACACTTCCAGTGTGCCTGCCTGTGCATATGTGAGAACTAGTTAATAGTAACACTCATTTTCGGATAACTAGGGACCCTGTCTTTAGCCTTGTTTTTGGGTTTTGTAGGCTTAAAAAACTACCCCTCACTCCCCTATTCACACCAACCTTCCCCACCTCCAACCAAACTAACCCTTGGAAAATACAGTATCTGGAGTATTTGCCAGTGACCTGTATTTTAATATCCCTTTCTTTAAATTATACATACTGTATTTCCAACAGAAGAAAGACATACTTTCACCAAAGTTCTTCTGGATGGCACTGGAGGAGAATGCTGCTGTTTATTTCCTGCTCAGTCACTAAGAAATGCTAGAGTTCCTTTCTCCTTCAGCCTCCAAAGAAGAGGAGGGGCTGGGCTGGCCACAGGAGTGGGGATAAAATGGCCTTAGAGCATAGCGCTGTGCCTGCCAGTGCTTATGAGACTCACCTCTCCACAGGTAAGAGTGAAGGAAAAAAGCATATAATGAATGTATAGCTCCCTAAACATTTTCCCCTCTCACTGTGACTAGGAGCTTGTTCACATTTCCTTGAGAGCAGGGAAACTTTTGGAAAGCAGGCTCCTAAGGAATACAGTGGCTGAGCAAACCCTGGCAACAGTTGCTTGGTTTCTTTTTGTTTTTTTTGAATTGGTTGACATGCCTCTCCTGACCTATGAACCAAATACAACTGTGTGGATAAGCAGATGTGATCAAATATCTCCTTATTTAGAAACAAACAAACCAAAAACTCCCAGACACACACAGCACCCCTCCCAAAACCAACAATAGTGAAGCAAAGTGGGCAGTATACTGTACACAGCACAGTAAGTCACCCTAAGTAACGTCATGTCTTCAGGTCCTGTGAGAGGTTCTGTCTTTGTATAAGTTAAATGCTTCTGTCCTTCAAGAGAGAAAAGAACATTAGTCACTGCTAGTAAAGCTTTTGAGTACTCAATGATTAAAAATTGTTCCTAAACAAATTTTTTTGGATTTTGTCAAGAAGTGGTTAGTGAAAATAGATCACTGTAACAGAGTGGATCTTGATTGTTTACGTGTGTTTAGGTAAACTGAACCAGTCTGGCACTTCCAACATACAGCACTTCCAACATAGTGCTTGCTGTCAGGAGAAGTGGGAAACTGTGCCCTGTAACTGCAAAAAGGCAGACTGCTAGTCATGTGGATGTGAGCTTTCACTGCAATTGTGTTCCTAAAAACAATCTGTGATTCGATTTATCTGTTTGTGGTAACTCCTGCAATGCTATATCCAGCTTTCAAGAAGGACACTGAAAATGAGAGGATTCAGAAAAGCCACAAGAATAAGTCTGAAAAAGAGCAATCTTTTTGCTTCTTTGATTTAAGAAGCTTAATCCCTGCCTCAGAAGGAGATATGGAGTAACTTGCTTACAATCTAAAAATAATTTACAAAGATAAAGTTAACCAAATATACTAGCAGAACTATCCATAGGTAGGATGGATTTTTCCATCCAGAGCGACTTTTCATTTAAAAAAGTAAAATACATATTTTATTATTTTCCAAAGAGAAATTTGGTCATTGCAGCTCTAGTTTTAAGGCTGGAGAGCTGTGGCTTGTGTATTATAGATTAGATTGGATGATTAATGAACTTTTGTGGACTGAAGAAATGGCTGGAGTGGGATCAAGATTTCTGTGATGGAAAGGCTTGTCAGACCTGGCACCTTTTTCAGATGAAAGATCATCTCAGTGTGCCATGGTAAGTGTTCCTGTGTTAATAAGGGAGGCTGCCTGAATCTGTCTTGGAGGATGTGAAGTCCAAGCTTGTCTGCCTTACACTGTTAAATGAGGCTTTTGTCCAGGGTTGTTAACTTGGTTCTCATCTCCCCTAGTGAGGCTTTAATCTCACTGAAAGTGGGATCTTGTTATGTTTTGTTTAGTGGTTTGTTGGGATTTTTTGGGTGGGTTTTGGGTTTATATTTTTCCCTACTGTATCAGATAAGTTTAAAGAATACTTGCAGTATAGAGGAGTCTTGTATAAAATCCAGACTTCTCTCTGACTGGGTGTAGTTCTTCTGGAGGCTTTGTTCTTTTTCTTTCTCCTGATGCTAAGAAGGGTTTTATATGAATTTGAATGGGGAAGAAATTGTTATTCAATAGAAATGCAACAGCTTTTGCCAGAATATTTAATGTTTGTTTTAATATGCTAATGTAAGGGTAAAATATACTTTTATCCTAATCTTACTAATACCTCTAAATTTGTTTTTGACCACGTCTATAAGCTTCATAGGAAAGTACAGGTCTTTGGGGAATAGTCAGGTGCTCTTTTAAGGTGGATTTGGAGTTAGTGGCCTGGATTTACTTGTTGTTAGACAGAGGAACAAAGCTGTAAGTTCTGTGGGCCATATTTTGATGGTTAAGTGAGGCTTCTGAGCATAAAAGAAATGGTAGCTTGGGCAGCTTGCTCATTGACTTGTTTGATTCTGGGACCCTGAGCCTGTGGTAATAACTGATACAGAGACTGAAGCTCAGTGGGAAACATCTCTTGAAATCAGGTGATATGAGAGTTACTACCCCACTGGTGAGGTCAAGTTACCTGTGATCTCAGCTGTTGTATTCATAGCTGCATGTCACAACTATAGATTGCAAATTGTCAGGTTACTTGGGTTTTGTGGTGTCTCAAAACAAAACAAATGCAGAATTATTGCTGTCATTAGTGATTGTTAAAAAATGTGCACACCATTCTGTTGAAGTTGATTGCTTATTTGCATGCTTAGTGATATCTGCAATCAAATAATTTCCTAATGATTAGGGTTTTTGCTCTACTCCTGGGAGAAGGTGTTGCTTAATTTTCCTCTGCAGTTTGCTAAATGGCTCAAATTGTTTGCAGTGGCTACGCTTAGAAGATGTTAATGTGAAGGGAAGCTGTTTTTTTTAACAGGCTTCTGTCCTATAAATAACTCAGCTTAGTTCTATTTAAGTTTACATATTTTTTTCTGGACATGACTTTATATAGCTGAACCAGTCCATTTCCAAACAAGGTATGAGAATTATTTGGTTATGTGTCTCCAATATCTAGTTGTTACATAACTGTTTTCTGTAAAACTTTCTGATTGTCACTGAAAACAGTTTTCTGTTTATGCTATTTTACAGGTTTCTGGTATATTTTGTGGTTTCAGATGAAAAATGCTAAGAAGTTGTTGGCTGCACTTAATAATTTCTTTGGTGATTAAATATAGCATAACCGTAAATGCCTAAGATTATCCTCAGGCCAAGTGTTTGCCTGTTGACTTGTAATTAAACTTAGAAATTTGTATGTATTAAAAGCAAGTTTCTGTTTTCATCTTGTGAGTGCCCTGCTACAACCTGTTTTATGCCTTTCCTCTTTTAATATTTGGTGCTAGATTTTGTAACTCGGAGGTGACAACCTGCTTGAAATGCTGCCATATGTTGGACATTATAGTAGTGATTAGAAGAGATGATCTATTCATAGAAATGTCTTATTTTCTTCAGTTTGAGGAAGTTGAAATTGCCAATAGTGTTAAAATTGCCCCTTTTGTTTCCCAAGTCTGTTGAAGGATCTCAATCACCAAGCCACCTTGGTGGTAAAAAGTAGGTAAAAGTGCATATTTAAGTGAGCTAATTTTCATGCAAAGTAGGGAAAAGATAAGTTTCAATGTGCTTACATTTCTCTGCTGATTAGATAAGGATTCAGAGCAGATTCTGCATAAGTGTCCTAAGAGCTCAGTAGAAATCTACAATTAATAAGGATTTATTGTAGTCCAGTCACTCATGAAAACACTTCTAAATGCCAGCAAGGGTTTCTAAGACAAGCTGTAGCAAGTTTTATGCTCTAGAAAAATTTCAGTTCTAAGTAAAACTCAGTGTCCTGAGTCTGGATTCTTGGAGCTGTTGAATTGGCTGATTCAAGCACCGTTATAAATGTATCTGTAACCTTGTGATGCTCCTATTTTCTTTAATTCCTTTTGTCTTACAACCACAAAAATGCTGAACTTAAGCGTAGCTCTTAAGTCTTGTATACATCATATTGGAGAAACTACATTTCTCCTAAAAATATTGCTTCCTAAATCATGATTTCACAGACTGTGACTTTCATTTTCCTCTCATGACAGACCAATTCTTTTATTCCCTATATGCTGGCATTGGCAACACAAGCCCAGATTTCAGTCAGCTGAGGTAGGACTGTGTGTAAACCATAGGGACTCTGGAGCTACAGGTGGAAACTTGACAGGTGTGAGTTAATTTTTCATTGTTCCCTATATCTCTTTCCAGAGTAATTGCGAATAACTCAGTTTCTTCAAAGAAGCGCAGATATTGGATGCCTTTTTTGGATGATCAATTAAAAGTGTGCATTTTAGGGCAGGATGTTGCAAGACAGGAAACCATAGCCCACCTACTTCAGCAGATTAGGTGCTTTTCAAGAATTTTTTTATAATCACAGAAATAACAGAAATATAACTGGAGGCATTACAGTTTAGAGGAGACATGTCTAACACGTTCCTCTTCAGCTACACCTAAAGCTTTCATGTTTACTTTTCTCAGAAGGGGAGGGGTGGATGTATTTTCTGTCTCTGTCCCTTGCTGCCTTTTTGTATTACAATGCTCAGAATATCAGTGGACAGCAAATATGTACTGAAACAGAAGTCAAACATAGACTTTCTTTTATTCATGGTAGTAGAAGGTAAATTGACTTATTCTTTAAAAGCTGATCTGTGTCAGGGCAACTTTGCTCTCTCATGTGCTACATGCACTTAAACACTTGCCTTTGAGATTGCACTTGTGTTCTTGAGGCCTAAGAGCTCAGTTCTCAAGTATAAGATGCCAGACTATTGTAGGATGTAAGTGTTGAGTGGTGTTCAGGGAACATTTGAACTGCAAGAAGCAGGAATGTCCTCAGTGAAAAAGAGCAAAATATGGGAATCTTGAGGTGGTGGGAGCACTGTAATTGCTCTAGTTCATAGAAAGGCCATCAAGCTGAAGATAAATCTGATTGTGTCCTGGGATTTTTTTGGATAAGCACAAACATAGTGAAAGGGTAGTGGCCAACTAACATGCTGCAGGAATGTGTCAAGAGTGAGCATGCTGCAAGGTCATACAGTCAAAAGTGGTTCTTTGCCTCCTTTCTTCCTTCTTCCCCCACCCTAAATATAAATAGCAACTAATCTTATGGTGGAGATGGGTTTAATGGTAAATGTCAAGTTTTGGAGTAATACAGATGGTCAAGTAGAGAATAGCATCCATGTTCTTAAGATCTTTAGAAAAGTTAAAAAAAAGTGTGAAAAAGGCTTTTGTAGTATATTTATACCTGGTTCTAGGAACACTTAAAAGTGATTTCTTCCTGTAATAGCTTTAGTCCAGTTGAGTCATGGCCTTATACAGCATTTAATTAAGACTGCTTCTAAAATAAGTGTCCAATATCTGTTAAGAAAAACAATATGATCCTCTTATAACTGAAAATGAGAAGCAGGACTTCTATACAGAATATTTCCTGGCGAATGTGCTAAAGCTCTTCATTTGAATGGGAACAGGAACATTTGTTTATAAAAGTAAGGAGTTAAAGTCCATTGAGATAGTCCTCTTTGCTGTGGGTTTACTGCCCAATTTGAATCTTACAAAAATCATAGACAGTGATTTTTTTTTTTTTTTTAAATGAGGTGAACTGTAGAACATTATTGATTTCTCGAGGTCGGGATTGAAGGCACTTGAGACGGCATTCCACTTTCGGACTCGGGTGTTTATTATTTCTTATCTATGTTACAGTCTCACAACCTCGAGTTTGGCAGCTTTTCATTAGCAAGAAACAAAATGGCTCCGATGTATAGTTTCAAGGTCTTTTAAGGTTGAACTAAAACTAAACTGCCCAGTTAAGAAATGACACCTAGATTATTTTCCCTTTTAACCCAATAACTGATCTCTCATAGTCTGCAATGCAGACCTTTCTGTCCAATCACAAAACATCACCCAAAGCCATGAAGAAGAAGGAAGAAGGAGGTAAAGAACAACCTGCCTCTGCCCTAAAACCTCCATCTTGCTTAAGATTTATTTCTATATTCTAAAATCCCAAACTCTAAGTTTTCCCCCCTGTGATATTACATGCTTCTAACCAACTACACACGTGTAATCCCAGTGCTATTAATCAATTTCAAAAACCTGTTCCACGACCTCAGGTCAAATGCAGTGTTCTCTTGAGGGTCTGTGCCTTTAAGCACAGAAAGTTTAAAATTCTCAGCATCCAGGATTCCAACAGAACATGACAGAAAATCAAGAAGTGATGGTGATGATGCTATCCATTCTTACTGGAGGAAACTATTACCTTTATTCCTACAGGTCTAGTTACAGCAACTGTTGAAAAATACAGTGCACTGTAGTATTCCTGAAGTGGTACTCCAAGCAGACACTGATGTTCTCTGTTGTGTCCTTGTGTTCTATTGGCCTCCGTGAAGGCTTGATTTTTTTTTTTTTTTTCCTGTCACCTCTGTGTTGTGGCCTTGCTGTCTTTTCACTTACTCTGTGCTAGAATATTTAGTCCCAGAAGGGCTTTCATCACCTTAGGGGTGGAGCAGGTTGCTGTCATAGCACTGTAATGTCTTGTGACTGGCATCTGGCTTGATACAGGGAATAGTTTGGCCCATGCCAAATAAATATTCTTACATAAGTAAGCATAAAGTTACAGTGATGATCACATTTAGATACCACCTATTCTTTATTGCTCTTCTGAAGTTCATTTGTTCTTCAAGATAAAATTACACATTCAGTATGAAGACAGTTGATGGCTGAAAATAAATCTGTTTGCATAACCTTTTACTGTTCTTTGTTGCAGCTCTCAAGTTCCACTTACAAATATAGGAGTGAGGAATTCAAGAGACAGTTTTCTCATCTGCCAGACTCTGAGAGACTCATAGTAGGTAAGAAGTAATCACAGCAAAAGTCCTTGTCTTCTGTTTGGTGACTTTAGATTACAGTCATGTCAAGGCATTTTGTGTTTTTTATGGCAAATTCTGACTACAGGTAATCACTCCCTATTCTACTGTCTTTGAACTAACATGAGATAGCTTCAAGGAAAGCCAGGTCCATACTCTCCTCTACTGCCTGCTTTTTCGGGGGAAAAAAAAAGAAGAAAAAGGGATGTTGTTTCTGAGACCCTGTTAACTAGGTAGATCATCCTTAGCAAAAACTTCCCCCTTGCTTCCTGGAACTAATACCCTTGCCCAAGGCACCTTGATTAATGTGACTCCTGGGACTGAGTGACATGTGGGTGGTTGTAATTTAAAACACTGTTTTTCAGATAAATGGGAGAGGAAAGAAGCCCGTGTCAGAGAATATCAATCTATGATGCATAACTTTTCTCAGCACTGAAATATTCCTTTTCCATCTCTGTTTCTTGCCAGTGCAGAATTCAAAGAAGGCAAGCATGTAACCCAATCTCCTTTGCATAGTGATGCACCTTATTCCCTCTTTTATCACCTGCCTGTGTTGTATTTATGTAACAAATACACTGTATATTTTCATACAAAAGTGGCATTGTGACTGTTAAAAGTTCATTTCTCTTTTTATGCAACTGTCCTGGTTCAGGGCAAATTTGGGGAAAGAACCCCAAAAGGGTTCCTTTAGGAAAGCAGACTCAATTGGCCCCTCCCCCCAACCAGTTCGGGAAGGATGCCTCTTTGGAGGAAAGTGGAAAAAACCTGTTTATTAAACAAGCAATCTTAAACAATATTAAACAATAAAACTTCTTGCCACTCCAAGAGAGAGACAAACTCAGAAAAATCCCCCGGGTTGCTGCTGGGCTCACTCAGTCTCTGCTCAGTCCCTCTGGCGCTGCAAATGCCGCGGCCCAGGCCCGGCCTGCTGGGCCACAGGGGCTGCTGCTGCTGCTCTTCTGGTGTTCAGTCCAGAGCAGGTCCAGAGAAAGGGAAAAAACACAGTCCAGGG
Organism: Taeniopygia guttata; assembly: GCF_048771995.1. Classification (NCBI taxonomy): domain Eukaryota; kingdom Metazoa; phylum Chordata; class Aves; order Passeriformes; family Estrildidae; genus Taeniopygia; species Taeniopygia guttata. The sequence goes on from NC_133024.1 coordinate 22,315,720, forward strand.
AACTTCCTTGCCTCAGCTAGCTAAAACTAACTAGAAAAAGCAAAGGAGAGCTCTCTCTCGCTGTCTGTCCATTCGCAGACAACACAGTCCAGGAGCAGGAATGTGGAGGAGGGAGTGCAGTTCTTGAAAAACAAACTCCACGCTTCTTCACCCCCACCACCCCTTCACTCCTGGAACAAGTCTTAAAGGTGTAGAACTTATTATTCAACATAAACATGGCAGACTATTGGGGATAAAGGCATCATACAGTCAACCTAGGACAGCAACTTTCAAGGAAATTAATATTGAGAGGCTGTTTAGTGTATGCTTGCAGCATGCAAAGCAGCAGCTCTGAAGCAGTTAAATCCCTGTGTCTTTTTCCAGCCTCAGGAGGCAGTTATCCTCTGAAACGCCTTATACATTTTTAAAATACTTCAGTAGGGACGTAAAACAGACGGAAAGGATATTACTTCAAAGCATTGTTTTGATGTTTCTCTTTATGCTGGATTGATGCAGAAAGCCATGGAGCAAACTCTGAAGCACAGTTTCAAAGAGACTGCATAGGATTTAGAGAAAGATTTAGTAATGGGTTAATCTCAATCTGTTCCATCAGAAGCAAAGCCACTACTTTCATATAATTTTTTTTTTTACCCCATAAAAAGCAGTGTTTCCTTGAAAGGACTTTTTGCATCCTTCAAGCAAGGAGCTCTTCCTTTGCTTGGTGTAGAGAAATTTGGTACAGGCTTTACAGTGCTCCAAGAAGCAATTGCTTGCTGCTGTACATTAAAAGAATTGTTGCTGCTTCTGTCTTTAAAACAGCTGTTAAAATAAGCAGCTATTCCTGTATAATGAGCACTGTATATAAAGATTATATAAAATATTATTAAAATTAAAGGAATTACTTAGACTGTCTAAATGGGTGCTTAAAGGAGTGCTATTATAATTTACCTGAAAATGTTGTTTTCAAACAGCATATTAAGTTACAGGTTCTGAAAACTTAAAAGGAGAAATGCTAATCTCTTCTGTTTGTTTTGGTATTCTCTTTTGTGTAGGTAGATCAGCGTGGAGTTGCTCATCAGTTGCCCAGTGATGACCTTTATAGGTCTAAATCCCTCCTAAAAAACACAAGTCAGATGGAAGCTTCTTAGTCATGCTTTCCTCAAGTCCTTAATGTCAAACTCCTGTTGCTTTCCTCTGTCAGCATTTTGGTATCTGACTGTTCTCAAACATGTACTTAGTTCTTTCAATTTAACCTTCTCTAGTTCTACATGTAGTTACATCTCCAAGGGTTTGTATACATGCCTCATTCTTGTTACAAGAAAATTTATTTCCAGTTGATCATTTGAGGAGGAAAACGCTAGAGAATTTTAAAAATCATAACAAAAGCTTCTGTAAATGCAGATTTAGTTTGAAGTTAGGATGCTGGGGACACCTGAACTTCTTGATATTTGAACAAGAACTGTATTTATTATGTTCTTGTAGTACACAAGATCAAAATTCTGGCTCAGACAATACTATGTATAAAGCTATTAGGTACTTCTAAGGGTAAAATCACTAATATATATTGAATCAACACATACATTCTGCATATTTTCTACACATTAGGTAGCCTTCTTTAGGTTGGAGCTCTCAAAAGTGGTCCATCTTAATTATCTAGCAGCAGTACTTCTGAAAATTCCTTCTGTATGATTCTTCAGGCTCTGAAACTGGGAAAGCTGAGACTTTTAAGAAATGCAACTAAATCCTCTGCTCTTGTTCTTAATTAGCAAGTATCTAATAATGGGTAGGTATAAATAGCAGGTATCTAATAATTACATTGTAGATGAAATCTGTTTCTCCATAGGGGTGTTTCAGTCAGAGACAGAATCATAAAAATGATAGTCAACCTCAGGAAATACCCCCTGCCTCAAGAACTGGATAGCTTCAATCTGCCTGTTAGTGTCTCACTCTGCAGATAGTTTTAGCTAGTGATAGGATCTGTTTAGTAGAAAACCATTATCTTGTAACAACACATGAACTACTGTTATGTAGGAGTTGACAGTATAATTAATCTGTTGTACTATAAAATGTTTTTGTGTTCTGTTGTTTAGATGCTTTGAAGTTTGGCTAATGAATACTTCTCCCATGTACTCCTGGTCTTGCCTGACACCTCTTCTCTGAAAAGCTAAGATAATGCACAGAGGCCGATAGACAGAATGCTGTCCTTACATGGATGTACTATCAGCTCTGGCTTTGGACTATTCCCAGAACAATGGTCTTGGGTGCAAGCCGGTACAAGTCTGCCTCTGTAGACTTTTTAAAAGTGAAAGAAATTGCTTTTTATTGTATTGTAATACCCCATCTCATTTTAGTTAACAGGGTTGGGTCAGCTGTGCTGCAGTCAGTGGGTGACTCTTGCTCTTGCTCTCTGTACACAGATTACGCCTGTGCGCTCCAGAGGGATATCCTGCTGCAAGGACGCTTGTATCTCTCTGAAAACTGGCTCTGCTTCCACAGCAACATTTTCCGATGGGAGACCACAGTAAGATCTCTTAGCTCATTTGAATTCCACCTTTTCCTTGTTCTATCCTATCAGGTTATAGGATTAGAGTCTCTCTGATCTCATCCTGTCAATCTCATACTAGTAACTCTGGGCTGTGAAGAAAAAGCCTGTATCCCCAAGTGGAAATTCAAATCCATTATGTAAAATAAGAGTAGCAGCAGTGGAGGCATCTGAATGCTGAAGTAAGCCTGTTCAGTCTGTCATTCAGCATAAGAAGTTTAGGAATTATGCTAAAGCTGGCTTTTTACATTTCTGGATGACAATTTGCCTTTCCTTACCATGCAAAGTTGTCCTATAAAGGAATGTAGCACGTAACCTCCTACTGTAAATCCTGAGACATGACATGGTATGTGGTGTTGCCCTGTTCAAGAACTCTACAGCATTGAATCTTACTTGATTTAGCCTTACATGTAAATATCAGCATCTAAGAATAGCTGAAGGGAATTGATAAGTGACTTCTGCAAGTTCTCATATTGTGGTCTGTGGCTTTTGAACAGTACCAGCAAAGGTAGGTATTTGTGATATGTTGGCCTTTTATTTCTGTCAGATTAGGTTAATGAGTTCAAATTTATTCATTCAAATAGTTGTTGCGTCTGCTGTAGGACTTGCATGAAGCAGTGAATAAGAAGGGGAAGATAACATAGCAAACAGAGGATGAGCATGTCAAAATGTTCTGTGAACTATGAGACTGCTCATAACTTAAGTCAGTATCTCACATTTGAGTGCGCTGAAATAGACAGGACAAACAACAAATAGCTTCTGTATTTAAGACCATGAGGGGTGTAGAAATACTCAACTGAAAACCAAGCTTACTTTTGTCAGATGGATTTGATGATTGAATATTTCTTATTTTAGATGTGAAATTAATTAAAAAATAAACCCCTTGGAATGATACCCTTGAATATATAAGCTGTTCAAAGACTGATTGGTTTTTTTTTTTTTAAATCCAAAACGGCATACATCCTGGTAACCTGTTTATGCCTGTCTAGCAGGGTGATATCTTCAGCAATACCTTCAGGCAATCTGAGCTCATCAGCTACAGTGGTAGAGCCAAGTTTGGGACCTCATTAGCAGGCTATGTTGCAAAGAGAGAGGGAGTAAGAAGAGAACTTCCTGCTCACACAAGAAAAAACAAGTTAGAGCTGTATGTTCCTCTTTTCTCTAAGCTGAATGGCAACACAGCCTTATATTCAAGAGAAGAGGGGGTAGGCTGGAAGGAAGTAGCTTCTTGCAGTCAGTCAGACCATGTTATTCTAAACAGAAACATTTCAGCTACTAATATACAAGTCAAACATGCCTAGGCAGGAAGAATTTTTTGCAGTGACTAGACTGCAAATAAAATTTTGAAAATGGACAATATTGTAAACTTCTGTGAGATAACACAGTCTATTATCTGATCTCTCTCATCTATGTCCTGCTTTATGTATTTCTGATAATACATAAATCCCAGCATTCTGATTAGGAATGACTTTCACATCTGTGATTTGTGTTTGGTTGGGATTATGGCTGGAAGAGTGGAAGAAAAGCAGAAAGAACACTTACTTCCCTAGTACTAATGTGAAAGAAGAGGAGATGACTTAAGTCACCTCACTTCTACTTTGAAATGCTTGCTGTTAAAGCAGCAAGTGGAGACAGTACTTGCCTTTATGATCTCATCTTAATTGCATCCCAGGGTCTGGGGTTAGAGTTCTTCTTGCATGTTCTGTAACTTCTAACTTTTTAGTCATAAGTTATTTTTAATACGTCTTATTAAATATGTTTCTGCTTAGATTTCTATTGCTTTGAAGGATATCACTTTCATGACAAAGGAGAAGACTGCTCGTCTCATTCCAAATGCCATACAAATAGCAACAAAAGGAGAGAAGGTGAAAATCTGTTTTCAAATGCATTCTTGATAAATGATAGAGTCCTGAACACAGCACTTGTTCTAGTCTATATTTTCATAAGTAACTTCCCTGTCACATTTTTAAATGTCATTGGGATTAGAAGGCAGACTTAGGTTTGGTCTCTGTGCATGTTTGCTTGATAATTCCACTCCAGTTTGACTGCAGAATCCATTAGTGGTGTTGATACAGTAACCAGAGAGTAATAGTTTGTTTTACCTATTCAAAGGAAAACTAATTCAAAGCATGAATTCAGAATATGCATTCTTCATACTTGAAAATATCAAAGTCACTGGATTTCAAGTACTCCTTGAAAACAAAAGGACTGGGATGTCATGGGTTTTGGGTAATACAGAAATTTACCCCAGAACATGTGCTGGGGAATAAAGTTTTTTGAGTGTGTATTTGAAAAAACTGAAAAACATGATGCAGAGTCTTATGTGCAATATACTTTGTGATTAGTTCTTCTATAAATGCCTTGAAAATAATAATTCTTGTCAAAGAGCAGACCTTTCCACAGTGAACCTGGAGCTGGTCTTTGGGAAGCAACTGTGATTCGTCATATTTGGCTGTTCCCTCTCAATTCATCCAGTATTAACTTTCATTGACAAGGAAGGTAGACCTCTTTGCTAAAAAGACCCCAGCGTTCCAATGGGAAAGATTAATACTTGAAACTATGCACGTAATTTGATCTCCTATTTTAATTATTTTAATTTCACATAATCTTGTGTGAAAATGTTAGTGAAAGGCTTATGTGGCAGAAGAATGGAAATAGCTGTGGCCTGTAAAAAACAGGCATATGTGTTTCTGATTTGTTCAACCTCCTATAGGAAAAGTTTTAAGTGTGTGTGAGTTGAGGAGGAGCTCTTCCTTTATGCCAAGGGTAGTCACATAGCCAGAACAACAAGTGTCTTCATATACTGTGTGGACATTGGGGAGAATACTCACTGAAAGTGATGCAAACTGTGGAACCTGAGGAATATGACCCCAGGTTTGTTGAATGTGAAATGAGGCAAGCTGTTACTGATGACCTTGGGATATTCAAGATACAAGGAAGCATTCTGAGATTCCTGAGAATAGCTACATGTGAGCTTATGTTTTATCTTTTTTATCTGCAGTTTTTCTTCACATCATTCAGTGCAAGAGACAGAAGCTACCTCAGCATCTTCCGTTTGTGGCAGAATGTGTTGCTGGATAAGGTAAGCTTGTCTGCAACAGCACCTGTGGTTAAGCAGCCAAATAAACTTTTTCTAATGTAGACATATGTGCTTCTGGAGAATAAGAGACTAGAAGTTAGCTTTTGCTTTCTGACTTAGAATTCTAATCTGATGTTCTGCTTTGGTTCCCTGTACTTTAGATCACAGACGAATTCTCATTTTTTCCTTCTCAGACTGCCACCTACAACTCTGCTGTTGAAGGAGCATTTTGTCTTTGCACATAGGTTGCATGTTTCTCTTCACTATGAGCTCAAGCATATGTTACTAAATTGATATGCATTTGCTTCACATTTTCTATGCCTAATTTGTGATCAAAAAGGCAAAAGGTTTTCTCAGTGAAAACTCCCAAGGAAAAAGGCCAAAACTCCTCCTCAGATAAATTAGCTGAACCTTTGCCAGCCAACTCATTACAACTCTGCTGACCTTGAATAAATGCAATAAATGCAGGCTGTATGATATGGAAGTGTATTTTGGCAACTTCAGCTAGTTAGCTCGATTTATATTGCAATGTGTGGATACTTAAGCAGATCTTTCTAAAAATAGACTGACACTTTTGCAGAACATCACTGTAAGAAAGACAATTTCTGTAAACCAATTCCTTCCTGTTTGTGTCTCTCATTGTTTAAATATTTCAATTCACTTGCAATTACACACTGAAATATCCATGTATAACCCTGCAACGATTCCCAAAGGTTTAAAGCTGTTGTACTACTTACACATAGTAGCTACACTTTTTTCTTTTTGTTGGATGAATTTTAGGGCAGACTAGAGGCACTGTTTATCAAAAAAACCTGCTGAAAATAAGAAGTGCTAGTTGAGGTAAGACCAATGTTTCTTGCAAATGTCTTGTCCCTCAAATCAAATACTATTTAATTGTAACTTCATAACCATCTTGTCTTGAATCCAGCCACAATGTACTTTGTCACCTGTTGACTGCAATATGCAACTGGAAGTAACCTTGCTTTCTTTCATTGTGCCAAGTTTGTCAGAAATGGCACTTATGTCATTCAGCTGATTAGTTTGTGGTGCTGGAGGGTTAATGTATTGACATTCAGGTATACAAACCTATCCTAGGGCTGGAACAGAGGTAACAAGCTTTGTACTGTTCAGTATTAGTTTTTCTTGTGTGTTTCTTCTCTGTGACACTGTGTCACATTAGGATCAATTTTTCACTTTAGAGCCGTGGCTAAAGGATAGATAAGAAAGCAGGAGGCATGGACTGCATTAAAGATGAGATGAATTAAGCCAGCAGGTCTCAGGAACCAGTGCATTAGAGTAGCTTGGGAACTATCCTTATTATTTCTATGAAATCTTGCTGTTAGCTTGCTTTCATCCTCACTGCAATATGTTAAAAGATAAACCTGTTTATGAGAATTTCTGCTTGGGGTTCTCAGTTGTAAAATGGAGCATGGTCATGAGGTGTATGTAGGGCCTTTTAATGTAGTATCTTTGGAACTATTATTTAAACAGGATTTCTGTTAGGTTGAGCTCCTACTTCTGAAACGTAGTTATGACTTCTCATTCTCTGCTAGAATGTGTTTGAGTCACCTGTCAGCCTTCTTTAGAATATTCTTTACTAGATAAAGCTATAGAGGGGCATTGTGGAGTTGAAAGTAGAAACTGAAGTTGCTGGAGCTGGATCCACTGACACTACTAGAATGGCAGCTGTCTACTGAACTAATACTAAAAGAGATCCCTTGGTGTTTTCAATAAGTTTTGCTGTTTTCTGCCCACCACTCCAATGTCAGGAACAGCATACATTTGGAAAATGTCTCATATACCTGAGGCCCTGCCATGGTATGGAGTGCCTGAGTATGTGCAGTTTGGTGTTCCTGGCTTCAGTGATCAGAGGGATGCCATCAGAATTTGTAAGGCTTTTGACAAAAAACAAATCTCACTCTGGAACCACTTCCAAAAAGAGCTGGTTTTAATGTTTCCCTCCAAATAGCTAAATGTTTTAATGCCTGTGGATAGCTTGTTTATATTCTGGAGCACATCTGCTAGACCTGGAGATGACATCCAACTGTTAAATTATGAAATAGAGTTGTTATCAGAAGTACAACTCTGACTATACATGTCACAGTGCTGGTTTGCACCACCTGATGGTGAATAATCCCCAAATTTCAGGATTTGGATCCAGGGGACTGGAATTACATTTGCTTCAGATAATATCAGTGCAGAGGTAGTTTTCAGTCCCTGGCCTCTTCAGCACTTCTGGGCATAGATTTTGTGCTATGAAGTCTCACCTCTGAGGAGTGACCCATCTGCTTTACCTGATACACCTTAGGCTTTCACCACCTGCAGAAGCTGTCTGTGGGGTCAGCCTCATACCCTTTCCCAGATCTCCATCTGGTGGCCGTTCTTCCTTGTACTTACCAAGTGTTGCATGTCCTAGGTGGCTGAGCAAGTAGTCCTTTGACAAGTCTGCCTTTCTGTTAGAAGTGACTTGCACTGTGCAAGAAAGCCAGTTGCATGCTATTCTGTGCCCAAGCTTACTTCGTCCATCAAGATGCTTTCCCCCAACTTTGCACCACTGCTCTGACAGGATTCCTAGTCCCCTTTAGCACAGTTACAATTCTGTAGCTCATGACTTCTTCAGACCCGCTCGGAAAACACTATGGTGTGTTTGGTGCCCTTCAACTTTAATTCCTCTGCAAATCAGTGGGTACGTTCCTCTTAACATGGGTCTTTCTTTAGCTTTTTATTCTTTAAATGTCCATGCAAATACTTTTTTTCTTTGAAGGAAAATTCCACTTTTTTTTTTCCATTCCTGTTGCAAAATGTGTGCAGAATGAGTCTTGTAGGCTTTTAGCTTGCCATTGTGTTTTAAATTATCCAGCATCATGGAAAATAAGGAATCATTAATGCAGGTCTGGAAGAGACATGACACCGGTCTTGATAAAACAGATAGCTGCTTCCACATCCACTGCAGCTTTCAATAATACTTCAATTTCTAAAATCAGCCAAAAATCGTGTTTTGCAGTAGGCTTTCCAGATTGGCACAAGAAATTTATTCATGGCTGCTATTGACAATAAGAGCAGTGCCATTCACAGTTTTGCTTTATTTTCCTAAACCTTATGGGTGTCAAATATCCCTCAAGTTTAAGGGAGAAGGAACAAATTAAAATGTAATTAGGCAGGTCATTCAAATCCCAAACAAACACAGTGCTCCTTATTTCTAATGGAACAAGATCTTAACTTAATCGGTCTCAATTCCCATGAGTCCTCTGCCTTAGAGTTGGATTTATTTTCCTATTGTTCTTCTTATGCTTTGCTGGGTAGAGATTTGCACCTGTCTCCTGAGATGACGTAGCAGGTAAGTTTAGAGGTGTGAGAAGGGACCAGAATTTCTGATCAGCTGGGCTTCTTGAGGCAAATATCTCCCCAGGATGGCAGTTCTGCCTTCCCCAACAGTTTCTCAGGGAAGGTTGTGAAAAGAGAGATGCTTATTTGCACCTTTGCGTACAAGAAGATTAATTTAAGAGATGAAAGACTTGGTTTGATTCTGAGCTTCATTTTTAGGCAATTAGAGGGAAAGTTTGCTGTTTCCCTCCCCTGTTCTGCCAACAGTCAGAGTTCTGTGTCAAATTGCCTGGCAGGAGTGTGGTGTATGGTGAGGGTTGTCTTTTTTGTCAATTTGTATGGCAGGTCTTATTCTTATTTCTGCATTTGTCCATAGAGGCTAAAAATCATCAGCTTTGCTTCTGTCAGTGGTACTCTAGTATTTCTTGTTCCATGACACGGCTTTGTCTGGCATGAAGCAAAGTATTGATGATTTGTGCTCTGCTTGAAAAGACAAAATGTATCCCAGCTGCTTCTTGTAGCCTTTGTTTTTGTATACAAAGAGAACTGAGGAAGAACCCAGTGTAGATCGTCACCTTGAATGGGCAAAGTAATTCACGTTTAGATTTTGCCTTTCAAGCTTCAGAGCTTCTCTCAGCCATCCTCTCAGAAGCAGAAGTCTGACCCAGAAAATTTTTGCCTTTCTTTGTTTTCAGAACTGACTCTTTCTGATACAATAAAGCAAGTCCAGTTTGATCTTGGCTTGTGACCATTAAGAACTTATTATGTCTAGCTGAGCTAGGAATAATTGAGCAGAGTGCAAGAATCCTGTTTTAGAAGCAGAAGTTGGTAAGATTGCTTTTACAAAACAACAGGAAACAGCTTTTTAGATTCCTTTACAGAAGCTGAAAAGCTTCTTTGCTTTCCTTGAACTATTGAGCTGACTGTAAAAGGGCAAATTGATTTGCCCATAGACAGAACATACCAGTGAATTTAATTAGCAACATTAGACTGGGAATCAAGGGCATTTGCAATCTTGGGCAACAGAAATTAAAATGGCTTTATTTCTGTAATTTGATTCCTTAGTTGGAAGGTGTGCTAGCTGAAGATTCACCTCAGTCATATTTTGAAACCATGTAATGCCCACCCCTATTTTTGGCCATTTAATAAGAACAGCTGTAGGTAGTTTTTTGTGGTTATGAGTTTATTGCTTCAGAAGACAAAATGCATGGGGAAAGTAAGGTCAGCTGTACGTGGATGCATGTTTCAGCACTGCATTGCTGTGTAGAACAAATCCGCGTGCAGAGGGAGGCTGGCATTAGCTGCTATGACCCTTGCTTTATAGCTGTGTGTTTTGTGTTTTAATGTTTACTTTGCCCTCGCTAGGATTAAATACCTTGAAACTGATCTCTGCCAATAGGGTGCTTGTTGCCAGCTGCTTTCTGAAAAGCCCGAAAAAGTGTTATGCTGGAAAATACCCGAGGGAAAAAACCCTTCCTCGTCTCCCGAGTTGGGCTGTTTGTCCCGGCCCTCGGGGCAGCGGCTCCCGTGCGATGCGATGCGGCGCGGAGCTCCCGCAGCTGGGGCCAGGGGGCGGCGGGACCCCCGCGGGGCCCAGCCCGGCGGCGACGGCCGCGACGGGCTCTGTCCCGCCCCGGGCCGGCGGCGGCAGCCGAGGAAGGCGCTGCCCCGGCCGCGGCCGGGCCCCGGCGCCGCCGCCCTGCAGGAAGTGGGAGCGCGGCGGCTCCCGGCGGGAGCGGGGCCGTGCCAGGTGGGTCGCGGAGCGGGACGGGCGCGGGCAGCGCCGGCAGCTCGGGCAGCGCCGGGGCGGCCGCGGGCGCGCATTTACATCCTGAGCGCGGGTCAGCTCCGCCGCGCCTGTCTAAAATTGCGGTACTGTAACTAACACTCTACAGGTGAAGCAAGCGGGTGGAGAGGATCATTTAAAGGATCGTTAAATAATGTATAGGTACTTAATGTCATCATTTCATGCAAATAGTAAGCACTACTTGTGTTACTGCCTCATTAGCACTGTCCTGTTCCCTTGATCAATATGGATGGTGACCAAGGCACATTTTCCAGTGTGGTGTCTCCTGTTTTAAGATTGCTAGTATTGCTCTCTGAGGTCTTTTAAATACCGAAACCTTTTATTTCCTTTCTTTCTATTTTTTTTTACAACCCCCCCCCCCCCCCGCATCCCTTTACAGCAGAGGTGGACTTTGAAACTCATTGCTTACTTTGCAGATATGAGTGTGCCATGCTATTTTTAACCTCCAAGCTTTCCTGACGGTTTAGGTGAACTTAAATATGTCTCGGTAGGTGTGGGAATTCGTGGAACAGGATAGATATATTGTAGAGAAGGAGAAGACTTAGTTATGAGTCGAGGTAATCCTGAAGAAAAACAACTATATTTTCATAAAGAGGATGCTGGTGGTACAAAGAGAGGACCTCCTGTCCCACCTTGGCAAAGTGGACAGTTGGCTGACCTAGACACCAGCGTAGTGACTGAAATACTAGCCTCCCACAATTTGTAAAGTACTCTGAGCATACTCAGGAAACAGGTGGGTATCTGTTAAGCAGTTTGTTCAGAATCAGAGGTAATTACTTACCTTGTGCCATATCAAGTGAAGTGTAAGATGGAGGGACCTTGAAGGTATCTGTGAAAATATTGGTGACATGTGAAGAAGCAAGTAATGGCTACAAGTGTGTTTTCTTAAAATGATGACTTTTCTTATGCCTGGTGTTACTGGTTGAACGGCGATGGGAGTGTGGAGTAGGCAGGAGTACAGTTGCCCAAAATGCTGAAACCCAATCTCGGAACATGATACCTGAATGCTTTCGGTCTTTGTCAGAATTGAGGTTAAAGGCTGTGGCGTAATTCAAACTTGTTGCTGTTTTTCCTCCAGTGCCTTGCTGTTCCATACCATGGTTCTTGACTAGCTTGCTTTGTTTCAGAGGCTGACCAAGCAGGAATTCTGGCAGCTGGTGCACCAGAGCTATGGCTCTGAGCTGGGCCTGAACAGCGAGGAGATGGAGAGCTTTCATTCATCTTCTGAGGACAACGGGCAGTCTCGGTAAGGAGCGGCTGTACAGCCGATTGAAACACCTGGGGAGAAGCAGTGTCCTCTTTCTTAGAAACTCAGTTTCTAAAGAGCTGCTGTAGTCTTACCAGAATGGTTGAGCTTGTAGTGAAAGGACGCAAAGGTCTGAACTGCATAGACTGAGTGTGCATAAAAACTTACCTGTGTGAATTTTCTAAAATAGTAGCAGTGTAGCTGAGGCCCCTTAGAAGAGGAGAGAGGAAGACCTTGTTCTCCCTGGATCTGCTTGGGGACCAGCATAAGGTAGCATAAATAGCAGCCTTTTCACATGATGGTGCCTAGTCAGCACCTGTATGCCCTTGAACAGTTTGGAAGGTTTGAATAGAATGGAGCTATGTTATTGTTCAGACACCTTTTTCTTCCCCTGCTCTGTGGAGACTGAAATATTTTTTTGCCTTTTTCTCTCAATATCTGAGGTTTTAGCTTATTTTTGTATTGTCCTCAGCTTGAATTAAGAAACAGGAATAATAATATAACAAGCTGGAATAATTGTAATAATAATTATGTGGTTTTTTGAAAGAGTTGCCTTGATTTTATTTTTTAGACAAATGTGAACTGATTTATGACCTGCCAGTGTCAATAAGAGCACTTTACATATCTCTATGTAAATAAGCATGACTCTACAAAACTGAACAGTGTAATTTGTCTCTTCAGACCTGTGTTATATGAGTATGTTTGTGAGAAAAATGCCGAGTTCATTACAGGCTTCAAAAGGTGTTCTATGAAATATTTTCTGATTTTTTTTTGTTTGATTGGTTTGGTTTTTGTTTTGGGTTTGCTTGAGGTGTTTTTGTTTTTATGCTTTGGGTTTTTTCTTTTAGAAAGTCACAACTTTGCAACTTTGGAATAAGTGATGCAGGAAGAAAATTTTCTGACACTTTCTTTACACTTTTTCTTTCCAAATTAGTTATAAGCTGTATGTTTCCTCGTTTCCCACAGCACACTCTTGGTTTTATTAACCTTATGATCAGAAGATAAATGTTCTGAGAGGTGCCTGAAATGAGGAAGATGGCTCGATACTAATAAGCAGTATGTGGGAAGAATGACTTGGTAGTTTTTAATGTTATCTGAACAGCCATGTTTTCAATGCATAAATCACACAAGACACTTTCATGGGTTTCTATGCACTTATATCTTCAAAGATATCTTCCTTTTTGGTTTGGACAGATCCGGCATTTGTGATGATTCTGGAGAAAGGGATGAAAAACTACCCAAAATGATTGGTTTAGTTCATGAGCCCACACTTCAAACAGAAGGAGAGTCACCCAACAGACACATGTTGCCAGGAGTAAGTGCTGACACAACCTTTCTTGCTGTTTGTAGCTGATAAGCATATGGGCTTAACGTGTATATCTGTAAGCATAGGATGAATGGAGATTGTAACTTCCAAAGTCTTTGAGAAGTCAAGAATGTTTCTTAAATTTGAAAGTGAGTGAACTTCTGTATAAGAGAATATTGTTGGTATGATCTTCAGCAGTGCTCTGTGACTAATTAGTGCACAGCCTAGCTACCATGCTGAGGCTTATGCCCTGGTCTGTTTTTTGTTTTTCCTTTAAAAACAAAATTTCTTGGTTTTTCTTATCCAGTTCCCAAGGGAAACATATTTGTGTTTTATCCAAGTGCTTTTTGAAAGTAATGTCTTTTTCACTTTTAGTGCTTTCTTGCTTATGCTATTTGTAATTTTAAAAGTTATCTCCTCTTATATTATTATCTCTCCTATGCATAAGGCTTATTAAAGGGTAGTTACATTTTGTTATGCTTGCCTTCAATGGTCAGTTAGTCTGCTGTTGTGAATATATTAAACCTTTATTTGATGCTTCGGAAGGAAGGGGAAAGCCCCCACACTTGCTATAATAAGGATGAATTTTACCTTGAGGCCTTGGGTTAGTACAGCTGAACAAGCATGAGTGCCTCACTCGTGTTCACTCATGTTGTATGAATTTGTGAATGTGTTTGGCTAGTGTGAGCAGTATCTGAGATTGGCACAGTGTCTGGGGCTCCTGTGTGCAGCTGTAGTCCTAAAAAGTTGCAGATATTTTCTGTTGGTTATTAGATATCCCAAAGATCTTGGAAAAGAAAATAAACCGCTAATGCATCTTTTATAAGCTTCACTAGGGCTGGATACTTAATTGCCAGTACTTACTCCAAGTTTTGCTTTGGAGAATATGGGGAAGAAAAAAAAGGAGACTATTTTAATAGTTTTTACTACCCTACGCTGTAAATCTTGTGGCTTTTGTCACTTCCTAAAACTGATCTGGAGGTTAAGTAGAATTTAAATAGTTTTGCCAAAATCCAAGCTAATGGCTAGAGACTCATATCCAGCAAAGAATATTGGTGTTTCTCAGAGGTTAAAAACATAGTTGCTTGAGTGATAGGTATTCCTAGCAGTATAAAACAAGATTTTTAGGGAGTTGTAAGGGAGGCCTGAGAGGACTGCGAATGCTGCTGGAATTTGGACTGTTTGGGATAACTAAAAATCTACACAGATAGCCTTAGTTTGCACTTGTAAGTCTTATTTACGCAAGAACAAGCCATTTAAAAATTGCTGTGCCTGGAAAAGAAGCCACACCCCAAGATGTCTCTTACAGGTGCTAAATCTAATTTGGCATCTTGGTAAGGAGGAATGCCTGGGGATTTGGTCTGTAAAAATGCCAGGATTCTGCCTTGAATAAACTGCCTCTGAAAAGTCTTTTAATTCTAGTGTAAAAGTTCAGTCTTGATAAATGTGTAACTACACTGATAAGTTTACTGTTTCAGGGTAACTAAAATGCACAGCAATTTTGTTTAGCTGTATGTGTCACTTGGCATTACTCAAGAATATCCATGCTCTCTCCACAGGCCCAGGATTGCAGCATATTTTGTGGAACCACAAAGGCAGTAGGAGGAGGCAGTAGTGCTTAGAATGTATTTATCAGAAGTCATCACAGTGATGACACAAAGCACACTTAACCACCTTCCCAAGACTGGAGGGCAACAGGCTTAAACTCCCCTTTGCTCTAGTAGAAAAAGTAAGGGCCAAAGCTCTCATAAGAGGAAGATCTGAATAGTGGAGGGCTTGGGTCTAGTATTTGGCCCATCTTGAAAAAAAATATTGTCAATGGTTGTCTGTAGTTGATTGAGGCAATTCTGTGTGGCTCATCTGCCCTCTCAGTACACATGAATGTGGGAGCCACCTTGTTGCCTGTTTTTGCAACCATCATCTTCCTTCCTCCCCTTGTAGGGCAGCCTTCCACTCACAGATCTTGTTCACAGGCTGAAAACCAAAAAAAACCCTTGGCACAGAACTTAGCACTACTGGACTAGCTCAAGAGATAAATGCACAATAGGGAATAAATTATACATCTTTAATTTCAGCTGACAGATCTTACAATCTTTACTCTTTAGTGTGGAAAAAAAACCACAAACCAACCCAAAACTCCATTAAATCTGTGTTTAATGTGATCAGTTATTACAAAAGCTCCCTCTTGAATTTCTTCTTCAATGACAACATGAAAAGCATTTTTTTTTCTAGGAACTGTTACTTTTGCCTTCTGAGTTGAGCCTGGCTTTCCTGCTCTGCTCATGGCATAGTGAGCTGCTCTTATGCTGCTGGTGGGAACCCTGCTTCCACTAGATCCTGATTGCTGTCAGAATGCTATGAGAGTTCCTTGGGTTTGTGCTGGATCAGTGTGTCAATTTTTGGGCTTTTCTGTCACAACTAACTCCTTTTGGACTTCCATCTGTATTGGTATTTTGACAGTTAATGTTGGTTCTGTCCTAGATCCTGTTATGTGACTGAGTATAACTTACATGGCAGCTTCTCTCAATAGGAGCATTTGTTAACTGTTTTTCTGATTCAGTCTTCCTTTATAATTTTTTGACCCTGAAGGAATACTTTTGTCTGCTTGTACTGCAGTCAGATTTATGCCTGTCTCTGTTTTCCAGCCAACCACCACCTGATAGCCCTTGGCTGCACAAGAAAAGTAACAGGTTTTTATTTTTTAAAAAGAAGTACAAGAAGTACAGGAAGTATACATGATGACTGTTCAAGGAGTGGATGCTTTTGCTTTCTGGAGTCAATGCTAAATAATCTTTAGGGGATGATGGTTTTGCAGATGAATCAGAACAACCCGTTGAAGAGGCCTGATCATGTTAACTATGGTCCAGACACTCTTCTTCTGGGGCTGTGCTGCTCTTGATCCCAGATGTTCCACTGGTGGCAGTGGGGCCTTGAGGAGAGGTTTAGAATAAAATCTGATTCAAAGCTGGTAGCCAGAGTTTTTGGGTGACATTTTTATATACACAAACTTTGTCCATACAGTTTCCCTGGAGATTTACTTCTTCAAGTGTGCAATGGCATACATGCTTAGCTGACAGTTTTTGTTGAAGGTTAAGAGCTGCATCATTGATTCAGTGGCTGATGTTCAGAGGGACTTCCTTCCTGCTTATATATTGGAGATGGCAAATGATACTCCATTGCTTTGTTTGTGAGAAGTAATATTTTTTAAGTAGGATCGCTCTAGACAGTATTTTAAAACTTTTTTCAAAGGGTGATGGCATAGTATAAAATAAGAACTTTTCAAATATGTAATTGGGGTAATTTAATCTTGCTGAAAGAGAGCGGCACCCTGCCTTTTCATTGTGCTTCCCCTCTGGGTTGTTGGACCCTTGCCAAACTGTTAGGAAAAAAATGAACCTGATGAATGTAAAGTAAATCTGTGTAAGGTTAATGAATTTATAAATGCTAATGTCGAAGCAGGGAAGGGGCCCAAACTGTGCAGATGGGTGCAAGGGGTCTGTCCCATTTAAGGGAGCTCTTGGTACCAACACTACATACAAGTAAGTCTGTTTCTTGTTACCAGAGTTTAGTAAAATATTTAAATAAAGGGAAGAGAGGTTGGCTGGGGTAGAGGAACAAGGGGAAAATGAATGCTTGACTGTGTGGTAATTGAGCAGATAGAACTTGTGGCTAACTTTGTATGGCTGTCTTCTTTTAGAGCAACTTTCTCTTTTTTTTTTTTTTTTCTGCTCTTGGTTGTTTCAGGTGGAGTCCTCAAGTGAGAAGCAAATAAAGAGTCCTCTTCCATCTTCAGAAAGAAAACCTGCTAAGCTAGTTAGGAGCAGATCTTTAGAAAAGTCATTGGACCTTAATGAGAATGAAAATCTTCCAGAGAAGAGCAGTGCTTCAGATAGTGAAGAAGGTAAATCTCTTAACAGTTGGGTTCTGTAAGACAATATGACTTTGGTGTTCCATCTCACTTGCAGAGAAAGTTAGAGAACTTTCTGATCTTATGAAACTTGTTTGCTTATTTGCTTCACAGAATTGCAGCAAAAGCATTTTTTTATCTTTGTTTCTGTGGGGGAAAAAAAAAAAAGTTGTTGGGTGTTTAGAATGAAAACAAAGAAATTGTGGTTTTCTTTCTCTTTTGGTGGGTAGAGAGTTGCCAACAGCTTCAACTAAATGTTTATTGACAATGGGGTGGTGCTAATTTCAAAGATGTTTCTTTCCTTTGTTTGTGTTTCTTGGAAACTGAGGGGAAACATCTCAGGCTGTATTTAAGTTTCTGAAAGATTCCCCCAACCCCCCTTCTTTACACTTACACTATCTTAAGGCTTATGGGCTTCATTGTTATTGGTGGAGTAAGCTGAGGAACTTACTGAAAGCCCAGGGTTTCAGGAGAGCATTGTGCATATTCTGAATATGATCTGAAGATGAAAAACCTGAATGGATATCTTGCAGCAACTTTCACTCTCTGTGCTAACAGGATCTTAATAGATCCTAATACACAAACCTCATAACTCATATCTCATTACCCAATACAAGATAGAAGAAACTCGAGTGCCTTGATGAGAGACTTGTGCCAAGGTCTGTCAATGCTTGTCCTGTGGTCCCACAGATGTCCCTGACAAGTTCTCATTTTTCTGTGGTGAGATTTTCACTTACCCTGAGGAGGTTTTCTGTGCCAAAGGGCTGTAGTTGTTCAGACTGATCACTGAACATTGGTGGATATTCTGTAATATCTGAATCTTGGATTCTGTAAATGCCTTTAAAGTGAAGTGTGCACAACATATATTGGTTCCAAGGTTATATGGTGGGGAGAACATAAAAGACAGAAAACCCCAACAGTAATACTGTGCTCAGTAGCAGCTGTGTATTTCTTTCACGTGCAAAGAGAACTTACTTCATCACTTGTTGGCAGGAATAGAACAGTTTAGTTAATTGAAGGCAGTTCTTAATCTCGCTAAGAAATTTTGTGTCTTGTAGTTTCAGAGTTGACAACTGAAGTTGTTTGCAGGTGTGATTATGGGGGTGATTGCTGAGGTGTATAGGAAAGCTTTCAGAATTATTGATTGAGTTGGCTGCCTTCAAGTTGTGAGTTTTGTCTGGGGATATGCTTATATTAAATTAACTTTGCTGTTGCTCGCCCATACTGTTAATGTGTTGGCTTGAGTTCAGATTCAACTCAATGCATGTCATTATCATTTTTGTGAATATACCTACTTAAACAGGACATTCTCCTACACACTTAACAAGCTTCACAAATTAATTTACTCTTTCGCCGGTGTATCGCTTAGAGCAACAGAAAGTTCTTGCCTGTGGATGTTTTAGATATTTTGCAGCTTTCCTATCTTCCTATTGCTGTATCTCTCTTCTGTCTCTGTATTTTATTTTTTATGGCAAAGGTCTCCAGTGAAACTGATTAAAAAGTAGTCCTGTTGTCTTTCCTGCTGCTAGTTGCCTAAACAATAGCAGTAAATATTCCCTGTAATGCCTGAATTAGTGATGTTGAATAAATAGAGCATATTAAACTGGAGATATCTCTTTAATAAGAAGACCACTGACTTCATACTGCCTTTCTTATTTCTTTTCCCTCCCCAAGACTAGTCTTTTTTTTATCCAGAGCAGGATTTTCTAGACTCACAACATTAATCTTTTCTCTCAGAATCTTCATGCTTAGAATTTTTTCTTCTATTTCTCTGTCTGCTTTCTGTTGCAGTTACCCCACACTCTTACAAGGTGAATTCCTTCATGCAAATGAAACTACCTTTCCTACATGGCAAAGGTTTACCCATGTGAATAATTTCTCTTGTGTCCTCTGGCTCATACTCAGGCTGCCCAAGGAGGTGTCCTGGCAAATAAGGTGAGGGGCAAGCTCAAGACTGTTGTTCTTCACAACATTAATTCCCTTGTCCTAAGCAGTTCTCACCTTGGGGATGGGGGGTCTGCATCCCACTGTGCACCACTGGCCTATTGACCTGCATCTTGGTGTTTTTGTCCAGTTCCATAAATCAGTATAAATTCTGAGCCATGACAACCTTTTAGCTAAGCTAAACATTAATATCTGTGGCCTTAATTCTAAATTTCAGAAAACAGATTTTAATTCAAGCATAGAATACATTTTTCCAACACAGGGCCAAGAGATCTTTATAATTTCCTCAAAGCTCTTTAATATATAGGGTAGTTTGTTCGTCTGTCTTCAATGACCATGTTCAGCAACATTAAATACTTCAAAGAAAGAAGGGGGAAGCAGGATATAGGGAAAACAGTATTTTTTGCTAGAAGGCTCTACTGTATACAGGGAGATCACACATTTCTGTTCTTCTTGTGTAACATGACAGACTTACTGGTGGTTATTAGTGTGTACTAATAGCCACCTTAAATGTGATCTGCGGGAGAGCATAACTGCCTGCACTGTGGTGCTGCATGATGGCCACAGCAGAGGCTTTATTGCTTGCAGATAGTGGTATATGGGCCATACAATGTTTAAAATACAGAACAGTTGGAATTAGGTTCAGCCCTGTGTTAGTTGTACCCCTCTTTCCCCCAGTAAAACATTTTGGATATACATTGTATGTAAGGAAGAGCAGTCCTGTTATCTTATTGGCATTTTAATGAAAATACTAAAAGGATATATTTTGTTGAAAAAATAAATTATAAAAAATAAATTTAAAAAAAATATATACCTTGGTGTTTGGAGGATATATGTTTAAGTCACCTGAAGGCAAAACGTGGTGGGGATTTTTTATCTTGTGAACTGGAAAAAGCTAGCATTATGGCAATACTTAGTAGCTCCCCAAGATAATTCTGTACTTAAAGTATAGGAGAGTTCTCTGAAAATGGTTAATACTGCTGATACAGTCTTTAAATAGATGATGTCTGGAATGTGTTCAGTTCCAGGAACTGGTTTTATTCACTTGATTTCAGGTATTTGGTTAAAAGCTTCTACTTACATATCTTTCATGCAGCCTGTAATTTTTCCCCATCCCCAGCAATATAGAAACGTCCAACAGTGCTAAGATTTGCATACATACTTTTTAAAAATCCTGATCCTCCCCCATCTCTGTGGAGTGGAAAAAATCAACCTTCTTACTAATTTGTTTGATAGCCTCTGCTCTTACTGGTTCAGCTTTCTTAATTTGCTTATGGTATGTGGTTAGCTTTTTGCTGTTGGTTGTTGAGGGGAATTTTAATAGCAATGTTTTTCTTGCTGCCTCTTCCACCCCTTTCCATTTTTTGTCTCTCTTTTTTGCACTGCAGATGTCTTTAAGCCTCCGCCATCTCTGCTGCATAATGGTATTATATTCAAACATTATTTCACAGCTTGCCTTGCAGTGATGAAAATGACCTTAGGAAGTGCAAGGCAGTACTGGGGGAGAGAATAGACCTGCTGTTGTTAGGCTGAACCAGAACACTCGGGGTAATGTGTTTACCTCTGTGTTTTTGGGTCCCTAGGGATCTTTACCTAAAGTCAGAATAATCTCATGTTCTTTTAGCAGACAGCTCCAATTCAGCTATAAATGTATTCAGGTTAAGAAAGTTGGTGTTGATAAGTGTATGCTGCTGAGGGGTTAGAACAGCACTGAAAGTGAAGGACTTAAACTGATATCTCTGTATTTACATGAAACATTTTGTTAATAAAGAGCATTTGAAGCCAGTCTTGGGTAAAATGCTTTATGTTGCCCTGCTGTTGTGAAAAACAAAGGCAGATACAAGTTTATCTGTGTAAAATGAAACACTAGACAAACATGCATCTTCACTTGTAGCAGAGATAAGTGGTTAAAGCTGCTTGTTGTCTGAATTGCAAGTGTATAAAGTGTGTGCTTATTTATTGCTATGCTACTGTTTGTGGTCACTACAAAATTTATCTGTAGAAATTTAGGATTTCTACAGATAAATTTTAAGAAGCCCGGATGGAAGTAACTTGAAGCTTTCAAGCTCTTGGTGTATCCCTGCGACTTGGTTCCACAAATGTGGAACTTGCAGAGTTTATACACACACGCATCTTCCAGACCCATTGTCCAAAGACTTTACAGTTTTTCTGGAGAGCAGCTGTTTGAATCCTAACATCTAAAATAGCTGATGGGCCTGATATGTAAACCCAGGTTTAGCTTTGATTTTCTGATTATTGCTGTATATGCAGTATGCTAACACATACTGCTGCATGTGCTAACAACAAAAAAACCCCTTTGTTTCTTCCAAGAGCTGAGAAGGATTGTAAGCAGAAAACATATTTCTCAATAGATACTCGTACACTTGACACTTCATTGACTACTCCTTACTAGAGACATGACCATATAGAGCTAGTGTAGACAAATTAATTTATGGGAAGTTTTGTATAGACCTGTGGGTGCATTTTCTTCAGACTCACTAGAAAGAGGACAGATTCAGAGTAATAGAGCTTAGTAGCAAGATCTGCACGTTAAGGTAATAAAGCATGGGCTTTGTAAATATCATAAGTTGCCCTGGCTTACCAAATTACTTTGCATCAGCAAAGAAATAGTAGCTGTCCTCAGGCATTTCAGGTGAACATGAAGTTGAATTGTTTAGCTCAGGCTCCCTGGGGCAGAGGTAACTTGCGTTACCGTGTGTTTGCTAAGACATATACAAATAGCTGACAAAGCTGATCTGATGCTTATCTGGTGGCTTGATCATGTGTCTGGGTGTCTTTATTTTTTTTTTTTTAAGTGGTAGCAGATTCCTTGGGCATGTCAATGTCCAGCTGAGTAGCACTCAACCACAGTAACTAGGTTTGAATTGCCTGGTAGCTGATGCCATGCTAGCTGATGCACAGTAGGCAGGGGGAATGTTAGAATCAGTAATTGAAACTTCCTGTCTCTTAGCAAAAGAGAGGATGTGGGGAGTGCGCTCTGAAAGGAGAGATCTGTAATGCTGAGGTCTTGTTTAATTAGATCAAACTTAAAGTTCACTTGGCCTGCCTTTTGTTAGATTCATTAGGAGAGAAAATACAGTGAGCATAAGCAGAAAACTCAGGCTGAATTTCTGGCTTCCTGCAGAATGTTTCAGCGCAACAGAATTAATATTCTATGTGTAATGACTGTGTATTGACTGATTAAATAGGCCTCTTGAAATGTGTGTTTGCTTTCTGTCCCATCTCATAATTGTGTGGAATTACAATTGCATAAGCAGAACACAGCGTGGAGAGGAAGTCAATCTCTGCAAGTACAAAAATACAGCACTCACACTTCATTTTTGGGGTCCTACTCTGAAGCCTGATGAGATCAAGGAGAGCTTTTTTGGAGGCAGATGTTCTAACAGGCTTCTAGCAGGCTAGGAGCAGCACTAGAGAGAGAGTCTGCTCATATGGGACTGGGTTTCCTTGGGGACTGCTGTGGTTGTTCAGTTGGTGCATTTGCCTTATCAATACTGACTGCTACCAAGCCAGTAATGTTTTAAGTGCTGTAACCTTAGCCGGCAGGCAGGTTGTGAACTACAGTGTGATATTCAGTCTCCCTTTGCATTCGTGGCTGGCACTGACCTTTCCTAGCCCTGAGCATTCATTTGTATCATTTGAAAGGTTGGCCATCCTGACTTGTGTCTGCCTGCTGCAAGATTTGCTTTTGGGCTGCTTGTTTCATTTTAGTGGTGCTGGGGGGGGGGGGGGGGGGTGCTTGTTTGTCTTGCTGGTAATTATAGTTTAGGATTGATTTGTTTCTAAAGCATAAGCAGATTGAGTCGAGATTGGCACAGGAAACTGCTTGCCCTCCAGGATTATCGTTCTATCCCTTATCTCTTGCCAGTGTGCCTGAGAAAACCACAAAGCTGAGTCATGCCAGCAACCACCAAGAAGCAGAAATAGCAAAGATCTGTGCTGCAGCCACAGAATGCCACTGAGGTGCTGAGTGGCTTTGAAATAGATGATGGCATTTGAGCCTCTGTGTGCATTTTTGGGGACTGCAAAATGGAGCAGGGTATCCCTTGTGTTCCTGTACAATAAGTATGGAGTGAAGAACTGTTTGGGAGTCTACCTGGTCCCTTAGACTGTGGGCCTTGCCAGTATTACAAGTGTTAAAAGCAGAATTCTGAAACCAGACACAAGAAGAAAACTGTTATGGTTTTACTGTCCTTCTTTCTTGCCCGTTGTACAATAGACACATGTATTAATGAATATTATGCTAGTTCTTTCCCCAGTGTTTCTTGCAGGATTAGTAAAATACTGAAGGCAGAATTAAAAGGAAGGTACCTTTTGCTGTTAATTTATCAGTTGACACAGGAAAGTGGTGGTAGGGGTGTGTATTTGAGAATCAGCTCTGGACTTTGTTCTTGAAAGCAACCTACCTACCAAACCATTTGCTGCTACCCTTACTGTGTTTCTGAGAGTGAGAAATAAATGCTGATGCAAGCTTGGGAAAGATTTAAGCTGTAATAAAGCCTAGAATGCTATCAAGGTTATGCATAATACTGTTCTTAACCTGATCTCTGTCTTTCTTAGCAGTGAAGGAGACTGTCTCTGACAATGATCTCTATGGGAGACTTTTTATAAACAGAGTTTTCCACATCACTGCAGACAAGATGTTTGAAATCCTTTTCACCAATTCTCACTTCATGCAGAGGTTTCTTAATTCCAGGAGTATAGTAGGTAATAAACTCTTCACCCTTCTGCCTGTTACAAGCTACCCTGAAAATTTTTACCTCTGACAGTTGCTAAATAGGACTAAGTTGAATTTTAAGTTTTTCCTTGCTTTAAAAGAATTTTAAAGCTTTAAAGTTTCACTATGAAAGAGAATATTTAAAGCTAGACTATTGTTTCCCTAGGTATGCACATTTTGGAGTAAGAACCTCATTTCAGTGCACCCCAAAACTACATCTTAATGCCTGAATTTTGAGTAGGTTAAATACTCAAAATTGATGCATTCTAGCATATTTCTGATTACATTGTGTCCCAGAAATAGTGAAATTTCTATGGCTGGTACACAGGCAAAAATCACTGCATCCTCCTAAATGATACTCACAGGCTTTAATTTTCTGGATGAGTAAATTTTATTCACTGAGACTGTAAGAACAGAAAATCAAGTCAAAAAGGTAATATTTATTCAGTGTCAGCTGGGAAGGCAATGTGGCAAAAGCTTTTGATAATGCTAAGTGAACCTATTCGACTATAAGCAAATGGGAAATGGCATATTTTCATTTAATTGCTTACTCTTTTCTCCACCCTATTTCAGTAGATTCAGGCTCAGCTATTCAGAGCCTCACCTTTGTTTATTAGCAAACTACATGGGTATGGTTATTCCTGGAAAAACCCCACAATTAACTGGAAACAGTTTTCTGTCTTTCCTGCTCTCAAACTCCTGCTCTCAAACTCTCAAGACATGATAAGACAGATATTTTTTATGTGAGATTTTGCATACTTCTCATCTAGATGCTGTATCAACCCCTTGGAATAGAGACTCCAATGGCAATCAGTTGAGGACTTTGACGTACACTGTAACGATTAACAATCCGCTCTGTGGGAAGTTCACAACTGCAACTGAAAAGCAGGTACTGTGTGCATGTATGTGTGTCTGTCTGGTGCCCTTTAAAGCAAGGGACAGGTCAGTTCTATGGTCTGTCAGAGTTCTGTGAACTGAATGTGCATCTGCAGCTTAAAGCATTACTGGGCCATTACTGAGCCAATGCTTATTAAATGAGAGAGGCTTTCTACCTTTACAGATGGCTGTAAACTCCCATGAAACTTGTGGGGAAAAGTATTAACATCTCTTAGGAACTGGGGGGTGAAAAGGCACAACTAAAAGCTTTCAGTGTCCACTTCTGGCCTCCCCAGTATGAGAGGTGAAGAGCCTAACAAAGGGCCACTAAGATGAGGAAGGGATTGGAGCATCCCATATGAGCAATGGCTGAGAGCTGGGAATATTAAGCCCAGAGAAAAGAAGACTGAGGGGCATCTTAAAATTTATAGAAGCATCTGAAGGAGGGTGCAGAAAATTGAGTAAGGCCACAGATTTCAGTGGTGCCCAGTGACAGGAGCAGAGGTGATGGACACAAACTGAAACACAAATGATTCCTTCTCAACATCAGGAAACACTTTTCCACTGTGAGGGTGACTGAGCAGTGGAATAGGTTGTCCATAGAGATTGGGTACCTCCTTCTTCCTTGGAGGCATTGGAAACCCACCTGGACATGGTCCTGGGCAACCAGCTCTAGATAGTCCTGCCTGAGTTATTGGACAAGACAAGCACCAGAGGTGCCTTCCAGTCTCAACCCTTTTGTAGTTATGCTTTGGGAAAGATGTCAAAGAAAAGCTGGTCATGAGGCAATGGCCAGCCTTGTATCTGGTATTTGAGGTGGCAGTTGGGAAGTCCTGATGCTGCCAATGTTGGCTTTAGCAGGAGGCATCTTCTCTTTTCCCACCCCACCTGTATTTGATGTTCTTAACTGGTATTTATAGTGGTTCTTCAGGCTTTCTCTCTCCTTGAGTTCACTTGGAGTTGGTTGATCCAGCCTAAGGAACTCAGGCTGAAAGGGTGGGGAAGGGAGGAGAAATTTGTGTACCATGAATATACCTTCTTAATTTTATTTTCTTTTTTGATAGATCCTCCATAAGCAGAGCCAGAAAGGTCAGTCTTACCAGGTGGATGCTGAGGTGCTGACCCATGACGTGCCCTACCATGATTATTTCTACACTGTGAACAGATACTGCATCAGCCGCACATCCAGTCACAAGTGCCGCTTACGGTGAGCCTATGTGCTGCACGGGGGCAGGGTAGAAGCCAGGGCAGGGATGTTCTGAGTTGATGATCACTTAAAGATCTGCCAGCAGCACAGAGAATGTTAGGTTCTCTTCTGAAAAATAAGCTTAATTTATCTCTTGTCACATGTATGCTGTGCTTGGATCTCATTAATACAGTGAGAAATTAACCGAGATGTGACTCTGAGGTATGGAACTCGTCTACGAGACTGAACTGGGTCCTGACCAGCCTTGTGTTCTTGAGTGCAGCTGTGCGAGTGGGAGAAATTGGAAAAAAATTGAGATGCTTTATTAGAAGGTTTCCCAGACATCCTTGCTAAGGGCCTGTAGAGGAGAATGGTTTCACAGGAATGTGCAGGGAAGATAGAATGTACTTAATTTTGCAAGGAGGGTACTCAAATGAACGCTATCTAGATACGGAATTTCCTCTCCCATTTGTTGAAAACATTGTAAGTGGTACTGTCTTTAGTAAGAGCTTTTTTCTCAAACTTAATCAGTACTCAGGAAAGGTTAGCAAGACTGGATTCTCTTTGGCTAATCTCAGGCAGTGAAACTACGGAAAACTCCCTCTCTACTGGGAGAACAGAAGGAAGGTCCTTGAAAGACTGCTTTGGATTTTTTTTTGAGTGAATCATTATTTTTCTTTGAGACCTAGACTTGTTTTTTCTGAGACATGGGACAGCCCTAGGATAAGAGCAAAAACCTACGTCCACATGGTGCACAGAGCACACATGTATAGAACAGAAGGCACGTGGTGATGTTACAGCTGGCCTTACTAAACTGTGTTTAAAATGGCTCGGAAACTCTCTTTGAAAGGAGTTTTGTTATACCATACACAGTGGGCTTAAACTGATTTGGAGGATTACTTAAGTTGAAAAAAGTGTATTCTAGGATGGTCTTCTTGACTGAAATCAAGGACTTTTTCCTTTATGAACAGCTTTGGGATTCGCTCAGTTACAAGCATGCCTCTGAAGGATTCTAGTCCAATTCATTTTTATTCTGGAAGCAGTATTGATTAGCTTTACCTGAGGAATGCAAGTAATGCACAGTAGGAATGTCATTTCCCCCTCTGTCATGCTCATGGAAAGATAGATTTCTGTCTATTCAGGGTAGGATGTGAGCACTTGATGTATGAGTTGTGATAAAGAATTTCACCTTCTGCTATTGTAGTGCCCATGTAATATATCATGTGTACACATACAAAGTAAAAATTATGACTTTATTATCTGGAAGCCTTTTAAATGTGTGTTAAAATGAGAATGCTTAAGAGGGTGGAAATCATCTGGTAGTCTGAGTCTCAAGGAAAACATTCCAAAATGTTTCCCATACTTTGGACATTTAGATTTTGATGCTTTAGCTAGAGATGTCTTTGCTACTGTCTGTCTCTTCCATTTTTCAATGAAAGTGCTGCCCAACTGGAGAGCAATGGCAGTTCCAGTTAGTAATGCAGATTTTAGACATAAACTGGAGGGTGCTTCTGATAAGAGGCTTCTGCTATCACTGTGCTGCTTTTAAGAGTATTTTTCCATTATTGCATTCTGTTTTCTAGGGTTTCTGCAGAAGTGAAGTACAAAAAACAGCCTTGGGGCCTTGTCAAGTCTGTAATTGAGAAGAATACCTGGGGAGGAATACAGGAAAACTTCAAACAACTTGGTGAGGCATTTTTTTTCTTTGTGCTGGACTAAGCAGGCTACCTTTGCTATGTATGTTTTTGTGTCTCTCAAACCTGGCTCCTAGAAGAATGGCTTGAAATAAAGGCAGCACCTAAGCAGTCTTAAAGACAGAATTTCCTGTCATCAATGTATCTGCCAGTTCCAGGGTATGAAAGAAGCCTTGTGGCTAACAAGGGGCTCTTGTATACCTGGCCATAATGGCTTTCAGAAGGAAACACAAGGAGCA
This sequence comes from Taeniopygia guttata, assembly GCF_048771995.1. NCBI lineage: Eukaryota > Metazoa > Chordata > Aves > Passeriformes > Estrildidae > Taeniopygia > Taeniopygia guttata. The sequence goes on from NC_133024.1 coordinate 22,343,587, forward strand.
GCAGGAAAGCTGTTATTCTTAACTGCATCTGCTTATCTCTAAGAATTTCCTTGACTGTGCATATGAGAAGAGAAGCAGTGGCACTTGGCAGGCTCCATGAATGTCTGTTCACAGCCTGGCCAGCCACTGCTGCAGCCTCAGAGTCTAACACAATTTCTAGCCTCAGTATAACAGCGTCTTGCAGTGCTCTTCCAACTGCTGTCTGGCATAGCATTGAACAATCCTGCCTGGGCTGAGTGTGTACCACCTCTGCAGAGTGTTCCAAGTGCCCTCTAGAAAATAGAACAGGGGTGGAGGTCAGGGTGTAGTTTGCCAATTACCTGCTTCCAGTTCATGTCCTGGAAGGTGTGTTTGTTCCTCTCATTGCCACCTTGAATATCTCACAATTTGTCTTCAGCTTTGTTTTTGACAGTTTGGTAACCTTTTTTTTTTTTCCACTGTAGAATCAGATCTCCTTATGGAGGAATATGCAATTAATCAATCCATAGAAGACTCTGGGAAATTACTTGCTTTGAGACGAAGGCGACGCACTTTACACCGGGGTTTGGCAGAATCACTTCCCAAACGCTCTTCCCAACATTCCTCTGGTGACATGGGAGTAGAATCCCAGGGCAGCTTAATAGGTAGGATTTTTTTATATCAAGTGTTTTCAAGAAAGTATAAGTCTTAAAATAGTGCAAGAGTAGCACTTGTATATATATTGCTCTTGTCTGTGATAGCAAATGCTTTAACAAGTTCAAGCTTCTTCAAGCTTGTATAAAATATATTTGGAGCATGCATGATCATTTTTAGCATGAGTATCTCTTGAAATGAAGGCTTATATCACCTTCAATTTTAAAGCAAACAAAAATCATCCAAAATCTTGAATACTGCTCTGCATCTGCAAAGGTTTGAAAATGAGATTGGATCAGGAGAAAAAAACCTGATTCTTGTAAAGTTTTTGAAAATTTTTTTTCTTCAAATAACTGCACACACAGGTCATGAGTTGATTGAACTTTACCACTTGCCTCTTGGCCCTGTCATCTCAGCTTTGGTTATTGATTTTTAAAGTTAAGAAGTCTGTTTCATATGCTTCTGTAATTTCTGGGTCAGTGAAGCATTTCTTGCAGTTCTACTGCCCTTAGGCACAACAGACTTGGCCATCAGCATATACAATGTTAGTTTCACCTGGAGAGAGTAGGAACATCTGTGCACTAGTTTGCACCAGGGAATAGTAGATTCCATGACAGAATTTGAATTGTAAACAGTGAGGTAGGAGCAAGTACACTTACCTAAAGAAGGAGACAACACTGAGTATAGATAGCACTGAGAATATTTGAATCAGCAGTGTGTGTAAAGGACTCTTTACCTATGTGACATTACTTCCTAATGACTTAATTTTGCTACTGTTGCGTCACCTTTTCAGATGAGCATGTCTGCATGTACACAACAGCTTTTGTATGTCTTTTGTGCAGGGCAGGATGTGCAAAATTAATTATATTTAAAGATCAGTGTGCCCACAATGATACAACTGCTCAGTTTGGAGAGAACATGCACACTCTGCCCCTCAGTGTCTGATCCCTGTTGCCTTCTGCATAGCAGATGGCCTCTTGCAGGGCTGTTTTCAAGACAATAGATAAACCAAGTAGGGATGGGACAAGTTACAGGAAAATGTGACTGACATTGGTTGTCAGAAAGATAAATGTGAGGAGGAGCACAAGCAGGAGAGAGAGCCACACCTGTCTGCTGTGTGTGACTAGCAGCACATATGCCTGTTAGTAATAGATGGACTGCAACCTTCTCAGGCTATTCAACTTTAATGTGACCATGCCCCAGCATTGTGTTCTCCCCAGCACAGTGGGTAGGGGGGATTCTGATGGAAGAGCCTGACTGTTCAGCCAGCTTCAGAGATGACTGCAAAAATGCCTTGGTGAATGTTGGAGGTGATCCTGTGCACCTACATGACCTGATTTTTTTTTTTTTTTTCTATCAGAAGTTATTGAGCTATTCTGTGTGAAGTGCTGTGCATTGACATGTATCTATCTGCAGAAATCCTTTAGGAATGTTCTTTAGTACTTTTTAACCTCCTTCTCTTCTATGCCCTATAGGAAGGAAAAGAGATGCAGTAAGTAGGACCACCACCATCATTGTAGTAATGAGTGTCTTGTAAGTACTCACTTGCATTAAAGTGTTGCTTGGCCAAGCTCATCTTGGTTTTTGTCTGTATTTGTTCCTCATTTGCATGTTAAGATTACATGTAGCATGATAAACTAATTTGAGTGGAACATGTGGGTATGAAAGGGGAATGGATTGACTTGGAAATGACATGCAGAATGAAAATGCTGACTTGTCAAACTAGTCTACCTTACGGGTTTTCTTAGGTCTGATCGTATTAAAAAATAAAGTCTAGCATCTACTAATTCCAAATTTTAAAAGTTCCAAGAAGAGATACTGGTATTTGTTTGCCATTACCCAGCTTAATGGTAACTGCTAAGAATTGTTCAGATAGATATTAATTTTCAGTATAGTGCTGCCCTACACCTTTTTTTTTCTCCCAGGATGCTGGGAGGACTTGTTTCCTTAGATGTCTTTAGCTATGATCTTGTGTTTGTAGCACTGCAACTGAAATTGTTGCAAAACTTGATTTTTTTCTCTTCTATCTATAGTTTGCTGCTCTTGGTCTTGCTGAATATAACACTGTTCCTCAAACTCTCAAAGATAGAGCATGCAGCCCAGTCCCTTTATCATGTCCAGCTTCAGGAGGAAAGCTCTTTGAAGTAAGTTGAATTCACAATCTTTGCTTGCTTTCTTCTTCAGCTTATGTCAGAATCTGATCTAAAGAAATAAATTATTAACAATGAAATCGAGTGGCAAGTTTTCAGAAGTGGCTGGGGCTTGCTGTACTCCTGTGGTCTATGCTGAAATCCAGTGACATGTCTGACTGCATCTTGCGGTAATAAATTTCTTCTTTGACAGGATGTTTTGGGATAAATGTTAACCTTAGTTTTGCATTTATCAGCCTGCTGTGACTCATCCTCTGTGAATATCATAGTGCTGATCACAGAACTGAAGTGTACATCCTGTGTGAACCAGCATGTTCTCAAACGGAATGTTAAAGATTCATTTAGCTTTTTAGCTTCTCTCTGTGAGTCTCCTAAATCTCCTCTCCTTCACAAACTTTCGTACTCAGACACAGAAAAATGTTGCTTCCTCTAGAATACAGTATCAACAAAAAAGTTAAAAACCATATCCTGATTTTGAGTGTGGAAGGGGTGTGGGGACCTCCCATAGTGACCATCTCAGAACTGGTTAGAGCAACTTTCTTCCTAAGAAGGATCTTGCTCCCAGAAGTGTGGCGCTCACATTGTAAACATAATGTGAGCACAGTTTTTTCTTGGTGGCTGTTGCCTGCAAAGGTCTGTGGTACTAGCTTCAAGAAAACAGGGATTGCAATTCAACTGCAGGCAGCTTTGTATGTGGCTTTTGTAAGAGGATGCTTTGAGCAATGGTGGCAGAGAACAGTTGCTTTTAAAAAGGCATTAAGGTGCTTGTTTCATGTTTCTGATGTAATCTCAAATCTTTTTCAGCATATCCCCAGAAATTGTATCAAAAGAGGAGATGCCTCAATATGATAAGGAGCAGGTTAAGCATGTGAAGGGAGTTTTAAGAGACTCAATTGAAATGCTTGAGCAGGTAGGTCTCAAAATCTTTCCTGGTGATGTTCTTGTTTCTCAACAACTCAGGTTTTCTCCCTTGTATTATCATAGCTTTTGTTTGATGTAGTCTGGTGCTAGATAAAGTTTTCTTGATGTGTTTTGCCCTAGTCTTGAGTTTAGTTAACAGGCAGTGCTTATGCTTCTGATGTTTTGGGTTGCTTTGGTTTTGAATTTGTTTCTTGGAGGGTTGGGGTATTATTGGTTGGTTGCTTTTTGTTTGGGTTGGTTTGTTTGTTTGTGGGTGGGCTTGTTTTGTTTTTGTTGGTTTGGGTTTTTTTATTTGACTAAGATGTAAGTACCCATGTCAATTTTCTTAAACTTGTCAAGTGCTTAAGAGAGGTGTTAATGCAATTCTGAATCATGACAAAGCAAAGACTGGAGTATTTCAAAACAGATTCCCTTTTATAAGAACACTCTTATTAAGATTTGTGAAGTGTTTTTCCATCTTATTATGGGGTTTCTTCATTCAGGTTTATCCTGGCATTTGCTCAACACTACTCTTCTAGATATTGGCAAGAGCTTCACTTAGTGTTGGTATCAAGGGGCCACCTAATCTCCAGTGAAAAATAAATTCTGCAGACCATATGTTTCTAAGAGGCTCCATAGAAGATAATCCTCCTTCACAGTAACTTAAAATTTTAGGCTCTTGTATACTACAGACACACACACACAAAAAAAAGAGATATGTTGAATACTGTTGTGTCTCTTTGACTCTGAAGTCCGGGAGTGTTAAATCCTTACAATCCCTAGGCTGCAATTTCGACTCAGTTACCTGAAGGACAGTAAATTCATGCTGTAGTTTATAGTAACTACTCAGGAATGCTCTAATTTTAATTTTTATTATTATATCTTGCAATGTGATGGAATGAATTATTAGTTTAGGAAATCTCAAGGGGGAGTTCACATGTACCTTTCTCCATCATTTGCTTTGTTCTTCCATGCACTAAAGGAGGTTAGAAAAAGAAGCCATTTTTTATACTCCTTGTTTAGGGGTGTCTCTGCATGCATAACTAACCATTAATCTATTAATTAACCACTTTGATCCTAACTTGAAAAAGCCTGAGTGCCGGAAGTTTCACTTTAGAGACAAAATTTAGAGCCCTTTTTATTTTCTCTGCTTACTATCCAAACAATTCCTAATTCTGAAGTGTTAAGTTTTTTTTTGAACACACAGTGTAAAAAAAAAAAAAAAAAAAAAAGTGAGAATTTAGCCACCTTTTTCATCCAGAATAACACTTTTTGTCTGGAAGTCCTGACACATCTTAATGCTTGCCACCTTATGTTTTTTGAGGATTGTCAATAATCTAAACATGTTTTATGCACCAAAATGCACTAGGAGAGCCAGGTAGTAAAAGAAAATTCATGTTGTGCTGCCATGTTCCTTGGAGTATTTACACTGAACATTATCTGTGACTAAAAATGAGTGGGGTGGTTTATCTACTGTGCTGTTGTCTGGTGAGGTGTTAAGACTTTATCATCCTGGATGGTTAGTATTTATAAACTCCAGAGTGTAGCTGTTAGGAGAGCACAGTAAGCCAACTGCTTATAGAAACAGGGAGGAGGAAATCACATGAAATCTTTAAAAGAAAAGGAAGAGGGAGACTTTATTTGCCTGATATCACTCACCCATGCAGGAGACTGACTTAAGTAATTGGTGGGGGCGTGGATTGTATCTTCACAGCTGAAGATTTCCCTTTCCATGCTCCAAAGAAGCTTTGACCACTTGAACAGGACACAGAGCAGCAAGACTGAGAGTTAATAGCCACATCAGCTTTTCATTCAAGACATCAGAAGAACACGTGTGTGCGAGGACTTGTGGGGTAGGGACTGTAACTGTCTCCTCTGGACTCTTTACTGTTGCACAGAATAAAGGTTTGTGGAAGAAGTAAGTTGGGTTCTGCATTGCCATAGCTTGGCAGTCCTGTCTCTCCTGCCAGCCTTCTATCCTGGGGAGTCTCCATTCCAAACAGTGCAGAGCTCTTGGATCCAGGGTGAGTGAGGGCAGCTGTACTGCTGGTGGATGGATCTGAACATTTCAGAGGGGGAAAGACACCCACAGCAGATAACTGGGCTCGTCTCTTATGAAATTGCAGCTTGTTATGTCAACATAGAAAATTACCATCAGTGAAGAGTGTTTTGGAGAAAAAAGAACGTTAGTGGATTCACAGCCACAGGATCTTCATAGGCTCCTTTTAGCCATGAGGACCTTGCTAAACAAGTCACCATCTTAAGGATGAATATGCCCAAGATTAATTAACAGGAAAGGGTTTTGTATCTCTTGCATACTGCAAGCTTTGGCAGGCTGTCTTCTACCATGTGTTTCCAGCTTTCCCAGAGAAATTTCAGCCCTCGGTGTTTTCCCTCCATCAAGGGCTGTGCTTCAGTGGTGTGCCCACTGATGATGAAACTCCTTTTCGCGTGCTTCAAGCGTTTTCCCAAGCAGGTTGAGGGAAAGATGAATACAGAAAGAAAATCCAAGTAAACGCACTGCACTCTCCCTGGAGGCTGGGCGGTGTGAGGAGAGCAGCGCCGGCCCGGGCGGCGCGCAGCCCGTAGGAGGGCGGCGCGCAGCCCGTAGGAGGGCGGCGCGCAGCCCGTAGGAGGGCGGCGCGCAGCCCGTAGGAGGGCGGCGCGCAGCCCGTAGGAGGCGGGGCGCAGCCCGTAGGAGGGCGGCGGGCAGCCCGTAGGAGGCGGGGCGCAGCCCGTAGGAGGGCGGCGGGCAGCCCGTAGGAGGGCGGCGGGCAGCCCGTAGGAGGGCGGTGCCGGCCCGTAGGAGGGCGGCGCGCAGCCCGTAGGAGGCGGGGCGCAGCCCGTAGGAGGGCGGCGCCGGCGCGGGCGGTGCGCGGCCCGTCGGGCGGGGCGGGGAGCGGTGCAGGCTCGGTGTGGAGCCGAGCGGGGGCGGCGGTCCCCAGCCCCGCGGCCCCACCTGTTGCGCGGCCCCTTTAAGGCAGGTGCCCCCGCCTGACGGCGGCACCGCCCCCCGCGCGCCCATTGGCGCGCGCCGCCGTCAGGTGGACGGTCCGGGCGGGGGCACCGCCCCCCGCACACCTCGGGGCGCGCGCGGCCAATGGCGGGCGGGCGCCGCGCGGGGGCGGGGCGGGGGCGGTGGCGCGCGCGGGGCACCTGAGGCGGCGGCGGCGGCGGCGAGAGCCGCTCCCGGCCCCGCGGGAGGGACGGGGCGGGCGGGGGCGATGGAGGAGCCGCTTTGCTGCTGCGAGTACGTGGACCGGCGCGGCCGGCGCAACCACCTGGCGGCGTGCTGCTGCGACTGCGAGGAGCTGGACGACGGCTGCGACAGGTACCGGCTCCGCGACCCCCGGGGGCCGCCGGCTGCGGGACGCCCTCCCGGCGGCGGCGTCCCTGAGGGACCGCCGCCCTGAGGGCGGGGGAGCCGCGCCCCGCTTCCCGGGAAACTTGTCGGGAGAGAGGGAAAGGGGAGGCGGGAGCGGGACGGGGCAGGGGCGGGAGCGCGGCTGTCCCGGTGCCAGCCGGCGCTGTGCTCCCCGCGCTCGCAGGTGGCTGACGTGCAAATCCCTGCCCCCGGGAGCGCTGCAGAGTATCGCCGACACCATCGCGGACCGGCTGCGGGTCCCCTGGTTCTCGGGGGCCGTCAAGATCAACGTCAGCCTCGTGCCGCCGCTCGTCCTGCTGCCCGTCTTCCTCCACGTTGCCGCCCTGCACTTCCTGCTGGGGCTCATCGTCCTGACGTCCCTGCCCGTCGTGGTGCTGTGGTATTACTACCTCACCCACCGGAGGAAAGAACGGACTCTCTTCTTCTTGAGCCTGGGGCTCTTCTCCTTGGGATATATGTACTATGTGTTTCTCCGGGAGGTGGTTCCCCGGGGCCGCGTGGAGTATTCTCAAGTGGTCACTCTCACGTGTGGGTTAATTCTTATGCTTGCAGCCCTGTCTCGAGCCAAGAAGGACCCTGGCTACCTTCCCATCCCAGCAGGCGACGAGAAGCTATCACACCAGGGTTTGCCCAACGAGAGTATTAGAGGGAGCTCCAGCGGACTCCATGGCATCTCAGGTGCTGCCAGCAGTCGCGCTGTGAATGGGGAGGCTAAAGGTTATTGCAGGATGTCAGCTGAGCAGCCAGCAGGTGTGAAAAAAGACTGGTGCACTAAATGCCAGCTGGTTAGGCCAGCCCGAGCAGGGCACTGCCGGCTTTGTGGCAGGTGCGTGAGGAGACTGGACCATCACTGTGTCTGGTAGGTTTTGCACTGCTCAGGCTCCCTGTGTTCCGAGATCCCTCCTTTTTAAAGTAAGCGTCTTTTTTTACAGTCCCTAGCAAATAGAGTTGCTTTTGCTGTGTGCAACACCTTATGACACTCTTTAAATACAAAAAGCTTCCTATTTATCCTTTAAAAGAACAGTTAGAATAACTGTTTATTCTAAGTGGATTGACCTGATGGCTGAAAGCTTCTGCAGCGTACTTCAGAGTTGCTTTTACTTCTCTGCTGCTTTTCATCAGTTTGGGTTTGTTATTGGTGTGGATTTTCTTGAATTTGTTTTTTTTTTCTTTAGACTTGATCTGTGGAGCACTATCAAACCTGCAGTTCAGTTGCATTAGTGCTCTCCTGGGGCAAGGGAACCCAGAGCTGCCTTTTGGGTGTGCCTGTGGTACTGGAACCAAGGGGCAGTACTACCCCTACTAAAAAATTAATGCAAACAGTCTGCTGCTGTTACCCTACAGGTCTATTGTCTTGTGTTTGTAACCTTTCTGTATGAAGTTATAAAGATTCTTTGAACATTTTTCAATGTTCTTAGCCTGTGTCGACTGGAAGCACCTTGGAAATCAGGTTCTCTGACAGCTGGGGGAGGGAGAAGAAATAGAAGACAGTTTCTTTTCTTTTTTTTTAAGCAAAGTAATCTTTTCTTTCCTTTTGGAGGATTAACAGCTGCGTAGGGGAGCAGAACCATCAAGCTTTCATCCTTGCACTTTCCTTCTTCATGCTCACCTCTGTGTATGGGATGACCTTGACCCTGCACACCATCTGTAGGGGCCGAACTCCGTTTTTGGCATTGTTCTACTGCCCCGGGGCCTATTCTGACTACAGGTGAGATGTCTGTCTGGGAGAGAGCTGGGGTGGGAGCAGGCTGGCTCAGGTGGCTTAGTTACTGTTCCTTGTTCTTCTGGCTGACAGACCTGAATGCAAAGCACTCCCTAAAAAACTCTGGAAAGCAAAGATGTATTTCTGCTTTTGCCAAGGTGAGCAGCCTGAGACTTGGAGAGAGCTCGCTATTTATTTGGAAAAAGCTGAAGGAGCTAGGATTTGAAGTATTTATTGTGTTATATATATAGATGTACTTTTAAATATGTATGCAGCCCCCCCCCCCCCCCAACCAATGCAGGTAAATGGTCTGACAGCCTGGAACCCACACACTTTCTCTCCCTCTCATTCCTTTCTATTTATCTAGTGACTCTCCTCCAAGTTATCTGCCTAGAGCATGCTCTGTCTGGCAGTGAAGGTGGTGGGAGCTGTTGAGCTGTTGGACATGAGTTCAGAGACACAGATGGGCAGAGTACTGCTAGTACTCAAGTGACTCTTTCTGTTTTCCATCTCGTGACCTGTAAAGTGGGAGCATCCTGGGGTCCTTAAATAAGACCTGAGCACCATTATAACAGGAAGAGTGAAGAGCTAGGTTGTGTGACAGCAATGTGCAAGAGTAGTTCTGCAGTAAAAGCTCTCATTAAGTAAACCCTGAAGCTTTAATTTTGAGAAAGCCTTTAAGGATTATCTGATGAAAGCAGCAAAGTGAGATCACTGTGGCAGATGTAGACAGGGATTTGAAAGGATAGTGATTACCAGGGAAAATCACTTTAAAGCAGCTGCTCCAGTACTAAATGGCTTCCTTCCCATCTTTTTCCCTGCTGCCAGCTCTGCTCTGTCGTTCACCTGTGTATGGTACTGTGCCATTGTAACAGCTGGCATGGGATACATCCTCCTTATCCAGCTGTTGAACATCAGCTACAACGTGACTGAGAGGGAAGCCCGGCTGGCTCTGCGGGACAACACCGGGCACAGGCTGCTGGGCGGGTTAGTGATAGACACTGGCCAGTATAACAGGGGACTCCTGTGCAACTGGGGCCACTTCCTGAGCCTCGGGTCTTCTCCTCCACAGCGCTCTGCCGAGGACATCGTGTGACACCCCTCTTTCTGCAGATGGCGTTGGTCATGGCTCACTGACTTTGTTTAGCAGGGGAGCAGCCCCTCCCACCAGGACTCCTCACACAGCATTTCCTCGTGGTCATTATGTGGGCTATCCCTCACTGACAATAGCAGATGTTTTCCCCGGTGGAATGGTTCTTCACATGCTGTCAGCCAGCAATAGGATGCAGAAAGCCGTAAGCCATATGTCCAGGTGGGGAGAGGAGGAGCCTGCTGCCTTTTTCCACCGTGGGAAACAGTGAGCACAAGGTTTTGAGAACTTGAGTTTCCCTTAGATGTGAATACTGGCATCAGGAGGAACCTGCTGCTGAGCTTCAGAGAGTGCACTGGTTCCTGCAAAGGTTAAGGAATCCCTGGGTTTGTACCTATGTGTGGCATTTTGGAGATATCAGAAGAGTGAACTTTGGAAACAGAGAACAGATGGACCCTTGCAGAAACCAGGCTCTTTATGTCTAGGCAGTCACTGGGCAGTGCTCTCCTCTCTGGTGCATTTATTTATTTATTTTTACTATCTTTGATTCCATCCAGCTGTGTACATGCTTCTATTAAGTGCCTTTGTGAGCTGCGTTCCTGTAGGACTTTGTAAGATCCCTTCACTTCTTGACCCCTAAAGTTGTTATTCCATCCCTGTATGCCTGAGTGAGTGAAAAGAGATCCCATTGTTCTTTCTGCAAGCTGGGTCTGTATTGGTTTGAAGGCTTTGCTCATCTCCCTCAGAGTGTTTCTGCTCTGATTATTGGTTGTGACATGTGACAGCAGGTAAATACACCAAGTAAGGAGTTTGAAGCACCACATGACGGTGAACTTTGAAGGCAAAACAAGAGTGCTGTCTGTCTGGTATTACTGTAGCTTTATGGAAATTACCTTATCCTATATCTATGGGAGAAGGGAGTCTGTGGGAGAGTAGGCAATTCTGCTAGTAGCATGTTTAGTAGGTAGCATTTTGGTTGTGTTGCTGTTAGCACAGTGATCTTGTCTCCTCTCAGCCCAGTTACTGTGGAGCTGCCTGACTGTAGATCAGATTTCTCAAGCCAAGGTACATAGGGAGAGGTGGAGGATGTGTTGGAGGTGTTTGTTTTTGGGATAGATGACCTGTACTGGCAGGTAAATGAATCTGTTAAAATGTGCTCTGCAAGAGTGCTTTTTTGTCCTCATCAACCTGCAACTGTATTATGGCCTGGACTTGAGCTTCAGCCAAAATAACAAGGTCTTGGTGGCAGTGGTTTCTGGATTTCATGGGTGGGATTTTTTTGTTGCTTTTTGTTTTATGTATGCTGTTGGCCCTGCAGTAATAGGAAAGGTCTGTCTGGAAGAGCTCAGGATCATGGCACAAGAATTACAGTTGAGCCTAAGGTGCAAAAGCAGAGATAGAGCTTTGTCCTAGCTATGATGTTTTCAGATATGTGCAGCATGTGTGGGTCATGCCTGCCCCTGCGTGCGTGGGCATGACAGGCAGCTGGGGGCTGTTGGGGAAGTGATGCACATTTACTATGCTGCTTTGTGATAACTTTGAAGAACAAATGGATAGTGCGTGGTGCCAAAAGAAAGCAGGGTCGGGGCTGTCCCTTGGGATCCCTGCCATATTTTTTGTGAGTGCTCTTCAATATGTCCCAGTTTAAGGTAAAGACTGTGTCTCTCTTTGCACTGTTTCGTTTCCTCAAGTGGCATATTTTATAACCAGCAGATAATTGAGGAGCAGCTGCATTTGGAATGTGGCTGTACAGTTACTGAATTTCCCTTATTTCTTCTTCCCCCTTTTCATCCAGTGAGCAGTTCTTTATAAGGAGGTAAAGGGACAGTTCTTCTGCTTCTTACCTCTAACCAAGCACAGTAGAAGATTCTGACCACCTTCTTGACCCTAATGTGAATAAAAAAGTGCCCAGCTGGACTGTGCAAAGTGTTCCTTTATGACCTTCTGTTTGGAGCTTGAAGCCTAATCCTAGGAGTTCAAATTGAGACAAAGTAGCTTCCACTTGAGTTGTCTGTAAATGTTTCCATGGCACATACCTATTGTGTGATGCCTTCTGAGATGATATCAAGCTTGGCAAACCTGGAGATAAGGATGCTGTGGGCTAGCAGGATCTTCTTAGATCTTATCCTGCTGGCACTGAGGAAGATAAAGGCAGAAGGACTTCCTGGGAAATGAACCCCTGCAGTGGACACAGCCGATTTGTCTGTCCCTGTGTGCTGCATGCACAGGAATCAATCATGTACCCTCAGGCTGAACAAGCTCTGGGAGCTTTTGCAGGCTTGAAATAAGTGATTTCTCAGAGTCCTGCTACTCCTGGCTGGGAGAAAGCAGGGCAGATGACAGGGCACTTCCCTGGCAGTGCTAACCCTGTGGTGCTCACTTGCTCCCACAGGCAGAGATTGGTTGCACCTTTGCAGCCTGTCTGTCACTGTAGCCTGTCCCTTGTCTGTTAGTGAGTGGGAGGTTTCATCTGAACTGCTTACACTGAGACTCTCTGGGCTGTTCTCCCAGGCAGTGTGGAATGTCCAGTGCAGATTAGGAACAAAGGACCTGAGACTACTGTAACCATTACATACCGTGGTCAAACATGCTCCAGTAGAGTGGGGGCAAGGTGCTGAAGTAAATTTCCTTTTTTGCACTGACACCAGGGGGAACTGAAACCATTCAGGGCACTAAAGGGTTGCAAGGATGGAGGTTTTTTTCTAGGAGGAAAATGCAGTTCTGGATCCTCAGTGAATAGGAGGTTCAGGTGGCTGTAATCTGCATAGTAACGGTGACTGTTTCTTTAACGGCATGGCAATGGCTTACCTCTTCTTCCTGATAGGATTTGCTTTGTGAATGCGTTGGGAGATGAGAAGCATAAAGTAATATGATATTTGAAAGGCATCTAAATGGGTGGAAGAGTTTCAATCCCTTCAGATGCATATGTGGGAGTTCTCCTTTTCACATCCCTGAGAATTAGCAAGAAACCTTTGGAGGGTAATGCTGCCTTTCCAGTTATTGCAAGGGCAAGCTGTTGTGATCTGGTGTGCTCAGGAACAGTTTATTTTCTGAGTAATTTCCCGCTGAGCTTGGTACTGACCATGCTGGTAGACAAATGTTAAAATCTAGGCATACAGAGTCAGTCCTTGGGCTCCCTGTGTTAGTAGCTTCCTAGATCCATGCTGCCTGGGGGTTGGAGCAGTGAGAAGCCTGCATGTGACAGGGCACTTGTGGGTTGTGTGTGACCTTCAGGCAAGGACCAGTGTCTCACTTGTTAAGCTGTATGCCTGGCAGTGCAGAAAACAGTACCCTGCTGGCTCTTGAAAGTTCTCCCTGAATGTGAAGAGAGGACCTAAAGATGATCAAGAGCAGGGGAGGATTTTGGTAATAGCCAGCCTCGATGATTTTCTACCGAGACTTTGGAAGTTAGTGTATCTTGCTTTACCCATGACCTTTTAACAGAAATTTCTTGTTTCACAAATAGTGTGGACTTCCGCAGACCAGGCAGCTCTTAGGGGGCCAGGGTTCTGGTTTTGCTGGTGTTGTGGTGTTAGACCCTCAGAGTCCAAATGCCATCACCCCACTGTTTGGTGTCTGTAGTAGGAGCAGTGCACCACTAGATACATCCTGTAAGTGGTGGCTTGGCACTCTTTAACTGTGTCCTCGTGCATTGTGCTTTTTTGTAGGCGAATCACAGATCCCCATGTCAACTGTTCCTCCATTTAACTTGTCCTCAAATGACAAAAGTCACTGGTGAGCCTGAGCTGGTGCTGCTTGTGACTCCTAATCACTTTTCAGCCTTCATGCTATGATGGTGCTTTTTTTCCCTTCAAAGTAGGTTGCTTTCAAGTGTCTTAATGAAACCATTTGCTGTAAAATTTCTTCTGAAGATAAAATGCATACTGCCTCACTGCCTAATGTCTTAATAATGTGCTTGGTTTTTTCCTCCTATATGAATGTATATTGCCTCATTAGGGCAGGAAGCGTGTGTGATTATGGATGTGTTTTCCTGTATTCCTTTTAGTGAAAAATTCCACAGTTACCTAGGACTTTTTTTTTTTTTTTTTTTTTTTTTGCCACTATCAGGATGTTCCTGCAGCAAAAAATCTGTTTGCAGACAGGCGAGGTTCTTTCTGGAATGTGGGAATTCAGCCTCCCAAGATCTTGTATTTATGGAATTCCTCTACTGATAATGTGAAGAGTGATGGGCCCTGGAAGAAAGTGGAAAGTATTTTTTTTTTAAACATGAACTTTAGGAAGAAAGTTTGTGAAACATTTGTGAGCTTTTTTGAAGAGACTGATGTGTGTATGTTTGTGTCTATTTTGCATCATGTTCAGTGTTTCCAAATGGGTATTAAATGAATCAAAATAAATTAATGGAAAGGATCTGTGGAGTGGCCTGTTGATTTATGTTGACACATGCAGGCAGGGTGAATGATCAAAAGCTGCCACTATCTCATGGCTATTCAGCTGTGAGCTGGACTTGGGAATAAGGGAGCAACAGGCTAGAGAAAACTTGGGAAACAAATGTTCTTCTGCAAAAGTTGACCTTTGGGTTTGTTGGTAGCGAGATGAAAGAGAGACCTACTTGCAGTTCTCAGCATCCTAGGAACATTGCCACATGGTTGCAATTTGAATGAGGATCTTCCATCCTGTGCGCAATGCATTGTCAGTATCTGAGGAGGTTCCTGGCCTTTTTATCCTGTGTCTTGCTTTCCCCCCTGATACCTGCCCACATAATACACCCAGAACCCCAAAAAGGAACAATCTCTTGCTTTAAACCCATGGATATTCTCCTTGTAGATAGTGGGAAGAAATATAACCTTTAATTCTGTTGGTATCTTGGGATAACTGCTCAAAGTCAAGATAACTTTTAATAAGTAGACTTACAGGCGCCTTTGATTGTTCCAGAGCTCTCCTTTGATTTGCCTGGGTGGTACTTCTGTCTGCTGTTCAGCTGTCTGTTTGAAGATAACTTTGCACTGCTGACAACAAGGACCTTCCAGCAGGGTTTTATTTGGATGAGACTGTTGTTTGTAGAAGGTTGTCAAACTTGGACACCCAAGCATGACCAGCTTTGTTAACTCCAGTGCTGTTGATGGGGACAGAAGAAACTTCTGTCTCTCCCTAGCTTTTATTTTTTTCCTTATATTCCCCATATTATTGTGTCTGGCTGTGCTGGCCTTGCAGAGCAGGGCCATGCCTGGAGTGGCAGCTTCTGTGCTGGGAAGGCCAAGGTGCACTGATGGGGCAAGTGCCTGTCATGGATAACAGGTCTGCAAAGATGTGGGCTGTGGATCACACTGCAGTGGTCCATGGAACCCTCCCAGGCTTACTATTGTTCCTCCCTGCCTAGGGGGAGCAGAGGAAATTGTTTAATATTTCAGGCACCCTTTCAGATCCAGCTTGTGCAGGGCCTGGGGGACTTGGAAGTGATTGGTGTACAGGTTTAATGAGAAGATGGTATTTCTGTGGTTAAGGTTTTTTGAAAACAGTGTAAAAATGCTGTAGGACAGGGGTGTCCGGTAGAGTATGGAGAGTTTGCAATCACTTCAAGGTTCTGTATTTGCTGTTGCACTGCAGTAAAAGTCCTCCCCCTACCCTGTGCAGGAGAACGAATGCCTGGCTGTGCAGCCACCTCCCTCTCTTGCTAAGAAAAGCAAGGAGCTGACAGGCAGGAGTGTGCCTGAGCTGTGAGTGTGGGCTGATGACCAGCATTAAGGCACTGACATCTGCATCGAGCCAAGTGTTGGAGCAGGAGGAATGCTCTGGCACAGCTGCCGGCTGAAACGGTTTCCTTGGTCTGACAAGCTCTCTGTCACCCTCCTGTGGGAACCTCAATTTGCAAAACACCAACATTGTGCCAGGGATTTTAGGGGTATCCTGTTCATCATCTGGCACGGCCTTGCTTCTGCCAAGGAGGTATGAGTTGTTTCAACCAAGTGGAGAGTGGACCAGAGGCCTTCCTTGCTGTGTTCACTGTCAAGCCCCAGTGTGAGGAAAATTCCAGCAGAAAAATGGGAGTATAAAGCTGATTCAGGAGTTCCAGGAGCTCGTTGAGCACTACATGGCACAGACTTCCAATGGGAAAGAATGTCATAAGAGCAAGTGGAATGCTGTTAGCACCAAGTGTAGTTGCTGGCTGCACAGGGGCATTACTCTGGGAGCTCAGCCCCAGCTCAGATCCTCCCTGCCTGTTTGGCTCAGTCCTCTGCAAAAAAATGCTCCCTGCTCTTCCCCGCAACACGTGTTACCCAGCCTCTCCCAGCTTGTGCTTCCTATCACAATCTGCCTCTCAATGCAGCCAGATGGTCTGAGCTCACCCACACTCCACACAGCACCTTCAGCTCCCTGCGCTTGGAGAACGCGCTCATCCGACCTGCTGCTGGCCAGGCCTGCAGGGAGATGGGGAGTGCTCGGCTGCTGCAGAGGGTGGCTGTGGGAGGTACCTGGGAGTCACAGCTGTCTTCAGACCTGCACTGACAGCCTGGCTTTGTGGGCAGGGTCCTCTTTCTGGTCACATCCCTGTGTCCACATGGACAAATTCCTGATGCTAAAGCTCTGCGGTGTGCTGCTGTGCTTGGGCACCCACCCTGTCCTATGCCACTTCATCTGCAGCACTTAATGCTAGTCTAGGTCCCTGGCTCTGGCCTTCTGTCCAGTGCCGTTCAGTTGGCTTGACACAATCTGCACCAACAGCTCAGTAATTTCAGATTTGGATTTATTGGAAACTTTCAGTGCATACATGGGTATTACTAACGATCTGTTACAAGATAACAGTAAACTGTTGTCTTTCTGGTGTTACTCAAGTATTTCCTGTACTGCCAAATGCTTTTGGAGAGCTTTGCCTATCTTGCTGTGAGAGGCAAATGATTCCAGCTTCCTGCCTTATGTTGTTACTAAGACATAGTGTACCTGAATGGCATTACCCCGTCTGCATTATGCTGCAGGTTAAGGTTAAAAACAGTCGTATGAAACTTCCATTTTAATCACAGCTTCTGTAAATGTCAGCTTCTGTAAAAGCTGCAATCTGCCTTTTTCATGGAGTTTTGTCTTTTTTTTCTTTTAAGTAGTTGATCAAGTGAAACAGCTCAGACAGACTTGCACAATACACCCTGAAACATTAAACAGTTTGGGAAGTGTTTAAATGACAATTGAGGCTCATAAACTTGGGATCACTGCTTGGTACCAAAATCAAAGCACTGTGCTTGTGTACTGGCTGGTGCTGCAAACAAGGCAGCCTCTTGCTAAAGAACTAATGTTTTAGACTTTTCAGTATGCAGTGATGTGATCTGGATCATTAGCAAATATGGTTTGCATAAAAAACTCTTCCCTTTCCCCCTCCCATCCGAACTTTCCTGGCACAGTTAGCTAGAAACTGTGCTCTGGGTGGCCAAGTTCACAGCAGTAGTTAGGGGTCAGCTGACAGTAAGGTCTGTCTGCCCTCTGGACAAGCTATCACCCTACAGAGTACTGTCAACTGAAAAGCACCAGGTTACTGCTTAGGTAAAAAGAGGTGCAGTTCAGTTCTGTGCTTCTTTAGATGAAGGAGGATTCATGTCATTGCTGCAGCTAGCTCTGCATGTGGAAATGGCCTTGACCTCAAAGACACCCTGTGCTAGGCTTTGGTTATTTGGGTTTCATAGCCACCAGCCAAAGACACCCCTACAGAGGCTTAAAAGGAGTAAGTCCATGAAGTGCAACATGAAACTGTCAGATAAGTTTCCATCTCTACTTCGTTTACAACAACACTGATTACAGGAAGCGCCCTTTGACTCTAAGACCTTCTGCACTTCGTAAGCCTTCCCCCTGGAGTTGTTTCAGTCAGTAGGGAGATAGTACTGAACTGAATTGGTCTTGTTGACCCCTTCCCATCTCATCTGACTCTCTTCTGTCATGTTTGGAAGTTGGGGAGAATTTCAGCTACTCTCCTGCGTAGCTGGTTTCTTCTTTCTTCTCTTTCCCTTTCCTTTTTCATCAGTAATGGGTACTGCCTCCATGCCTTGAATGCGTTCAGTGTAAGTCTCCTGAAAGAAATTAGGGACACAAGGAACAAAGTCACAACATGCAGATGTGTACATGACATAACAGGCAATCAAAAAAGAACTTCTGTTTGAAAGGGGAATTCACATCTTGAAGATTTGTCCTTTCTGCACTTAATCAGGGCTCTCAAATGTTAAGCATCTACATGCAGACCATTTCATTGAAATGTCAATCATGCTGGGGAGAAATAACATATTGCCTTTTTCTAGTCCTCTCCACCAAGAATTCTGTTCTTCTCTCTGACAGGACTCATTAGATGCTGTTTGCTTAGCACTCTAAAGATGAAAGAGGTTTTCTGAAGAATAAACAGGGCCTCTGAAATAAGTTTCTTTAGGACAAATGCAGGCTCATTTGGTCCAAACCAACCCCTTAGAAGTGCAGGCAGCTGGGTTCCAATTCTTACCTGATTTTAATCACTCCATCAAAGGTGCCCTTGCCTTGGGTTCCCACACAGGCAATAGGGAACCACAGTCCTGTCTAAAGAAGAGTTTGTTATGACAAGGTCTGAACTGCCTTTTGCAAGTTGAGAGAGAGATAAAGAAGCATGTCAGGTGATTATGCTCCTAATATCCAGTCTCTTCCTGGGTCTGACTTTCCCTTGGTTCCTCCAGTTTGCTGGCTTGTTAATGTTAAACTGCACTATTCAGACCTTACTGACACAGCAAGCTAGAATAGGTTTGCTCTACCACATAAGAGGTGAATTTAATTTCATTCTTCTTCTAGGGTGCTGCAGATCCTTTTGAGGCTGTGCACAGGCACAGTCTATTCATGACTGCATGCAGCTACCATGCTTCCAAGATGAGCCAGGTGAACAGGCTTCTGTTTTCTGCTGAACTTTGACAATAGTTCTTTCTTCCTGCTAGAATGCGTTTTATGGGACAAGGAGTGGACTGGGTGTGTCCAGTTCTGGTCATGATTGGTAGAACTGACTGCTCTAGTTTTTGCTGCCAAGTCAGGCTGGTGATGGCATAAATGTAAAGACTCCTTAAGTAGGATTTCTAGTTGATCAACTTCGGATTTGTGAACTAAATAATCTGCTGTGTACAAAAAAGTACTATGTAATTCCCACATAATCATTGGGTTTGCTGTAATTGTACTTAAAGATTTTTCTAAGGCAGCTTTTAGCAGAAGCTTCATGGCCAGATCTGCTAATCAGCTTAGAGAGTTTCAGCTTCTTATCCTTACTTAGGTTTTCACTGTATTCTCTTTTTTTCAGATTTAGAAGTCCCGTGAAGGGTGTCATTACGCTTTCTTTTCCAGGCTGCATGGAAACTTAGCATAAACATCTGCTGATGCTGTCTGTACATATCACAGAAGCAAAACACCAGCAGCATAGAACCTGTTCCATGTGTTCCTGGGGACAAGCTGACCTGTCAAAAGTAGCCCCTAAAATAATCTACAGGGTATATTAAACTAAAGTAAAAAGAACTGCTAGTAAGGGTATACACTCACTTGTTACTGTGTTCAGCAGCAATCTTCAGCCTCTCCCATAAGGCCCTTTTTTCCTCCATGATATGATCAAACCATGCCCAGAAGCACTTCCTCATGAGGCAGACTGTGTGGAAGGTACATGCTCTCTCCTCCTGAGCAGAGAGATAATCCTTGTACTGGGGAGGAGGACAAAGAAACAGGTGAGAATGGCTTTTTTTCTTCTTTTCTCTCCCAGCCTCTGGCCCAATAAATAAAACACTGCTGAGACTATGGCAGTGAAGGGTGGTGGGCACAGGAGTGGAGGAAAATCAGCAGGGATCAGGGTGAGACAGTAGATGGTAGAGGAGCAGTGTGTAAGAGAAAATTCTGTGTGGAAGAGTGATGGAGAGTGAGAAGCTGAGAGAAGGTCTCTGAAAAAGGGAATAATGTTGCTGGAATGGGGAGATAGCAAAGCCTTTGCCAAGTTATTCTGCAGGTGAGTGAATTGGCACTGTGGTTACAGGAAAGTGTGGCAGCAGCCAGCTCTCTTGGTATCATTTCTCCACTGTGGTGCAGGCCAACCTTTAGCCAGTTCCTGAAGCCCCATCTCAGTAACATATGGGAATAGAAGTCCTCAGCCTGAGACATCTTCTCCCCGAGACTCTGCTGGGTGTCCTGCAGCCAAGTCATCAGGCATTTCCTCTGCAGACCCAAGCTGTGGTGCCTTTCTGCCACCTGAGTAGAGACAGCAGCTGGTTACCTGAACTGATGACTACCTAAGTATAAAGCCACAGAAAATTGGGTGCACTAGAAAATCATCTTAGCTTTTTGAGGCCACCCAAACCCAGATTTCTGACAGCTGGAATAACTTAGAGGATCCCACAAAGAGCATAAGGAACAAGATCAGTCTCTCTACCAGGCCCCTGCTGCATCCCTTCTAGAGAATACCCTTTTGAATGAGATGCTCAGTTTAACTGATTGTGAATGGGGCAGAGGAATGGCCTGTAACAGCATAGTCCAAGCCTGTCCATAATGCTGACCAGCAGGGTGGACATATGGAACAGCTTGTATCCAACTACTTCTTCCCAGCTGGAGGCCTGTGTGCATTTAGTGAAGTACTGTGAGTAGCTCCAGTTCCAGTGACTTAAATGGAAGCTTTCCAACTTAGTCCTGGGCTCTAGCTGGATCTTCAGGATACAGCTGAGTGTTATCCATCTCTCCCTGATAAGGGATGCTGACTCAGTCATGAGCAGAAATGTTTCTTTAGCAATACTCCTGTATTGAGGTCTCGGAAGGTGCCACTCCCTGCTCTGCACTCAGGATAGGCCAGGATAGAATAGATTGTTAGATTATCACCTGTAGTATCCTGCCACTAGCAGTGGCCAACTCTGTACCAGCAGCTTCACAGAGAGTGAAAGCCCTGATGATAGGCTGGGGTTAACTCCTACAGCTAAAGTTGCTTGGTGGTATCTCACTGATAAGCTTTGCTGTGGAGTAAGAAAACTGACAGGCACATGTCATATGATTTTTTTTTTCTCTGTAAAATCAGCTATAAATGAGGATGCCATCCCTGTGGGTTTTTAATGGCTTTTCATGATTATTGTCAGATGAGCTGATTTAAAGAACTAATATAAGGCAGGGTATGCAGGGAGAATTTTGCTTTTTCCATCTCTACCTGGCCTAAAAGCCTATTAAGGCTTCTTCTAAGTGCTGCATCTACTTTTTCCCTTCCTCCTATGGCACCAGTCATTTCCTTTATCCTCAGCACTTACCACTAGGTTTTCTTTGGTTTGCTCCCTCAGCCTTTTCCATGGCAATATTCCCAGCTTTCTGAGAAGGACCTTCTCATAGTGATCTCTAGCCTTTTTCTCGAGCTGCTGCTCTTTCTCCAGCCTCCTCTGCTTCTCCAGTTCTTTCTGCAATACGAAAAGCAGTAGTTTTAATTCCCTCAGGATGAAGAGGACATTAAGCAATGCAATAGACTATCATATTGGAGCTGGAGGTTTTGACCTGACAGGAAATAGGGATCTGCATCATCTTTAGCACTGCAGACCAGATATGACCCCATGCAGTAGAACCTGTGTTCTAAAGCATGTGTCTTCTGGGAGATGATGGTATTCCTGGACACTCTCTTGGGCTGTGTATCAGCCCTGCCGTTTGGAGTTACTGTAACAGGCGTCACCTGTGGCTACCACAAGTGCTGATGTAGCAGGAATCTTCTCTGATGTCCAAAACATGTCCCAAAATGATTCTGAGTTTATACATGGACCCTACCACTTAACCTAGCCTAAACAGCAGGAAAGGGATGTAGGTATTTCATAACTGTGTAACACTACTTTTGACTGATACTCAGGAATGAAAGTCAAATGTTCTAAAACATTCAATCCAAGTAGAACAGTAGCTGTAGGTTGAATTCATGTAGGATTTCAAATGCGCTATTTAGGTTATTAGGACTACTCATTTCCAAGTAACAATAATGAAGTGCAGCTATTCCTAGGTTAGCTCCAAGAGGAAAAGGTGACCTTGATATAACTGTCAGGCTCGTTTACTTCTGAATCATGTGTTTGTGACTGGTATCACTGCATAGATTGGAGCAGTGACAAGAGTGGAAGGAATCCGAGAGTAGACTGAACATGCTGCCACTGTGAGGGGCTTATGTGGCTGTAGACTCTCTGAGTCTGTACTGTGGGTGCTGTGGAACTATGCTCTTCCAATGAAGACCTTCAGTTCACATTATTCTGGCTGCTGAC
The DNA here is from genome assembly GCF_048771995.1 of Taeniopygia guttata. Taxonomy (NCBI): domain Eukaryota; kingdom Metazoa; phylum Chordata; class Aves; order Passeriformes; family Estrildidae; genus Taeniopygia; species Taeniopygia guttata. The sequence continues at coordinate 22,365,611 of NC_133024.1, forward strand.
TGAGTACCAGTGGGTAATGGATCTTCTTCCTTATCCCTGCTAAAGGGGAAGAAACAGCTGAGGCATTTGGTCACCAGCTTCTGCTGCCTTCTCTCCTCCCGGCGCTTTTCCCGCTGTGCTTCCTTTTCCTCGGCTTCCTTCCTCTGTCGTGCTTCCTCTTCAGCCTTCAGCTGGGCCTTGAATTGGAGAAAGGTGAAATTCAATTTGTTCCATGTGACCTTTTCCATGAACACAGATCTCTAAACTTTCCTAGTATTCCTTTAATATTGACCAGAACATGAAGCTTCAGTAGGTGAAGTTTCACATACTAGACACAATCTGTGCTAGTGTGGAACTATGGAAGGGATAGGGAGGAGGGACTGTCCTTTTTACTGCCTATATACATATCTATATCTATCTATCTATTTTTCTATGTATGTACATGCACATCTTTGCCCTGGGTTATAGTATTTGTCCACTCTTCCTCTAAAAAAAATGTAAAGCATACACCAAGTCATTTATTGAGAACCTGATTACTGAAATCAATTCTGAATCCCTAGGCTCTGCTCTCAAGTTTCATTTCCACATGCAAAGCAGCATTACAGGTACCCAAACATTTCTTTCCCCAGACACTGAAATCACACTTTCTAATCCTAATGCAATTTACTAGCAATATTTTCAGTAACAGTTTAATACCCTGACTTGAAGAAGGCTCCTCTGTTGGGTGTGTATCAGACTTTGTGTATGAACTATACAAACATTGCCAGTATCTTCCCTCTTCAGCAGAGATTTGCTAGAAAGATTCAGATTTTTACTAGGTGAGACTGCATGTCCTCAAGTTGCATGTGACCAGAGAGGAAAGGCAGGGAGGGGAACTCCATCACTGCCAGGTCCCATCAAGTGGATTGCTGTGGCATTTCCACCCTTACCATTCTCAGCAAAGACAAGCTACTGTCATGTGAAAAAAGTGCTGGGGAGTGGTAAGGGAGGCTGTTTCTAGAACTGCAACTTCAAGATGAAGTATCTGTCTATGATACAGGAGGGCTGGTTCTGCAAAAACAGCAGTAACTACTTCTTTTGATGTGTGATGGGTATTTGCTTTCTCACAAGTCACAAAACTCCTGCTTTGGATAAAGAGCCTTTTCTCAGTCCCTGACTCTGGGTTTAAATCAGCATTTCTTGTAACTGGAACGATGTTTCATTCCAGTTACAAGATCACTTTATTTCATTTTCTGCTTCCCTTACCAATTTTTCCTCTGCTTTTCGTTGTTTGGCTTCTTCTATTTTCTTCTTCTGTTCTGCCCGCTGAATCGCTCTCTCCTGCATCCCTGCAGAAACAAAGGACATAAGGCTTAGTGGAAATGAGCTATGGTGTAATGGCAGAAGTTTGGTGAACAAGGATGCATCACTCTAAGTCAGGCCCCCACTGCCCTGGCAACGCCAGCACAAAGGGACTTGCTTCCTGGTGCCCCTTGGAGCTGGCAGTGTCATGAACAAGGAACCTATAAACATTTGTGAGATGACTCAGGACCATGGCAATTACATTCTCTCCACCCTCCTTGGTTGACAGTCACAACCATGAGGCTCAGTTATGAAAGAACTGTGTTCAGAGGGTTTGTCCCTCCCTGCCTTGCCTGATTGAGGGCTGAGGCTCAGGGCACATGATTTAGCAGCAGTTGCTCTGAGGTCTCCAGTAAGCTCTAACTGGTTATTTAAAAGCAATTTCATTACATCATCACTGTCACAGGGACATACAGGTACTTGGTCCCACTAGTAAGAAACTACTGCTTAATGCTTCTTTTGGAAGATAAATTACAATGGAGTGATCTTGCTGGCCATCAGCAAAGGTGTTACACACAGAACATACAGAGGAGTTGGGAACCTGTGCTTGCTTCCTCTGCAGTTGCAAACAAAGCACAGGCTGGAGCAATCAATAACTGGTAGGCACTGAAGTGTTTTGACCACAGTAAGTTTCCTCAGATTCTTTCCTCCTCTCAGCTGTCCCAGGATTCTCATCCAAGGGAAAACCATTCAGTGATAACTTCTTCACTGAATTTTTTGGGATCTTTAAACACAACTACTTGAATACTCTGAAAAATATGTTTGCTGTCTCTAAGGTATAGAGAGTTCAGGCAAATCAGGGTGAATGATGGCTTGGACTAGGTAGCATTGGAGATGAACACAGGTAGTGAAAGACATGGCCAAAAAGGCCAAAAAGGTCTGCTGATCCCAAACTACTGAAACATCACAATGATTGTATTCCAGACAACCTTTCATGCAGACTGTCACTACCCTGCATTGATACAGAAGAACCTGACCTAAGGATATAACAGAACCCTGATTCTACTTTATGATGAAAAGGCTATGTTGCATGTTTATTTTGTGTCACTGTGGCCAGAGAAGGGGAGCTATCTTACAAAAGGCAAGGATCTGGAGTTCCTTCCCCAGCCTGGCTATTGTCTCACAAAACCTTGGCTAGGCACTTAATTCCCACTGAAATCTCAACACCTCTAACAAACTTGGATGAAAATGACTGGCTAGTTTAAGTGTTTTTTGGATGCATAACAAAGGGAATGAGCCTTGTGGCAAAAAACACCTGTACAGCTTCTCTGAGTCTTCTCACAGCAGAGACACCACAGGTGTTGCAACAACTGCCACAACAGTGTGGACATGGGGGGCCTGCAGTGTTCCAGGTTTTACAAGTGCCTGACTCGAACAGGAAAACAGCTCACACTCTCCTCTTACAGCATTCGTCAGACTGGGAAAGAAAGTGCATAATTTTACTTGCACAATATTATCAACCAGCAAAGTTGAGGCAAGGACAGACATTTCCATACAAACTCTTGAGAGAAGTGGTCTGGAATGGTGTTTGTTGTCTAGAACAATACCTTTCAGTATGGGATGAGGTGAGGTCAGCCGGCTGGAAGGCCTCCTGCCTTGCATTGCTGCCCTTGTGTTTTCTGGCCCAGGAGAATCAGGGAGGCTGTGAAAGAAAAAGAGTAAGGAAATTCTTCAGTGAATGTGGTCAAACTATTGTCTCACACCTACCACCTAAGGCCTTGTAGTTTCTGTTTTCCATTGTGCTGCATTATCCCTGATACACCTTTGTTTTGCTTGCTGTGGGACTGATGATGCACTCTTGCAAAGGAACTGAGTTCCAGGGCTCCTGCATGGTCTGGAATAATGGAGGATGATGCTCTTTTCTTTCATAACTAATTAGATCCCTGCTGCTACTATGGGTGACACTGGTGTTGCTGTTTCTAAGTGGATCTTGCATGGATCACCTGATGTTGAGCCAGTGCAGGGAGGGAGAAGGAGAATGAACTGCGGGCAGTCTGATACTTCTTTTGAGGCTAAGTCACAGCTGAGAGGAACAGCAGATAGCACTAGCATGACTGAAATATGCCTGGCAAATTCTGGCTCAACTTGAGTGGGAATGAGACATGATGACTAACTGACCCTGCTTTATGGAGGGCATATACCTCAAAGGGGTTGTATTCTTGCATCTGGATTCTTTTTTCTCCCTGGTTTGCGAAACAGAACTGTGAAACATCTGGGTTACAGCCATAGCTTGTGCTGCCTCTTCTTTATCTCTGCTCAGCTTCTGATTTTCCTGCAGTTTAAGGATCAGCTCTTGCTGTTTCTGAAGCTGCTGCCTCTGTTTCTCAATCACACGTTGCTGGAAGGCGTGACGGTGCTCAAAACGACTACCATAAGCAGGAGACGTCTTTGGACTGTGTGCCTGAAACTGCTGGAAGACTGTGGCTATTTGATTCCTGTACACAGTCTGGTTCTGGGCACTCAGAGCTGCATGTTTAATGGTAATCTCCCAGGCAGATTTGGGGCTGCTGCAGAAATGAGATGTGTGAACAATATCCCAACAAGACTGGTCTCTGGTCTGATCAGGCTCTTTCTGTATGAGGTAAGTTTCAGTTGGCTAGGGAAAAACAAAAAGAAATGAGAAAAATTTGGCATTGATTAAAACCGAGCACTCTTCTGCTTTTCCTGCATAGTGTTTTTTTTTACTGCAAATCTAGTGAGATGCCTGAGAAGTAGGGCAATCTCAGCTATGCAATCCTTATCCAGTCAGGCCAGAGGGGCCCCATTATGCACAAAGTGGAGGCTGTGGAAAAGAACTCTTAAGAAGCTGTGTGCCATTTCACCAGGAGGAAGAAATCCTGATTTGGCAAGAGCTTTGGCAGGAATACATCCTGACTATTTTGTTAGGGAGCACATCTTAGGACAGCTCATTTCTTGGGGATTAGCACACTCTCTTTTGGACTGTGTTGTCCCTGCTCAGAGCTCAGATGGAGAATAAAATTAAAAACAGTTGTTGAAGTGATCTACACAGCTGATCTACTGAACAGTCCCATTTTAAATGGAAGTCTTCAATGTCCTGCTTCCTTAAGCCTCTTTTCCAGCTTTGATAAATGTTACCACAAGACAGGTGCACAGTTGAGAATGAGGCTGCACCTTTTTGACACATGGTCATTCTCTGAAGAGGCATCAGATAAACAGTCTGCTTTCTGATTCCTAGGTCAAACCCTAAATTCAGTCCCATTCCTTGAGTACAAATTTTACCAGTGCAGCAGAAGAAAAATATGGGCCTACTAGGATAGTGTTAGCACTGAAAGACATCAACTTTTGCTTACACTTAAGCAAACAGAAAGCTTGACCTGTAATATGTGCATGTGAGCTCTGATACTGACATTAGATCACTGATGTGGTACAGGTTTTATAGACAGAAGGGAAGATGGGGATCTAACCTGACAAATGACAATTTAAGGAAGCAACCTCTTATTCTCCTCTCTTACCTCCCTGTGATGTGCATTATCCTGAAACAGCCAGTGACAACCTTTTTTCCTCCCATAGTTAAAAGCCGGAAAGCTGCACTGGCATAAAAGATATCTCTTGTCATACAGTCAAGTTACTCTTTTTAAGTCTAAGCTGGCATCAAAGATGTAACTAATCTCTCAGTAAAAGTGATCTGGGGGTGGGATGCTCATTGCGACTCAGAGTACATGAAGGGTTGTTCTTTGGCAGCACTAGAGATTATTTTTAAAACTCATCCATTGTCCTTCACATTTGCCTCTGATTTTTAGACTTCTCTCCTGAACAGTTGCAGGCAGGTATTTAGGGGCTAATCCTGGGAAAGAAGATTTCCTCTGGGACAATGAACTCTTTATTTCAGACTGCATAAAGTAAGTACTTTCTGAGAATACTGATATGCCAATAGACAAAACTACATGAGAAGGATTTACCATGTCTTGCTCTAAATCTTGATGATGGTTTACTTCTGCTGTCCTGGGCTTGTTAACCTCCAGTGGCCTGTCCCCACCTGTCCCCAGTGATACAGCCTCCAGCAGCTGTTGCATCTTTCTCCTTGTCTGCTCCCTCTTCATCTGCAGCTCTCGCTTTTCCGTCTCCGCTCGGCTCCAGCGCTGCCAGGCCAGAAAGCAGCAGCGCAGGAGGCGTCGCTGGTTGTGCTCCACAGCCAGTCGGGTTTTCCTGAATGGGAAAGCGTTTGTGTTATTGTTAGCGTTCCGGAACACACATAATCATGGGATATGATTATATGCAGGTGCTTTTATTAAGAGCTCCGGGAATAAGGGGTCCAGACCCAAATCTGACTCCAACATGGCTTTTGAGCTGAACATATTTTATATTCTATCATTATATAACTTACATATTAATTATTAAACTTATATTGTTCTATTGTATACATTGACATGAGTTTCTCATGATTTTTCTTAGGTCCCTGACCACAGTTTCTCATGATAATTCTTATGATTAAACGGTAATTATATTTAATTACTAAACAATCATCACATCTAACAATTATATCATTTATCGTGTACAGGTGCAGTTCTAGCAAGTACTAGTTCTCCATGTGCTTAGGGTGTTTATTTTCCAGGGCCTACTAAGCTTATTTTTCCTTTTAACCCTTAATCCCCATGATTTTAAAATCCTTTTACTATCATTATGGCAGAGGTGAGGCTTCTGCCCAGGCACAAAGCCACATCACATCCCGAGTCTTTTTGCTGCTTAACTCTGAAGGCCCTCTGAAGTTGTACAGAGCTCCTCCAGGGAGGAGTGGGAGGGCGGAAAGCATGCCTGCTATTCTGAATTAAGTTTCACTAGTTCACACTTAGCAATTTCCTGTGGCATCTCTGGGATGCAGGACAGCTGCAAAAGAGGTATCCTGTTCTCTGGCCAGCTGCGTATGGGGAAGTGACAGTGTCTCACCATTGCAGCCTGCCAGACACCTGTGAAGGGAAGTATCTTCTCTGGATGATAGGGAATTCATCCAACAGCCTCCTTAATGAAAGGCACTGGCCAAAATGATCTCTGCTGTACATCTACTGAAACAGCAAATATATTAATCAGGAATAAATTTGGCAACTCATATTCTCTGGAGTCCAGAGTAAGCCAGGGTGAGTTTTCTAGGAAAGATGCCTACAGAGACTGAGACACAGGCTTGTTGGAAAGTGCTAAAGCTCTTGTTTGCATCTGTTCTCCTTTTCATCTGTGCCACAACGCCTCTGGCAGACTGCAGGCAGTGTAGCAATTTTCTCAATAAGCTGCTGTTTCCCTCCTGCTGGATAAATGACAAGTTCCTTTTACAGTCCCTGATCACTGCTCTGCCCAAGTACAACTGCAGTAGGAGGAATTCCACAGTAAAGGGTCACTACCTGTTTTGATCTTGGAGATGAACTTCCAATTGCTCTGTCTCCTGCTCTACTTTCTGGGCCCAAGTATAGTTTCTCCAAGCTCGCAGGGCCTTCAATTGGCATCTCCAGTCAGCAAAGGCTCTGGCTTTTCCCATTTTAATTCTGTACTCCAGAATGACTTTCAGCCAAGCAGAGAAATATTGCTGCAAGCACTGCATGGGAGAGTTTCAAAAAAACCAATGAGCAAGATACAGCCTGTCACACAAATACTGATCCTCTCTGCCCTTTGCCTTTTCTGGCTTTCCTTTCCTCTGGATTCTTTTTATAATCCTCATTTTCAACAATTATCTTGAGGATTAAAAAAAAAAAAGTATTGCAGAGCATGTGCAGGTCTTTTACAAAGAACATAAAAGTTTTAGGAAGAGACATCATATCAAGGGGCTCTATGCTTTGGAGTGAAATGCACTTAGTTCACCAAGTATAAAAGAATGAAATGGGTAAGGAACATACAATTTCTAGAGACAGGGAAAATATTTTCAAATCTAGAAGATGTCTGAGATGCTACAGGTAAGAATACATCTGTGAATAACTGCTGCTTTTTTTGAAAAAAAAAAAAAAAAAGATTTTTAACTTAGACAAAAATCAAAATGCTTCCTAGGGTAAATTTATGACACGGCCTCAGCTCATCCTTGTTCCGGCAAGAAGCCAAACCTTTCCCCTATTGTGTAATTAGACTCGCTGCCTTTGGGAGTAATTTACATTGTACAGAGCAGCAATTTGCTGTCTAATCTACCCCATAATTCTAGCCCTGTCACTGCAGACACTGTTCATTTTGATCCTCCAAGTGGGTCAACTTACAAGACTCTGCTGTTCCCCTTTTGTCATAGTGCCTTGTGTTAATTGCATTCCTCTCTTGCTGGAATCTTCAAATGGAGACTTACAAAAAGTCAATGCATTAGCTGTTTCTTTCTGCTTTAGGAAAGTAATCAAAATGTCACTATTGCTTAGCTCAGCCAAGCTGTGTCAGTGCTGAATTGTTCTGTGGTTTCACTCAGGCTTATCTTCACAGCTTAGACTGTGATGGAGAGAGGCTATGTACTGATAAATAGCAGCCAAGCCCAAATTCAGCAGATGGGCAGATGGATTGAACTGTGAGGAGAATCACCATAAAATCTACAGGATTCTTCTGCTGAAAAAAACCCTAGATGTAGACATATAGACATCAATGATGATGACTGCTCCATTAATTAAAAACATTATGGGATGGATGGCATTCATACCTGCACTCAGGAAATGTATTTCCTTTGCTGAAACTGCTGAGATAATACAAAATTATTCAGTACTAAAATATCACTCTTTAGTTGTGAATATTTGATACGCATTTAACCCAGAGCTGACCATGGATAATGAAGGTGAAACAAAGGGGTTCCTACTAGGAATTATTAAAGTTTGCCTCGAAAGAGCTGTTGCAGTAACACAGAATATCCTACTGCACCTAGTGGAAGGGATCCTTGAGGAACCTCTTATTGTGGATGTGCTGGCATGCATCAACTCTCAGAGCCACTGCTCAAAATTCATCCCAGGCTGTAGCATTTCTCTTTCCTCTCCCTGGTCCTGAATTAGAGTGTGCACTGTCTTCCCATGCACACAATAAGGGCTTCTCAGGCCTTTTTTTCTGCCACTTTCCCCTTTTATTTACTTCCTTAAGGGAAAATAAATCTCACTCCATTTCCTCCTCTGTACATCTCCTTATTTCTTGATTGCAGAAGCCATTATGGTCTCATCTGTCTTGAGAGCCATGTCTTTTCCACAATTCTAAGTGAAATGTCCCACTGAATACACTCGAGACACAGGCCCAGTGGGGTTGGCACCTCAGGATTTCCTGTTCCTAGTCTTGTAAGACACTTTTGGCCCTGCTTTCCTACTTTTCTGGTATCAGGAGCTTGTTGAAAAAGTAAAAAATTCAGTATAACCAGGACTTTTTACTTCAGGTTTGCAAATGGTAACCAAGGGCAGGTAGTTCAGAGTCTCAGATAAAGAAAGGTGATGCTCACTCTCTGCTTACTGGTGTGAATCCTGCGCAGCAACTCCAGAGTCTTCCTCTGTTTCTCCTCTCCTTGCTCCTCCCTCTTCAGGACCAGGGGTGGTGACACAGCAGACACCTCCTGTATTGACAGCTTCTGAGTTTTTTCTTGTCTCTTCCCCTCCCTGGAAAGTGAACAAACACACAGATTTAATATCATGATATACTTTTTTTGGCCAATTGTAAGAGAACCACCTCTACAGCTTAGAAATTTGCTGATTATTTTAACTCTGCCTTCTTAAAAACCACCTCTGTAATGGTTTGGGGCCCCAGAGATTAAACAGTCCAGTGCATTTCCTAAACATAGAAGGCAGAAGAAAATAGTAAATTATTTCAGTAAATATTTCATTAAAGCATTTGTGTAAGAAGATTTAGGATCTCAGGGCTGCTAAAATAAATAAATAGCATCCCTAAAAGGGACATCTCTGTGACAATCTAAGCTCAGCAGAAGAAAACAAATAATGTCTGCAGAATTCTCAGCCAAAAATGCTCTTTATTCTCTCATAGTAGGGAAAGTATTGCAAGTGCTAGACTTTCAACATAGACTTTTGTTCTTTTATTTTTTTTTGTGTACTGGCTTTCATGTGGCATTAGATGCTAGCAAGACTGGACGTAGCCACAGAGTTGACAGAGAGAATGCACAGTGGTGCAAACACTCTGCTACTTTGTGATTCAGTGCACCTACTGTAATGGCTGAGGGGAGGATAACAATATCCTTAGTACACCTTCCCACTCATGAAAAACTCTGCCACTGATGTTGGTAACAGAGGACTAAATGGCTTTTGTAGAGTTCAAAGTCACAACAGCTGTTTTGTTAGGAATGACCACTGCTCTTATATTTAACAAAAAGACCTTATAAGTGGTTTTCATCTCTCCACACCCCCCACACCCTTCCTTACATTCTCCAAACTTTTGCCATGGTGTACTTCTTCTCAGCCATTTCCTTTCTTAGCTTCACTATTTCCCTCTGGATCTTCTCTTCCTCTTTCTTAGCCTGCAGGGCCTTTTTTCTGTCCTCCTCCTGTGCTTGGAGCCTGGCCTCAGACAGAATTGCTTTCTTCAGGGACTCTTCTTGTCTCTGAAGCTCTAAAGCCTTCTGATGTCTCATTCGGTTTTCTTTCACCTGGGCAGGAGAAAATTGGCAAAAGTCAAAGCAAACACGAAAGGCTGAAGAATTTGAAGTTCACTGTACACTGCCAGGGTAGGTCACAATCCACCTTTCACATTAAGCAAGAAACCTTATCCATAGCAGACTCACTGGAGAGACTGTGCTCTTGACCAGCAAAACACTCCATGTGAGAGAGTGAAATTAAATCAATATTCCTTAATGGCAGCAAACTCAGAGCTGACAGCTGTGGCAGCTCTTCCCGTCAGTCTTCAGAGAAAGGGGGAAAACCTGAACAGTTTTAGTGAAAGCTGACTGTGCAAGCTACTGCTGAAAGGCTGATGTGCACATGGAGATGCAGTAAAGTTTCAGCTGAACTGTGGAAGGGTATCTTTGGGTAGTTGCTTCCAAGTCAGAGATTATTGCAGGCTCTGAGAGAATACTGGGGATGTATCACTGAGCATTTACTCTAATCCTATAATCCTCCACCTTATTCCTTTTAACTGAGCTGCCTTGCTGCTCACCTGCTTGTGTCTGAGCTCCATGATTATTCGTGGATCTGCAAGTTTGTTTTTTTCCTTGATCTCTTCAAGTCTAAGATGTTTCGCTATCCCATAGTTCACAGCTTCACTCTGCAAAAGATGCTGGAGGTATTTCTGGACAGAGGAACTTTCCATTTCACATTCCAGATAGCTGCATAAGTCTGAAATGAGAAATTCAGATTATCTCAGGCTAGTCTGAAATGAATAAACCCTTCTGTCTCAGATCACAAAGCCTAATGTAATTAAAGGGATCATTTCCCCAGACTGTGAATGCATTTCTGATGAACATGGACACACTGACTGCACTCCATTTATCCCCAGAGTGATAATCAGTCTCCCACTGAACACCCTAGAGCAGTAACAATGTTTCATCCATTTTTTACTGTCTTGCCTCTGAGCATCTCAAATGGCTGTATAAACTTGACAGGCCTCAAAAATACCTGTTCACAAAAGAAAAAAAAAATCTCTTTTACAAAGGGAGACATTGAATGTTTATGAGTCACATTTATGTAGCCCTACAGCAAGATGCTTTAAAGATCTGGGGGACAAAACCATCACATTTAATCTTGTTTCTATTGAGTCCACTGTCCTGGCTTCAAAACAACTGTTACCTTTCAGTCTTTCAGACAAACCATAAGGCCTGACCTCCTTCCCCAGCAGACCCTGAGGGAGGAAACCAGGACCTGCTTTGCAGTCCTCTCACCATCAAAGTGCTCATATTTTGGAGGGGCTGCAGAAGGCTCTTCCTGAAGGACAGAGTCAACTTCCTCTTCTCCATCGCTCAGCTCCAGTTGCAGCTGGGACTTCATCCAGTTACGGAGCAGCTCCTGGGCTACCACGAAGAAAGAGACTGATGACTTCACTTGCTTAGAAAAAACATATGGCTAAGTGTAAACTAGCAATCGTCTGGGATATTTATATCACATTCTAGGAATGACTGAAACCTGATATGCAACAGAAAATGCAATAAAGCTAATAGTTCTGTTCTTATCTTCTTGATCTGTAAAAGAACAAGAGAAGGTGGCAAACTTTTTCCCTGTCATGTTTATCAGAAATTAATTCTTCTCCACCTCATTTTTACTATGATTCTACAGGCATTTAGATCACTTGTGATTATTTTCTAGCATTTATCAAGGAGATGGAATTCACATGAGGTCATTAATACTTTAGATAGCTTTCATATGTTTTGCCACTGCACTTGCAGACACTTAGATGGTTTCCACATGCGCAGGCTAGGCTGTCATATGCTAAATTCAAAAGAACCACTGTTTGGACAAACTTTTGCTTCATGTGTACGGGTTAACCCTTTGCAAGTGCCACAGAAACAATTACAAATCTGTCAGGTGGCAAACTTCACCTGGAACTCAAGGTCATGGGTGCAGCTACAGGAATGCACCTATGATGGATGTGGTACTCCTCAGTGAGCTCAAATGCCTAATGAACATCTGTGATAAAAAAATAACAATTCCTTTTTCAGAGTTTCTTCTCAAAAGCAAGGTCAGCTCATGTGTCTGCTGCCTCAACAAACCAGCTGGCTTTGCAGTATGGGCCAAGCTGCATGAGCCAAGCTGCTCCTGAAGCAGGACACAGGCCTGTAAACTGCAAGGCATCAGGAGCAGCCCCACAAGAAGCAGAACCACCCTCAGCCATCCATGTGGTGAGGATGGACAAAGAGCTGGGATCCCAGCAGCCACTCCAGCAGGAGTCATGACACAGTGTAAGACACACAGTCAATGGACAGGAGCAAGCAGCTGCTCCTCATACCCACTGCTAACACACAGTGAAAGATGCTCCCTGGTATTTCTAAGGCAATAAAGCCTTTTTCAAACTTTCTTTGAAAATGGTGAGTTTTTTGAAGAAAACATAAATCTAATGTTTGTTGTCCTTCAAATCACTTTTATTCTCTTTCATAATCTCTCCAGCCAGATCAGGAGCAGGGAAATATATCTGATAACAGAAAGAAGAGCAGAAAACAACTTGCCACTTGGGGAAGGGTTACTTTTTTGACTGGGGTTTGTGATTTTCTTGTAACTAGAGTAAAAGTCTGTCACTTCTCTTTACAAAGTGCGCTTTGTGTAGATACTACCATTAACTATTGTAATAATGGATTCCAGGTGAAAGAATTTCAGTTGAGCTAGGAGCAATTCCGAGGGACTGGTAGCTATAATAAGGAAAATTCTAGCAGAGAAGGGCAAACAAAAATAATAAAGAAACATGAGGAAAGCAAGCAACCTTTCCACCAAAGGAAAAGACAAGGCTTTTCACCACAGCAAAGACAGCTCCTTTGGAGCCATTGGCTAATACATTCAGACAGTGCACTGTAAGCAGGTAAGTGCATTCCATGCTGTTAGCTGAACCCTTGATGATTACAAATGAAAAAGCTGACTTCCTGGATTGAAGTGGATGCTTTTAAGATGTGTCATCATCTGGTTCTGTAATGCTGACTTTTGATTCTTAAAAGAATGGTTAACTCAGTTTTTAAAATACTGTCTCCTCTCAGCTTTTTACACTGCAGACACATTTCTAGCACTGATGGGTGATAATTTCCCTTCTTTTTGTTTTTGAAACCTACCACAGCTTTACTTTCAAACTTCAGCAAGCACTTTTAGCTGCAGGCTTTACAAAATAAATATTTATTTAGGTAACTAGTGAGGAAAACTTTGCATGGGAATCAAAACAAAAACACAGTTATTTATAGATGTGAAATTTACACAGAGCTACTCCACAAACTCCATTTTCAGGACTACTCTGTTATCATAAACATGTCAGGTGATTTCACCTGGTTGTAATGCACTAACTTGGTTTTGACCATACAGTGCATCTTCAAGGGCAGTTCTTATCCTTGTTTTGACCTTGGTATCTCCAGGAGACAGAGAGTTAATCTTTCTCTCAGGTATGCCATTCAAGATCTGCCTTGAACTCCAGCAATTGGTCCTTCTTATGCTTTTCTCCATTAGATGAAAGACATCTTACTATAAACTGTTTCTTGTGAACTTAAGCTTTGCAAGAGCCTATTTAGGTCAGAACAACAAAGCTGGATCAAGAACAATTCATTTTAGGCATCTTGTGGCAAGCAGAATTTTACCTCACCTTCGTCACAGGCCTCACGATGAACTTGCAGCCGTTCTGCAGTTTCCAAACTTGTCACAGGACCCCAAGGCCGATGTGCACACCTTGACTTTTGAAGGGAAAAAGCTTCAGAGACACCATACTCAGAGGCTCGGTCCACTCTCTTAAATTAAAGAAAGGAAAACATTTCTAAGGACATTTATTTTTATACTTCCGATATCCACATTTTTCCTCCAGACAGCAAAAAGAATGGGAATGTAACACAAAAGCATAGATGTTATAAAGGAATAGATTTTTTTTTTTTTTAATGCTTTTCTACAACTGCTTGATCTGCTTGATAAACTGGACTTAGATGTCATTAGGGAATAAACACTCATTTGGCAATTAGTGCCAAACACAAAGACTGGAGAACACAGAGGGAATAGAAACACTCAGCACCTGGGGGCTGGATGGAGACTTGCTGAGCTGGTGCCCAGCAACCAGCAACTATAAAATTTGATATCAACTTTTTGTCATAGCCAGTCTGAGAGGATTTCTGTCCCATATTCATCTTTCTAAAATGCTAATGGTCCTGACGTGTCACTGTGTTTTCACAAGTAACACCTGTGCCCCAGACAGTCCAGATTTCTGAACTCCTTCCCTCTGTGCTGCTGCCAGAGGTCCAGGATGCTGCCTGAGGAAGCAGATACACACTCCTACCTGCCACAAGAAGCAGGCTGAAGGTTGGGAGCATGGGTGTGCCCAAGGAAGCAAAACAAATGGAACCTCACCCTAGAATCCATTTTCAATGATGAGGTGATTGCAGGTGCAGGACACAGTGCTTTGGGGTAAATCTCTTGTATTGCTTGCCCTAAGAACCTATAGCACTCCTCAACAGCAAGTTTTTTTGTGTTGGGTTTTATGCATAGCAACAAAACACCTTATTCTTCATAGAATTTGGATTAGAAGGTACCTTTACAGGTCATTTAGTCCAGCCTCCTTGGCATGAGCAGGGACATCTTTGATAACACTAAGTTGGATGGGAATGTTGCTCTAGTTGATGGCAGGAAGGCTCTGCATTAGGGTTTGAACAGGCTGGATTGATGGGCTAAGGCAAATTGCATGTGCCAGGTCCTGCACTGGGGTCACAACAACCCCAGGCAGCACCACAGGCTGGGGGAAGAGTGGCTGGAAAGCTGCCTGGCAGAAAAGGACCTGGGGGGGCTGGCTGACAGCAGCTGAACACGAGCCAGTGTGTGCTCAGGTGGCCACGAAGGCCAATGACATCCTAGTCTGTACCAGCAATAGTGTGGCCAGCAGGACCAGGGCAGGGATTGTCCCCCTGTACTTGGCACTGGTGAGGCTGCCTTGAGTCCTGTGTCCACTTTTGTCTCCCTAAACTCAGGAAAGACTCTGAGGTGTGTATTCAGAAGTCAAAGCTGCTGAAGGATCTAGAGGAGCAGCTGAGGGAACTGGGATTGTTTAGAGTTGAGAAATGGAAGCTCAGGGGTGAACTTGTCACTCTACAACCATCTGAAAGGAGGATGTAGCCAGGTGGGGGTTGGTCTCTCATCCCATGTAATAAGTGACAGGATAAGGGGGAATAGCTTCTAGTTTTGTTATGGTATATTTAGATTAGATATTAGGAAAAATCTCTTCACTGAAAGGGAGACCAGGCATTGGAACAGGCTGCCCAGAAAGAGGTTGAGTCACTATCCCTGGAAGTGTTCAAAAGCCCTGTGGATGTGGCACGTGGGGTCACAGTTTGGTGGTGAACGGGGTGGTGCTGGATTAATGGTTGGGGCTCAATGATCTTAGAGGTCTTTTCCAACCTTAATGATTCTGTGATCTTCAGCCATCTCAGGTTACTGAGAGCCCCGTCTAGCCTGATCCTGAATATCACTGCCCAAGTTATTCAGCCTTGGCCCATTGTTCCAAGCTACCCAAACCACGGCAGGGACTAAGGAAAACCACAGCGCTCCAACCTCCCGTGCCTCTTCCCGAACCCGAGTTTCACAATGCCAACTTCGGCGCCTTTCGCTCGACTCCAGCGCGACTTCCCACCCGCCGGCAAAGCCGCACGGCCCCGGAAACCTCATCCGCGATCCTGACCGCGCCGTGCCGAGTGCCCGCGATCCCAGGGAAGTGGGATCGCAGGGAAGCGTGCCGCCGCCGGCGCCCCCCGAGGCACTGAGGCGGGCGGGCCGCGCTCCCCCGCCGCGCCCGTTACCTGCGGGAGGCGCTGCCCGCGGGGCGGCCCCGGCCCCGGCCGCAGCCCCGGCCCCGGCCCCGCCGCCCGCCGCCCGCCGCTCTCGGCCATGGCAACGGCAGGCGGAGCCCGCCCGCCGGCGCCCGGTGATGACGGCCGGCGCGGGGCGGCCCGCGTTGCCCGCGTTCCCCGCCTTCTCCGCGTCCCTGTGCGGCGCCGCGGGGCGAGGATGAGGCTGAAGCTGCTGGGAGCGGGGCGGCTGGGCTCGCTGGCGGGGCTGGGCCGCGGCGGGGCGGGCGCGCTGGCGCTGCCCGGCTGCCTGCTGTACACGCGGGCCGGCGCGGCGCCGCACCTCACCCACGACACGCTGCGGGAGGTGCGCGGCGTGCCCGGCGTGGCGCACGTCGCCCTGCCCGCCCTGTGAGTACCGCGCCCGGCCGGGCCTCCTGCCCCGCCGAGCCCGCTGCGGGGGCGCGCTAGGAAACGGGGGGGAGGGAGCTAGAGGGCTGCGTGACTTTTAGCGTAATTAGGCCAAACCCATCGTGGTGACTTCACAGTCATCCTGAGGTGGGCAGCGGGGCGAGGGAGGTGATTCTGCCCTTTGCTCTAGTGACACCCCACCGAGAGTGCTGCATCCAGCTCTGGAGCCCGCAGCGTGGGAAGGATGTGCGCCTGTTGGACCAGGTCCTTTGGAGCACCACAAAGACGCTCAGAGGGCTGGAGCGTCATTCCTGTAACAACAGGCAGAGAGATTTGGGTGTGTTCAGCCTGCAGAAGAGAAGGCTCCAGGGCGACCTTTTGCCAGCCTTCTGATACCTAAAGGATACCTAGGATAGATGGGGACAGATTTTTTAACAAAGCCTGTTGTGGTAGGATAAGAAGTAATGAGTTTAAACTGTAAGAGGATATGTGTTGTAGTGAGGGTGGTGAAACACTGGACCAGGTTGCCCAGAGAGGTGGTAGGTACCCCATACCCAAAGAAGTTTAATATAAAACTGGAGCAGCAACTAACTCTCAAAACTAGTTAAGTTGCAACCGAAAGGAAAGATTAACCTGGTTAAAGCTTGTGCAGTTGTTGAATGATGTGAACACATTAGTGATGTTCCCAAAAAAGTCATAGTATAGCTTCATGCTCTTCATCAAGTCAGTGGTCCCTGGTCAGTGCAGGTGAAAGCTTTACTTTTTTGCCACAGAACTATGAGTGCCCCAGGTTGTGAGCTGTGATTCTAGAGCTCTGTTACTCTGGCATTTCTTTCCATCTGTCCCTGCTTCACTGTCTGACAGCTGGATGGCAAATACCACTCAGTGTCAGACAATGCATAAGTATGGAAAAAAAAGCCTTAGTTATGAAACCACCAATCTCTCTAGACAGTTGTCTGTTTAGTTAATGTGTTCCTATATCTGGATTGCAGGGCAGAAATTCATGACGTCCTGGAGGAGTATAAAGAGGGAGCTGCAAAATTTATGGGTAAAGTACTAGTATTTGCTTGTATATCTGAGAGATAATACAGGTGGATCCCACTAGAGCATGTTCAGGTAGTATAGTAGGGTTTATATGGGCTTTGCATATTTAGGGATTTTCTCACTCAAAGTGACACTAAGGAAGACTTGAAATTGTATGTTGTCACTAGGCCAAAAATCCTTCAGTCAGGCTTGACAGTCATGATGTATGTAATTTCTATAAATTACAGATAGTTCTTTGTGTGGAATCTAGTACATTTTGCAAGAAAAAAAAATGAGTTGCCTAAGCTTGATTTGTTTGTTTTAGTTTCTTAAAAAACACATAAAAATTTGGGACATGCATTTCATTACATATAAAAAAAAAATGATGGTTTGGCTTTCCAAAAGAAGTTTGCACCCACATTTCAATAAACCATACTGTTTGGAGCAATTTACTCCTTTAAGAAAAATTGAAAAATGTCTTTATCTGGAACTTCCTGGAGGCTTTGCCAGTTTCAGTGACTTTCTCTGAAGAGAAGGCTGTATGTCACAGAGGCATACTGTCTAGCTGTGTGACATTTGAGATCTCCAGTCCAGCAGGGATGATAAATTTCTCATTTGTGTAGTTGATACGTTCTCTCACTCTCCTTTTTTGTGAGGATGGTGAGCCACTCAAACAAGTTGCCCAAAGAAATTGTGAAGGTCCCATCTCTGGAAATGTCCAAGGCCAAGTTGGATAGGGCTTTGAGCAACATGGTCTAGTGGAAGGTGTCCCTGCCCCTGAGGCATGATCTCTGAGGTCCCTTCCAACCCAAACCATTCTATGATTCTACTTTGTCCTTCCTTAAAAGTTCTGGGCTTGGGACTGTTGCTAGTTTGGATTGTGTCAAGTGTCAGATGTCTCCAGTGTATCAGATATCAGTTGGTTAGTCAAGTGAGTCAGCTGTTGGGTCTGGAAAATTTTAATAGGTGGAGTATTAATCAAGAAGAAAGATAAATAAATCCTGAAGCAGCTATGCAGGCTGCAGAACCAAAGGGTGTTGTTTCATGGTTTGTCCTGCTGCTGCACTCTTCTCCAGGCAGTTAGTAAAGCTGGGGAGGAAGTCTGTCTTGTTTGGTGCTGAGAGATAGATGAACAATATTTTCTTTGTCAGAATGGATTTATTTGTTGGGGGACAATACCCTGTTCCCCTTTGCACATCTGCAGACCACATCTTTACCTTGGCTTTGCTTTGGTTCACGAAACTCTGCTCTGGATCTGTCTCTCTGTTTTCAGGTATGCCAGATGCTGTGCTCTACTGCTCCCTTCATGACCCAGTCACTCCCTGCCCCTCTGGCTACAACACTAACAAGGTACAGTAGCTGTAAAGACTTGAAAGGGTCCACCTACATTCCCAAAACAAATCTGCCAGTGCCCCCTTTATCTCTGTGGGTGCGCTCAGACAGCCACAAGCTTAGCAAAATAAATCTTGCACAAAGAGGATTGTCATTTACATGCTCATACCTCGAACTAAATAAAGCTGCACATGTTTTTACTTGGCAGCATGTTCCCTGCTGTTGTGGTTTAAATGGCAGTGAAAGAAAATACCTGTGTTTTGGCATATTTGCAGTACAAGCTTATGCCACTGATAAGCAGTAAATCTGACCCCCTGTGTGTGTATTTACATACAACCTGCTACAGGCCCACAAAGGGGAAGGACATCAGAATTTTTGCAGGAGGGTGGCTCAGCAATCCAGGGGTGCATAGTTGCAGACATTTGCCTGTTGCACCCTACAGGCACACGCTCTGCTGTGCAACCCACACACTGCCTGCTGCCTGACACAGCTTCATGCTGGAGCTCCTGGCACTTGCTCGGATACAGTCAGTCCCAAGGGATTTTTGGGTATGGCCACAATTGGTGGAAGGTCACTGAGTGAAGGAGGATAACTCCTGCCAGACAGCTATCAGTGTATATTCTTTGCTGCTGGGATCCAGGCTGAGTCCTGTCTCTCTGCAGGGAGGGAATTACCTGGAACTTGTCCCACTGTTGTGCAGCTTTGAGGTTAGAGCAGCAATCTAAACCTGGGTGTTTGATTCAGAGACTTTTGGGTTTTTAAAATAAGCTGGTGAAGATATCTGTCACCTTGTTGTAAGGCCTTCTGCAGCTGGATCTGTGCTGACAAATAATAAGGAAAGCTTTTTGAAAGCAATGGGACAGAAAGCTCTGTGCCAGAAAGCCTAGCACTGGCTGGATTTAAATAATCACAGGATAATGCTCAGCTCTCTAAGCTGAGTGGCTATTTTATTTATTAAAGCAGCTTTTTTCCTCTAGAGAACAGAATGAAGGTAACTAGATGTGATTACACTCTGCCCTTTAGCTCAGACAACTGTTGACTTTCCTCTGCCTGCCTTTACCAGCTGTTCCTTAATGCTTTCACAGTAGAGGCAGCAGGTACTGTCTGAACAACATGCTGCTGCAGAAAAACATACAGCTGCTGTGTTTCAGTTCTTCTGTAGATGCAAAATTTGGAACTCTTTTGGAGTTGCTCTTTTTTTTTTAGTTGGAAATCTGCAAAAAATTTTATCGCTTTGGAGACTTCTGGTTTTATTCAAATTTGGTGAAAATGGCTGATAAGGTCAGAAGTAATCAGGATGGATGGATGGATGGACAACAGGCTCGTGGTATACTTGTGCAATCCTTTTGGATCTTTGTGGAGATCAGACCAAAAAAAAGGCTTCTGTTCATATTTTTTGCATGTGCTGATGCAATTCAATTTGCAAATTAATATACATGAGAACTGCTCTGCTTAATCTGTCTGTCTGGCATAGGCTATGAGAATGTGTTTATACCCTCAGGCCCTAAAAAGTGCCCATAACACTCCAAGCTATTTGCTGTTTCTGATGGCTGAAAACCCTTTCTCATTTAAAAAAGCATGAACAGAATTGCAGATGAAAAGAGCTGACTTCTGAAGGGTTCAAGCCCTTTACTTAACCTACTTGAATACCCCTTTACAATTTTGGAGCAGAGTTTCAAAAGCCTAACAATAATACAACCAAAGCAATGGCCAGACTGCACTCACAGGTTGATTACAGATTCTGCAAAGTAGGCTAAAATGTGAACATTTTATGAATCTGAATGTGTAGTGAATTGAATGGTGACATCTGATAGCCTAGACTGGAGTTGTTCAGGTAAGATAACCTCTCTGTCCACATCTTTTTGTCTTTCTATAAATTCTTTTGAGGGTATCACAGAGTAACAATGGAAAATGGGATCCCATGTGTGCTGGCAGGATGGGAAGCATATGAAGAGACAGGGAAGATCATGTGTGAAATCCTAATGAGCACGTGCCATTCCTTACACTGGCTCGGTTTGGGTATTTCAGTGCCTTCTAGAGTTGCTGGATTTGGGACCTAAAATAACATGGGGTTCTAAGACTGAGTGTTTAACAAGCTTTTGTATTCTTCCCAGTCTGCATGGTTTATAAAAACACGTACATTCATATGTGCTGTGTGTGTTAAATGCTCAGAAGAGGAAGTAGTTTCTTGGGTTTGCATTTTGTACAGAAAACTAGCAGGTTGTATTTGCCATCACAGCCTTTGCTGCTTTTTATAAGCTTTTGCTTACTTGACAACAAGTTTGGTGGTAATTCAAGCTCTTTTTTTTTTTTTTTTTTCCCAATTTTGCCACTAATTTGTGTGATGAGAGGCTTGGATTTTTCAATATGGAGAAGTCAGTGTTGAGTGGGACGGTTTCACCAAACAGTATTGTAGAAATTCCAGTTCAGTTATATATCTCCTTTGTGCCAAGTGCAGCTGGATTGTCTGAGCCAGGCTCCAGGGAAACTTACCTAATGAGCTGACATTCCAGTAGCTGGTGTTTCACCAGACCAATTCCTTCTCTCTTTCACCCTTAAGATCTGCTGTCCTTTGCGACTGCTGTTCCTCCCTGTTCTTCCTGTACAGATGGTGTCCCTGTGGGGTAGCTCAGGGCGCATGGAGATTACAGCTTCCAAGTTCATGGACATCCAGCGGGCCATCCAGCCAGACTGGTTCCAGTGCATCTCTGATGGAGACACCATTTCTGGGGAAGCTGGCAGAAAAAGAGCCCAGAAGTCTGTGGATAGGTCACTATCTTTCTTGGATATATGCCTTCAGCTGCAAGAAGAATCACCGGTAAGGTCCCCAAGATACTGAGGCAATATCCCTGCAAGTGCTTCTTGGTCTGTACTGCATTCTGGACGAGCCCCAGAAAATTGTAGTAGGAAGTTGTGTCCCATGTATGTCAGAGAATGCCCAGCTTACAGTCCAGAGTGAGGAATAAGCAGTAGCACAGTGAGTTTTCCTTCCTTCCTTTAGTAAATTGTCTTCTGCACCAGGATCAGCCCTCATCTCTACTTGTTGAGGAGAACTACATTTTAGGATTTTTCTTTCTGCTTTTGGGTTATGATGCATTTCTTTCACTTACCTTATTAGATTTTATTATTATTAGATGCATTGGCAAAGTGGGATCTTCTTATTCAGATTGCGAAAACCCATATTTTCACTCTGAAGTCTCCTTGGTTCCAAGTGAGGGAGGATTTGATAGAATTAGTAAGTGCTATTCTTTATTTCTTCCAGCAGCTTTGAAACTCCCTTTTAGTGAAAGGGGACATACTGAGTCTGCACTACAAGGGAAAACAGGTGACAGGAGTTGGCGTTTGTATCTTCTGAAAGGGAATTCCCTGTGACATCTGGTGTCTGAGAGCCAGGATAATGGCACTTGCTTTGTATTTTGCCCTAATGTATCCATTGCTGAGACCCCATCCATACAAAGCCATGTGCAAAGATGGTGTGTGGTTATTGCCTTGTGTAGGGAGGTGGGAAGAGTGGCATCAAAACTCTCAGTGAGTTAGTGTCAAGGCAAGGAGCAGACTCTTGTCTCTACTAGTCCCATTTCTGACTTCACGGTGTTGTGTGGGGAATAGTCTTACATGAGATGACACTCTGTGGTTCTGGCAAGTTCCTGGGAATGTGGGGCTTTAGTAGAAGGCATCTGAAGTCTGGATTGTTAGATGTCTTTCATGTCTTTGGCAGAGCATGCTCTAACATTTGTAGCTTTCTCCTGGGACAGGAACTACAAGGAAGTGTAATGTTTGGGGCAATTGAAGGTGGAGATATCTTGGAAGAGAGGCTGAGATCAGCCAGAGAGACTGCCAAGCGGCCTGTGGGTGGCTTTCTGCTAGATGGCTTCCAGGGAAGTGCCATGGCCAAGGAGACCAAGTTGAAACTGATAGCTTCTGTCACAGCAGAGCTGCCAGAGGATAAACCAAGGTAAGTTGTGTGGGCAACATCCCAAGAAATCCATCTGTCCTATTATGAGGAGCATCTACAGGCTGCTGTACAGTTTCTCCGTAGGAAATAATCGCTGTATTGCACAGCTCTGTGTGTGCCAGGCTGCATAAATTTTACCATTGTCAGGCTGCAGTCTTCAACACTTGTTTAGTTTTTAGCTGCAACTGGCACCAGGTTTGCTCATACTGTGGGTTTGAGGAAGAGTTTTTAGGAAGAGTTACAAGTAGGATATATCAGGGTTACTTGCATTTGGAGGCCATGGTTTAGTTCAGCTTGAACAAAACCATTATTATCGAGGTATTTTGCAGGGACTTCTCAGTAAAAGTGTCATGTTTGCAGTTCTCTCTGGCCTGAGCTGGTGGATCGCAGAGAGGGTGCTGGCCTAACCAGCCAGTGCTTCCTACACAATCTTGGTGGCCAGCTGTGTCCTAGGACCTGAGGCACTGAGCCTGTGCACTACCCAGGGTGGTACAGGCTGGCCCAGAACAGTGGTGTTCTCGTCTTGGACAGTGTGGGGCTTATTGCATATCTGAGTTGTTAGCTGTGCCCATCAGGCCCATGCCAAGCATTGGACAGGAGTGGCAGCTTTTTGATCCTTATAACTGTCTAACAGTAACTAAAGACTTCTTGAAAATGTGTACTGATATTTGCTAGTGGTTCAGAAGTGTAGGGTTTTCTTTATTGGGCTGAGCTCACTGGATTGTTCTTACCCGAGCAACAGCTACAGAAATAATACGGTTGCTTTTTTCATAATTTCCTGAAGAGAATCATTTTATGAAGAGAATGACTGAGGCCCCATTATGTTCCTCCTTCCCTCTACTAGCAGAGCATTGCTCTGACCTAATGGTGTTTAAAAGGAAATTAAATGCAAGAGCACTGTGTCTGGTGTTGCAGCTTGTTCTTGCTTAGGGATGCCTGGGGTTTGAATTTTTCTGACAATTAGGAGGCTTGCTGTGTTGTTGCTATCCTGTCTGGTTGAGCTATTTGAAAGATCCCCTGGGAGCATTAGAGTCCAATCTGCTCAGCTAACCTCAGTGTCTACCAGTGCATCTGCCTCATCTATCAAAGTTTGCTTGTCTTGTTAAGACAAGTGTTTCTGACCTCTTGATAGGAAGAGAGCTGGTTAGCCCCAGGGACTCTTGAAGTGCCTCACATGAATTTCAGGCAGTCCTTGCTCCTGAATCACCCTTGCCATTCTTTCTGGAGAAGTTGTTTTTCAGCTCTGTTCTCCTCAGCATGAAATTCTCTAGGAAGACAAACACTTTTTGTGCTTCACTCAAGACGTGGCTGCTTTTTGTGTGATGGGAAAATGATCTTATGAGTGTACTCTTCATGAAGAATTCTTTCATGTACCTAAAGCGGCTTAAGTCTCTTGATAAAATTTGTGTTTCTTTCCAGTAGCATAGAAACCCTTGCAAGAACAAATGTTTGTCCTTACCTGTGCACATATGAGTTTCAGCAATGATTTGATCATATATGCAGAGCTACTGTTTTGACTTTTGCATTTCATTTTCTCCCTGTCATGGGAACCTGAAACATAAAACACTCATGCTGTAAACTTCTCCTATCCTTATTCTGTGCTCATCAGTTTAATTGGAGTACTTAGAAGAGTGACTAAAAATGGCAACTTGTGACTTCATTTATCAGCCCCTGTGTATTTTCCTAATTATCTCTTTACCTCATTGCCCTACATTAACTTCTACTGCTTTCAGCCTATGCACCTGCAGGAGAGCAGGCACTGCTCTACTCACTTACACTTCACCCACCCTGGGTGAAGCTGCCAACTAAATTTGGCTACCAGCAGGATCTCTATTACCACTGATGGCAATCCATCCAGGCTCTTCCTGGCTCTTAATACCATGTCTCAGGAGATGTTACAGCCCACGTTCTTGGGTAAATCATCTGAGCAGGTTGAGTGTAAAGAAAAGGGAAGACTAAAGCAAGGAGGTTTTCTCTTTCTAATGATGTTTTTCATTAGTGTGTTCTCCCTCAGGCAGTTTCCAAGTGCAATTGGATGTGTCTGTCACCTGAAGGACTTTTATCTTTGACCAGCAATCTACTGCTGTCTCTGTTGAGACTCTTTTTAAAAAGCTAACAAGCAAAAGGGTCCATGTTCTGGGAGTTGGTAGCAAAAGGGTCAATTCTGGTGTTACTGGGGGCACAAACATGAGTAAGGAAAATATCTGTTCTATGGCACAGATGTGATGAATCTAATGTTATTAATGTGTATGTGAAAGAAATCACATACAAATCACTTTAAACATAGTGAACAGAGTGGGGTTTTTCCACAGTAAATGAGGGATTATTGCTGCCTTCCAAAGGGAAAATAATGAAAAACCTGTTATGTACTGGATATGTTGGAGGTGGGGAAGCAGAAGCACATGGAATTCTGAATGATATCTGTTACCAGTTGCAGAGATAAGCCACATATGCGGCACATGGCCTGGAGGTCTTTTCCTTCAGGTGCCTGCTTGCTTCTGCTCAGAATATTGTAGATTTTTCTTCCTGTGTGTCTCCTACAGAATCATTCATGGTGTAGGCAAACCAGATGAGGTGCTTGAGTGCATTGAAAGGGGAGTGGACATTTTTGAGAGCTTCTTTCCCTTCCAAGTGACGGAGCGAGGCTGTGCCTTGGTTTTCAGTTACGACTGCCATCCAGCTCCTGAAGCAACAGGTAGGCTTCTTGATGTTTGTTACCATTTTTGAATTTATATTGTGGTAAGCATAATTCATAACTGGAAGGAATCTGTATCTGAGGGCTTTGTTCCTGAAATAAGTGCAGTGGCCACTGGAAAACGTGGGATTCCACTACCATGTGTTGCTTTTGAAGGCGAGGTGCTTTGGTGTGATATCTGTTGAGTAAAACTTGAGGACTCTGAATGTCTCATTAGCCAAAATACGATGATTAAATATTTCTTAAGCACCTTCTGAATAGAGTTTTAGTTTGACACCATTGGCAAATTTTCTGTTACCATTAGCAGTGAAGGCTGGACCTATTAAGTGTTCTCTAGAATTAAATTAATATGTGTCTGTTGTAGTAATAGATTTTTGAAGTTCTTTTTTCTAGCTGTCAGAAGTTTCCCATTTATTTGGGCAGTTTTCCTCTCTGTCTTTGCATTCATAGGTTTATATCAAAACCAAAATGCTCTGTTCATTACACTGTGAGATGGGAATGTGTGTCATCCATTAAAGCACCTATCAAATGTGTTTCAAGCAGCTGTTTTGTTTTGGCCTATTAAATGGTTTTAATACAGGGAAACATTTCACATTTTTTCTCTTGGGTAGAACCTAATGGCTTTTCATGCCTGGATAATTCAGAGCCAGCTGAATAGAATAGAACATCTTATTTCTTTGTGCTTGCTGCTATTTTTTAACCCTTTTCTTTGTTGTTTTGTTCTTTATCTTGTCTTACTTTATTCTTTAATTATAAGGCTCTGGGTAAAGTGGTTTTGTCGCGTGTCTGTTTTAAACATGGTAGGCATGGATTATGCAAACAGTAATATTGGTATTTCAAGATATATCTCCTTCTCCTTAAGAACAAACTTTAAAAATACAAACCTATAAAAGCATGGGATGGTTCTTTATTTTTCAAATAGATGCTGAAAAGGCAGATATGGAACCACCTCTTCTGAATTAGTGCTACCAGCCTCTTTTGATTCCAGGTTGTTTTTTTTTTTTTAAAAACAAGAGGCATCTAAGTCCCTGAGTGATCACAGCATGGAAAATAGAATGACTGAATGCAGATGAGTTGCCTGTCTACTCTAATAAAATCTCAATAAAATCCATTTG
Source organism: Taeniopygia guttata (assembly GCF_048771995.1). Classification (NCBI taxonomy): domain Eukaryota; kingdom Metazoa; phylum Chordata; class Aves; order Passeriformes; family Estrildidae; genus Taeniopygia; species Taeniopygia guttata. The sequence goes on from NC_133024.1 coordinate 22,391,788, forward strand.
TTCAGGTGATTGCATTCTATTCAGCATGCAGTTCAGACAAAATACTTTTGACATTTTATAAAGAATTCAGCTCAGTAGAGCAGCAAAAAGTTATACTGTTGTTTCAGCTCTAACTTTTGATTAGTTGTAGTTGATTAATTTTCACTTGTCTCTTGCTGTTTTGATCATCTAAAAGTGTATTTGTGTAAACTAATCTACAGCAATTAAAGTAAAATATCTGCTTTCTAGAAAAAAGGAGGTAGAAACTTGTTGCAGGAGTTTTCAGCTGGCAAGAAAGTAGCAGAAATATCTACTCTAAGGTTGCTACCCTTGCTCTGCTCTAGCACTCTCTTCTAAGGCTGTTGTCTTTTTAATTTAATCAGTTTTACCACAAAATGGGATCCAGGACCTGGAGAAGAATGGTGCTCAAGAAGACCAGGAGGAAGTCTCCAAAGCTGACCCAGAAATGACACCATTTGAGATATCTCTGAAGGATAAAAAGTATGTGAGTTTTTGAGGAGGGTATCTGCAGCTGTATGAATAAATGTGATGCTTTAGTCCTCTGTATTTATTTGCAACTGGTCAGCAGCTGAGTGAGAGACTTCATAAAATATGAAGCTGTTGAAGAGAGTACTTCTGGACACCGAGTGGAGAGTGTTGGACAAGCATTCTAGCTTGTTTTCAGGCAACAGCCTATCTCTGAAAGTGCTGGGTTTTTGCCTGACCTAGAGCCAGGGTTTTTGTGATCATTTATTCAGCAAACATTCTGTGGTCATAATTATGTCTCAGCTGAAAGACCATAGGTTCACAGAGGTGGTCTGGGAATCACTTTGGTCTTCAACATCTAACTTGGGTCATCTTCAGATACTAGATTTTATTTAGACTGTGGAGACCCTCTACTCTCTGATTCTGTTTGGGCAGCTGCAGAGCAGGTCTGCTATTTCTGGACACTTCACAAAAACTTTGGCCATTGTTACCACTTTTCCTTCCTTCTCTTGGTCACAGCTACTTCCAGGCTGTCTGAGTAGACAGTTGTGTTGCTTTGCTCTCTCTGTGAAATGGTGCATCTCACAGTAGAGTGGAATACTGGTTTGTGAATAGTGGGATTAGTAAATCTGTGGTTTTGGTGGCTTTCTCCTTCATAAACTGTGTGATAACTGTCTTGCACCGCAGCTTTTCTGCCAGGGAGGCACAGATGAGGCCTCTCTCTGCTGTTAGCTGTGATGTAGTCAGAATTATTCTGACTTAAATGTTTGGCCTTTGGGCTCTGAAGTGAGTTCTGGCATGAGGAGGCTTGGGGTTTCAGCAGCCATGGTCCCACACCATGGCAGGGTGTGGGAGTTACATGATCTTTAAGGTTCCTTCCAACCCAAACCATCTCTGATCTCTGATGTCCTTTGTGCCAGTGGTGCTGGTCTGATTTGTCAGCAAATCTGGATTAAGGACCTCAGGACTTTAGGGCTTAGGTCCCTGCAATAGGCCAGGTGGTTACAGGGGAACTTTTTATTGCTTGGATGGCTCTTCTTAGCTCTGATGTTACCCAACATTGCTTCTTCCATAGGTACCACGATGATTTTGGTCCTTTGCTGGAAGGATGCAGCTGTTACTGCTGTCAGAGGCACACTCGTGCCTACGTCCATCACCTCCTGGTGACCAACGAGCTGCTGGCTGGTGTCCTGCTCATGATGCACAACTTCCAGCACTACTTTGGTTTCTTCAGCGCCGTTCGGGATGCCCTGAGGGACAGTAAACTGGACCAGCTCAAGGAGCTCATCTTCAGGCAGGCACTGCAAGGCCCGGCAAGCACGGCACTGAGACACTGAGCTCAGAGAGGCCAGGGGAACCTGCAGGCTGCATCCTCATCAGTGGGACTGCATCACCTGCACCTGTCAGGAGTAAAATGCCTTTAAAATGCTTTTTTGTCTTCCTGGAGGGACCTGAAGGAGGCGTTTGAAAGAGATCTCACTTCCTGGTGGGGGAAGGATGATCTTGTTCAAACGCCTCTTTTGGTTAATTGGCTTGGTGCATTCCTGGTGGATGGAAGAGCCTGGATTGTTCACCAGTGAGACCAGTATGGATAGGTTTGTTTTCAAATACTCACTGTTGGTTTCCCATGTACAAGGACAGAGTAATTGAACCTGTGATTGAGGATAAAGCAGGGCATATACTTAAAATTAATCCAGCTGCCTGGAGACTCAGCAGCTGCTTGGGACTCTTGTTTCATACTCAACAGTAATTATTTTTCTAGAAAAACCTAGTGGTGTCCTAGTCTCTCTCATCATGCATCTCCTTTGTGAGAAATTCCACCTCAGTCTAGCACACTGTCCTTGTAGACATTGCCAGCATCTATGTCCTTGTAGAGACCTGACTGGAAGTGCTGCTGTGTCCAGTGGCACCAGGGCCTATGTGTGTACTCCTCTCTCAGGCCACCTGCAGTGCAGAATGTTCTCTGGGCCTGACAGAAGTCTGCCACCTTGGCCTGGCCTTGAACACCCCTGCCTCAGGAGTCCCATTCAGTGACATTGGAGCCAGAGAGAAGGGAAAGTGTTTAATCCATGTCCTGCTGTAGGACTTTTTTTAAACTCTGTGCATTTTTTTTGGGTTTCACTCTCGTGTTAGCACATGGGTGACTATGTCTGTACCATTCTTTCCAGCCACCCTAGCCCTGGTCACAGAGCAGGCTACACAAATGTCACTGTGAGATGGAGCTGTGGAAGGGAAGTGTCATAGGAAAGGACTTTTAGAAAATGTTCTGGTGGGTCCTTGTTTTAAAATATGACTTAGTTATGTTACATTCCTCTTACTCAGTTGGTTTTTTTACTGCCCCTTATGTGGAATCATGGATTTAATAATTTTATATTACAAAGCAACAATAAAAGAAATGTATTATTTGTTACACTGGCTCCTCAATGTGTGACAGAAGTGGTGTACCAGAGAATTTGAACTCAAGAAGATACCTCCTGAAAACTTGACCTAGCAGCCTGATGGAGGGCATTATTTAGGAGTAGGATCCTACCATGAAGCAGGTTTCCAAGTTATTTGCTTCAAAAGAATGTCATAATAGACTTAGAACTGTGGAAGACAGCTGCCTGTCCCTCTCCTCATGAGAACTCTACTACCTTAATTAATCTTGAAAAAATACTACACTTAATGGCCTTAAAGCCATTAAGGATTTATTTGTAGTTTGTTCTTCACAATTTCTGCAATACTTTAAAATTTTAGTATCTCCCAATCAGACTGATTTTACCATAGAGTATAAGGGGTTTTTAGTTTACCTGTCTCTTTGGGCAACTACGCAAGGTTGTCATACACCTTTTTATCATTCCAGCCTTATTCACTCTGTTGCACTAACTACACTTCTGTTCCACAGGATCCTAAAGAAATGGTGCTCTACTGTTGTCTTCAGACAGATGGCAGAGAATGATTCAGCCACAGAAACGACATAAAATACAGAATTATTGTCCTCACTCCAAGTAGTACTTTGTGGTTCTTAAAATTGATGCAGCACTGGGAAATGTGGAGATGGTGTCCTGGGTATAGAGCATGAGGTAGAAGGTCTGCCTAACTTAAAGAGCAGGAATTCTAATGAAACAAAAATTATTTATGTTTCTTTCAAGAGGGATGCAGTGGTAGTGCATGGGACCTTGCAATGCTTGTTTCTGCACTGTCTGTTTCTACAATGTTGCAGTGCAAAATCTTTTGGGAGGAGACAGGTTTTGAGACTTCTCATTCACTGACACTCCTGTACCCAGATATTGAATCACCGAAATGCCTGAGTCAGCCCAGCCCTTGGGCACCACGATGGTTGTGTCCAGCAGGTCAGTCAGGGATGCTCTGGGATGACACACAGGACAAGGGGTACTGGTGTTTGTGTCCTCTTCACTATTTCCTTCATACTTCTTAGGATGATAACCTTACTGATAGTTTTGGAATTGCTGTCTTACACTTTTTGGGGACTACTTGTGAGCAGTCAGTCTCCCTGTCATGCCCCACCTCTGTGAATATTTGGATTTATTAATTTTTCTTTATCTCCCAGCTTGGATGTCATCAGGAGATAAATGTAGCTATACTGGGATCTTAGTGGCCTGCTAAGCTAAGTGCCAGTAACATGCTATTCTCAAAAGCTGTTCTCTACTTCTGACTTTCCAGTCCTTCCATACTGCTGTGTTATGTTTTTTTTCCAGTCCTACCCATTAGTCTTTCCTGTTACAGTTCTCTGCTTAGCTTTTATGTGTGTCCACCTGTGTACCATGGCTGCACAAAGTAAACCATTTTATACTGGGCAGAATTTGACCAGCTTCATCATTCAGTATCTAATAAATACAGTTACAAACATAACTAACCCTCAAACCATCTTAATGTGTTGTATTTATACAACTTCTCAACATGTTGGTTTCCTTAGTTCGCACTGTAAAAAATCAGCAACATTTTTCATGCTAACTTAGAAAGTTTTAAAATTTATTCCCAGGCAGAGATCTAATTTCTTTCAAAAACAGAATTCTTGCCCTAATATGGGGATGAAAACTCCATGAAGAAAGCTAAACTTTCCATGAAGAAGTGACAATTGAAATTAATAAGGAGTGGAAAAATGTCTGTGCTAAATTAACTTCACTAAGCACAGAAGACTGCAAAAACATCCTTGACTGCCGTCCATCCCCAAAGGGCAGAATATAAAAGAGCAGAGCAGAATACAAAAGAGATGGTGTGCTACAAAAACATTAGACCCTTGAATATCTTTTCCTTAGCAACTTTTTATGTAATCTTCCCCTTAATAAAGAAAAACCTTTCACACTGATGAGAATAACTGTCAGGGTCTCATGTTAAGGCTAGTGTCTTTCTGACCACTTCATCGGTATTCTGCTCAGTAACTTCCTCCTTCCAGAGCTATTTTAATGTTGTAGACTCTAGCAGTTTCAAAGGTATCCTTTGAAGTGTACCAAGGAAAAAAAATCAAATTGTCTTATTACAAAAAAGACTTCTCCTTTCCTTCAGGTTTGCAATTTCCCACCCCCCTCCTGCTGTTCATCCGCCCTATCGTCTAAATCACTAGGACACAATGTCCAAGACACACATAGTGTATATCCAGCCTTGTCTGACAGTTTCTAGGTCTGCTCCTCTGTGGCTCTGCAGGATCACAGGAGCTGCCCAAGACTGGAAATGTTCCAGCAGGGTATTCAATTTATTTCTACATCTATAAGGTCCAGTGGGTTTTCAGATCATGGGATTTTTATGCATAGAAAATTTAGCTCCAGGTATGTTTCAGAGGTGCTTTTAAGCATTGAGTAGCTTTTTTTTTCCTTCATCCCAAACCCTGTTGATTCACAACCTGAGGTGGTAGACAAAGGGCTCCAACAAAATGTTTAAACCGTTCTCTCAGTAATTTCAGAGCTGTTTCCTCTGTGATGTGGAAGGCATGCATGAAATAGATGATGGTGCAGGCCAGTTTAATGGTGTTATTTGTACTACTCTGGAGTGATCTACATAATTCACTCTTTTCTGGTAATGCAGCACTCCTTCGGACTATTAAAGATGTTCAAGCACGTTACCATCCTTTCTTATGTACATTCCACAATGAAAAGTCCATGACAGGACTTTTCAAACAAAAAGAGAATGAATTTAAATTCCTTCAAGAAGTTGGATCTAGACTGGCAAAGTTGGTGCTGCCGCAAAAATGATGCAGTAAAATGTTCTTGCTTCCCTGTTGATGTTGCCAATGTGAATGGCATCTGTCAGAGTACACAGTTTCCTCCCCGGGAGCATATTGACTTGGAAAAGCAACACCTTTCCTGCCTCACAATGAGGTGATGATGAACTGCTTGGTTAAGTCTCCATCTGTTGTCTGTGTGTTCAATTAAATTGGTCACGTGAAGGTGCAACACAGTGGGATGCTCTATCATGTTTCTGACACAACTCCTCCAGCTCCTGGCCTTGCTTACTGCCCATCATTACAAAATCTTGGGAGAAAGCCTGGTCTGTTCTCAGCTATTTGTGTGTCTGAACGTCTTGCAGAGCTCTTTGGGAAGCAGTTTTGGATGAGAAGGGGTTATGTGGTTAACCAGGATTATTTCAAGTTTCTGAAGCCTGAAAATCTAGGAATCTATTTAGTGAGGACCAAAGGTAAAGGAATTATAAATAAAGGCATTTGGATCTGCCAGACAGGTCAGGATTAACCAGCCTTCCGTCTTCCCTATGCTTCTGCTACTGTGTAAAGCATTTTCTGGCTCAAGGGAGCGGTCACTGCGAAAGGCAATGGCAGTGGTTCATGGCAGAGGCTCTGCAGGACAAGGTGTATCTTACTGCCTGTACACGCAGAGTTGATTGATTTGCAGGGTGCTGATCAAGAAAAGATCTAAAACCGATGGCTCTTATATTTAATGGCCCAGCACAGACTTTCACAAAGAAAGGAGAGTTCCAAGGTCCTTTGGCCAGAGTTCCTGGACCCATTCCTGTGCTCTATGTGTGACACCTGGTGCTCTTGAGCTGGCTGCCTTTCAGAGCTGGTGGATGTGTTGTAATATGTGACACGAAGGTGGCTTTGTAGCAATACTTTGTGCTCACTGCTCCCTCCTTCCACAGGAGAACATCTGGTTTGCCTTTTGATGAGGTAATCAGGGGAGGTATTGATGCATCTTGCAGGAAGTCAGCAGAGTCTAGGAATCTGTCTTGAGCTTTTTTTATACTGCCCTTCCTGGGCCAGAATGGAACCATCTACAAAGTAATGTCAACTTCGGTAGTGCTGTGTGCTGAAAACAGCTGAAGAAACCAGCCCTTAGGAAAGCCAGATGCTTTCCTCAGACAAAGCTGAGGGAACTGGGATGAGAGAACAGACTGGCAGGAAGCCGAAGCCTTTAAAGAGATGCAGCCTCTTCAAGAAAGGGAACAGGAGATAGATGGAGCGTCTGGGAGGAAGGAACATAGGCAAACAGGATGATTAGGATTTGGCAAGGCCAGCAAAAAAAAAAGAGTGGGAGCTGTGCAGTATGTCCATGGGTAGTACTGCCAACACGTAGTTGCAGAAGCCCTGGCACGTGCCTTTTTCCATCCCTTGTTTTGCACATATCTTGAGGAGGAAGAAGCGTTCTGTTGTGGATCAGGGAATTCAGCAATGGCTGCAAAAATGCAAAAGGCCACAGAGTAATGCTGGCAGCCTTCAGAGCTGAGGCTGATGGGGGTACTTTGTGCTGGACTCAGCTCTGGTACCTGGCTCCCCTGCTGCCCACAGCCAGTGCCATCACAAACATTCAAGGGAGTCCTGTAGCATCAACCATCCGCTCACGTCCCTTGACCTCACCCCCAAAGAGGGACAGAAGTGCTGCTGCCTCTCAGCTGAGGCATGGCAAGGTGAGCAGGACACCTGCACCACAGCCCTTCTGCCATGACATAGGATGGCAGAAAGAAATGTGATTCCCTCAGTATTTGTGCTTCTGTCTGGTGAAAAGTGGTCTTTATTTGGGCTGTTCGATTTGCCATGCTCACAGCTGTGCAGTAAAACTTATTAAAACTGACAAGAGTCCCTAGGGCAGGAACCCAGAAAGGTCTTCCCCACATCACCAAAGATACAACAAGCCTGATGCTTGTCTCACTGTGATGCTTAAATCATTATACTGAAATTAATTTTTAATTATGTTCGTTTTCTTCTTTGGCCCCAGGGGTTTCCTTTGCCTCACATTTCCAGAGGCATTCAGGGATAAGACCAGTGTCAGGCAGGAAGAAGTTCACTTCCAGAATCACGAAGGAAGCTCAGGAGAATTCCTGGCCTGGGCCTCAGAGAAAATGTGTCCCTGTTGTAGAAATGTGTGGTTGGCATCAGAGCTGGTGGGCTCCTGATCTGACATTTGAGATAGTAAAGAACCAAAGAAAGATGGCATGAGTGATGCCAGGAAGGCATAACAAAAAAGGTCACTGCTATGTTTTAAGATTGGCTATTTGGGAAGTAACAGAGAATAACTGGATCAGTGGCTTTATGAGATGGAAAGGCAGCATTGGTCTGGGATGCATCTTCCACATCCTGTTCAATGTCATTCACCAAGAGGTACATAGCAGCTGATACTGACTTTGAAGAAGTTCAGTTTTGAGTCACTCACACCTTTAAATTCCTATAGTCTTGTGAGCCTTCCTTTGCTCATGAGGCAGGTGGCAAAATACTGCCAGGAGATGACATTGTTATACTAATGTTAATTCATTATTACCATTAGATAAGGAAAAACTCATTTCAATGGCTCATTCAAAGGCTCATGCAGATTTGGGATACTTGCATTGGCCAGAGAAAGAACTGATGAGCCCATTCTTGTTAGATGAGACACCTCACAGCCAGGTGTGTTTGCAGACTGAAGGTTGTCAGGGTTTGTCACTTTGTGACCAAACCATCACACACTTAGCTGAAACTAATCAGATTGCTACCAGTGTCCTCTGGGTTGTCCACAATTCCTATTTGTAGTTCTCTAAATGTCACCATATCAGCAGCCTGCAGGCTGTTGATCCTTCCTTGAAATGCTGGCATTGATTAGACATTCTTCAGAAAACATCAGCAACAGCAATAAGCTGCAGCCAAGCTCTGTCTTCCAGGGAAGCTGCCATCCTGAGCAGGTCATGCTGGTCTCAGCTGGGAACAGAGAACCCCCTGTCACTCCAATCTCCCTCAGAGAGGCAGACTCCAGGTATACTTGCTCCTCTTCCCAAGGGGGAAGCTCCCCGTGCTTAGCCCCTCCGTGGGGTCCAGCTGAGCATCTGGCCAGGCCAGGCCAACCCCTAAGGGATCTAAGAAGGGTTACCTGAAAAAGTGAGATTTTTCTGCCAAAGCTTTGCTTTGTCCTTGTAGTCTGGCAAATGTGGATTTTAATATCTGCAGCTGGGACTGTTAAAACAACATGTCCAAAAGCTGCTGCAAGGTACCTGCAGAATATTCACTGAGCAGTGTCACCTGCAGAGCATTGGTCTTTGATGGCAGGTGAAACTCACCTCCTCCATAAATTCCTTGCCTTTCCAGGAATCAGCTGTCTTCTCATGGAAGATTGTTTTGTTTTATGGCCCATGGACTTTTGTCCTCTTCTGCTTAAAGATTCTTGCATGATCTGGTGCCTGTTATGCCTCTGACAAAGTAGAGTGTTTTATGGTTTCTTCTCTATTTGTATTTTACATTGCAACATAAGAGCTTTTGGGTTTAACTCTGGATGGCTTCAGTTCAGTGCCTGGTACCATTTAGGATTTTAGTAACTTGGGTTACTTTGTGGTTTAACGTGCAACATGTGGCACATCTGTCACAGATGGGGAGCCCCAGGTACACGTGGAATAGCAAACTGTGGGATATGTGGGCTCATCCATCTGGGTTCCTGCAGCTGAGCCACAGCCCATGGCTCTGTGAGCTGGGAGATGGTGGATGCAGGGGATAAATGGTGCTTTCAGTCCATTTCTCAGGCGTGCTGTAAATGTGTCTAGACAGGCAGTACTTGGATGGCTACCTTGTACCTTGTGGGAGGTGGGGCTGATCCGTGTTGCCAGCTCTCCTTCATCTCCAAAGGGTCTTAATTCTCCTCAGCTACGGTGGAGCTGCTTCCTGGCTGCTCTCTCAATTACAAATGTCTTCCAGCACAGGGGACCTGAGGTGTCCCATTGCAGCTGCCTGGTGGGGCTGGTGGAGGTGAGTACACCCTGCAGGGCCCCGTGCTGCACCTGCACACCTGCCCGGCCCTGCTGCCACAGCAACCTGTGCCTGCCTCTGAGCTCCCTTCCCCTCTCTGCAGGAGAGGTTTCTGCATTATCCAAAGGCTTTTCTAATGTGAGTATCAGCACATAAATGAATCCCCACAGAATGCAGAGCACAGCATCGCAGCTCACCTCTCCCAGCCAGTTGTGGAGGCAGGGAAAACAAAACAGCAAGGAGGAAAATGTAGAAAATTAAGGTTAGTAGGAGACATTGAGCAGTTGGAGAATGCATATTGCTCTGCTGTAAATAACGAGTGGGGGTGTGTGTTGGGGGGCCCTCAGCAATCTCTCTGGCTTGCTGGAGAGGATGGAGGGGCATCAACTGCTTGCACCTTTGATTGCTCTGTTCCTTGGCATTTTCTATGGGATCACCTATGTTCATATTGACAGACGAAAACTGGGCATGGTGCTCAAGCAGCACTAGAGGGAGGGGGAGACAGAGATTGTTTTGGTTCTGAGTTAAGTTTTTGTAACTGTGTGAGGGTTTTGTGATGTCCTTTTGTTTTGTTTTGTTTTGTTTTGTTTTGTTTTTTTTTCTCTCTAGTCAGTTCTGTGACCTGGTAGTTCAGATCTTAGTAAAGAAAGGACCATATGTTTGGATACAGAATTTTCCTCATCCCTTATAGCTGTGTGGACACCAAAATGCTGCTTAGTTTTCTGCCACACCTCCTGTTCTTACCTCTATCCTGAATCATCTTGGGGATCACTCCTTGAAGAACCAGTTCAAATTCAAGTAAGATCAAACTGACCCTTGAGTAGCTAGGCCAGACCTTGAAATGGACCTAGTCATCCTTTAAAAGATCTTTCTTTTCATTTCCTCCTTTATGACAATGGTTATATAAAGCAACTGGACTGGTGATCTCTGTTATGAAGCATCTTCACGAGAATTTCTGTCCATAGGTTGGTTCACTTGATTCATACCTCCCCCATCCTGTGTGCTGAGTGCTTCCCATGCTATCCAGCATCTTTGAGCAGATGGAGTAACACTGCTGCATGTCTGCCTGGCATAGCTGGGAAATGAACTGACTGTATTTCCAGAATTCATCTGCTGGAAGTGCTTACAGCAGCCTTTGATTTCTTTCCCCGTTGCAAGGAAAATGCAAGTAATAGTATAGACTTCTTGCAGGTGTCCAGGTGGATGATAATTTTTTACAGGGAAAGTGTGAAGAGGGCTACAGATGGCAAAAGGCTTATGGAAGGAGGTACATTAATCACAAAGATACCAAAACTTCCAATTACATTTGTGTTTTATTGGGTTAAGGCAGTTACAATGCAGTATGGAGGGCACCTGCCCAGGCAAATGACATATGCTCTCCACAAGATCCTCCTCCCAAAACCCAGACAAACTGAAGTAGCAGCTAGAGCTCTGCTATATGCTCTGGAGGCAGAGGACAATGGCTTTGGCTTCATATTAGGAAAGAAAGGAAGCCCTTCCCAGATGGAGAAGCTGTGGCACAGACACAGACAGGAGCAGCACACAGAGTTATGCCCAAAGCTATCAAACAAGCGTGGCTGACAGCACAACTAAGCCAGGTCCTGGGAGTGAGAGCTGAAGCCTCTGATCCAGTACAGCAAGGGGGCAAAATGAGAGAACCAAGCTGAGGTTCTCTGGCCCATGCCAGGTTTGTCTATGTGAGGCGAAGAGCATTAGAGTGCCCTGACACGAGACCAGCTTATGGTACATCAGGTCTTGTCTGTTTTTTTCATCCAGAAACTACTGGAGATGGCTTTGTAGAATAGAGATAGGAAAGGAGATCATGGCCAGACTGTATTTGGCCAGCTCCTGGATGCTGGGATATACAAATGCCATATGTGAAGACAAGAGTATTGGCAAGGGGCGAGTCCTGGGGCTGATCCCAAGGCAAATACCTGTTCTTACTGGGAGGAATGTTATGAAACAGTTCTCCCCCAGATATGGGCTGTAAATGGAGCTACTGCAGCAGCCAGGTGGTACAAACCCTAAATCTAGCAGTGCTCCTGTCAGGAGAGGAGCACAGGTGAAGACTGGTTCCAAGGAGATTGTGAACAAGTTTAGAGACAGGGTGCATGCAACCAGCTGAAAAAACAGGTTTGAATCTACGGCAGCTATCAAGAGCCTTGTTCTCTTGGTGGCCCCAGTAGATCACTGGGGTGTGTGGTAGTTAAGCAGTGGCCAATCTATCACTGGTCCTTGGGTCAGGAGGACAGGAGACCCTGGGGTAGTGTTGCACTTGTCACGTGAGCTGACCTACCAGAGGGAGAGCAGCCACCTCTCTACATTGCAAGGAGCAGTAAAATACAAGCTGGCAGCAACAGGGAAGATTTCATTTGCAACTAGGGCGATTTTCTCAAGCACTTAGACTGACCCAGTTTTACAGGCAAACCTTTTGATGGAAACAACAGGAAAGTTGTTATTTCTCCATCAGTGCTCCTTTTCTAAGTTTCCTTGTCCAGTTTTCATCTTGGCTCCTGACTGAAGAGATCAGGATCCTTATCAAAGAAGTCAAGTTCTGTCCTCTTACTAGGACTGCTGTGCATGAGCTGGGTGCCTTCTGCAGGCTGAGGTTCCAGCTGTGGGAGGGCAAATGCATTTCCAGCATGTAGGCAGCAGAGATGAGGGATGCCATCTGCATTTGGGTCGTGTGTGCCCTGCAAGCCTGTCAGCTTCCAGGAGCGGTGCACTGCGGTGGCTGATCTACTGTACACCCAGGGCCGTGCCCAGCACTGAGGGACTCACTGGCTTGTCCCTGTCTTTTTCTCCTCCCAGGGGGCTGCTGCAGACCCACGCAGCCCAGTGTGGCCCCACAGTCAGCAGCAGAGGATCTTGAGGAAGGCTTTGCGGAAGTCGGTGTTGAAGGTTGTGTAGATGATGGGGTTGAGGGCGCTGTTGACGTACCCGAGCCAGGTGCTGGCACTGTAAAGCCCTGGGGGCACGTGGCAGGATGGGCAGTGGGCATTGAGGATGTGAATCAAGAAGAAGGGCAGCCAGCAGACTATGAATGCCCCTGGGTTTAGAGAGAGGCAGAAAACAATCCAAGAGTTTAGAGCAGCAACTATTTGGAAAGGGGCCTGCACTGGTGACTTCTCCCTGTGGCCCCTCACTATTTCCATGTTGTTTCTGTTTATTCCTGACACAGGAATTTGGCAAAACTTGGGCTCCTTGGGACCAGCTTTGTGAGTGTATGGGACTTTGGAAGTGGTCAGATGATAGACAAAAGCAAGTGGCCACAACTTTGAGGGAAAGCCTCAGCTCTTTTAATCAGTTAGGATGAGGGCTGCTTTATTTCTGTGCTACTACGGAGTTAATGGGCAGGGGAATGGTGCATCTGGTGACCACAGCAGGTGACAGGGACTCCAGTCTCCTGGCTTCTCTACCCAGCTGTATGAACTGGTTCCTCTGCAGTTCCTTGCCCCAGTTTCTCCTGTAATCAGATCTAAGAGCTTCTGCATGTATGGAAACTTAGGATTGTTCCAGCCTTGTAATAGTAAAATGAAAAGGAAAAGCAAAGGTATTGGCTGTTGCTCCCCCAAGAAGTGCTTGTTGGCCACTGATTTTAAACACAAGAGTAACAAAACATAATAAATAAAACACTAATATAGGTGGCTCTCAACATTTGGGAGCATTATTCTAGATCTCTAAATGTCCCACTACTGTCTCTCCTGAGTTTGTGATGCAGTAACAGCTGAAGCCAAGGCACAGCTTGCATTTTTTTTTTTTTAATCTCAATATTGTATTAGGAGATTCGGTGCTCCTGGAATTCCCAAACCATCACCCCCTTGCATCCCACAGGCAGAATGGCTCTCACTCACCCAGGACAATTGCCAGCATCTGTGTAGCCTTCCTTTCCCGCAGCTGGATCAGTCGGGGCTGCTGCTGGGCCAGCCTCAGGCTGCTGATGGTTCTACCATTGCTGAGCCTCCGGACCTCCACTGCTGGCTTCGTGCTCCTCCTCCTCTCTTCCCACCTGCTGGTTTGGGTAGTCCCTGGTGCCTTGGTGAGGGATGCCTCGTGGCAGAAGCTTCGGTACCGCTGCAGGCTGAAGACAGTCAGCAACCTCCTTTTTGTAGACATCTCCTGGCCTGTGCATTTGAGCGAGAGACAGGGGGAAAACACGCCTTGGCGTCTGTTTGGCAAAACTTTCCTCTCCATGTGTTCCTGCAAAAGACAATGCCACAGAGGAACTGGAAATCATCCAAACTGCTCATTGGGCCAGAGGATGATGAGGGAAGTTGTAGGAGTTATCTTTAGCCTCACTTGCCTCTTACATTGCACCATGTCCTCTGCACTGACCTGGGGGTGAACCAGCAGTTGACAACTCTTTGCCTCCATCCCACCCAAGAGAATCATGAGAACAGTAAGAGCAGGAATACCTGCTCTGCTAACCTCCCATCTGTATTTTTGTGTTGGCTCTGCTCCCCTCAGCATCCCCACTCTTTTAATGTAGCTTCACTGTGCAAAATTGGGTAAAAGCAGTGTATATGAATGACCAGGTAATTACTTTCAAACTGTTGTGCTGGTTCCCATATTGCAGATATTTTATCTAGAAAGGTCAGTGGAACAAATTTGCATGCAACATGAGTATTTTGCCCTCTTAAGTCAGTCACATGAAGAGGGTTTTTTTTTTTTAATAACAGAGGTTAAAGCCTATGAAGCCCTGAGAGTGAAGCTTCATAGAGCAAAAATCTATAAATGAAGACATTAAAATCAATAAATGAAGAATTTATGCAAAAAATGAAGACTTATGCATGGCTGAGAAAACCCTGCTCTGAAGAAATACTAAGGTAGGCTGTGCTCTTCTTGCTACTTCTAGAGGGCAGAGATACACAGGGAATATTCTCTTTTTAGAGGTCTGAAAAGGATTTAACTGGAGATTCTGCGCCTCAAATATCATGGTGTATAGCAAGGGATGGGATGAAAACATGTTATGTCCCTCCTTATGCTTTCTCTTCTGTTTTAACCCTTTGAGAAGAGATGATGCATTCCTCTCCTTTTTTGACAGCTCCTGCTGGATTCATGTGGCTCTTACTTGGTGTGCATAACACGGTTTGGCGCTGGCGCTCTGGCTGCCCTGCCGGGTGAGGGTTCGCTTCTTTTGCCTCTGTCTGAGCACGAGGTAAATCCGGACATAGAGCAGCAGGGTCACCATGAAGGGGAGGTAGAAGGACACCAAAGAGGAGTAGATGACAAAACTAGGGTTGGATATGGAACAGACACTGGGATCCCCTGGGAAGGAGAAGAGAGAGAGGGGAGTGGCTAAGCTGATTTGATTTAGTACAAGGAAGCTCTGGTGTGCTGGCCAGTTACAGCCCAAAAGTGAGACAAAAGGTGACTGGGGTCAAAGGCAGTCTAAGGAGTG
This sequence comes from Taeniopygia guttata, assembly GCF_048771995.1. Lineage (NCBI taxonomy): Eukaryota > Metazoa > Chordata > Aves > Passeriformes > Estrildidae > Taeniopygia > Taeniopygia guttata. Next base: position 22,406,805 of record NC_133024.1, read on the forward strand.
AAGATTATGCTCTGACTTACCCAATTACCTAAGTGATGCTTAAAATGAACCCAACACAGGGCCATCTAGCAGTAGCCAGCATGCCACTGGCTACTGTTCCTCTGGCCAGCAGCTCTGCTCTCTTCTCTTCTTTCATGTCTATTCCCACCCTTTCTCCTATTCCTTTGACATCCTCTGAGCTGTCTAGATACAGAGTGTGCATCCATCCCTGTCTGAACCAGGCAGAGGGTGGCAGCAGAACTTCCCACTCCCATCCTTTTCTTGCCTCAAGCACTGGGGAGAGGATGGATGGGGAGCAGAGGCTTCTGCCTGTGACTCAGTGGGAAGGAAGGCTCCCCTGCTCCTCTGCCTCCAGGGCGACTATGTTGCCCTAGCTGAGGGAAAGGAAAAAGACCAACTTGCTTCCAAGGCGGAGGCTAAATTGTTTGCCCTCCTCAAGGGATTAGTTAAGGAAGCAGACAGCCAGCTGGATAGGAAAGTCTCTAATAAGTAATGCTAATATGCAATCCTTGATGTTTAGAAGTGTATTCTGTATCAGTGTCAAAACTGTGCTTCTGAACCTGTTGATATCGGCAAGATGCCATTAAATCTGGTGTGTGTGTGTGTGTGCTGTATGTGCTGCACGTTTTGCTCCATGCACTCAAAGTGATTGTTTGATAGGATTCTGAGGACCTGGACACCTTGATGGGCATTGATTTGGCAGTAGAACAGGCAGGTTTGCCCTTTAGAGCGATAGTCAGTGTCTGCCTGAGCAAATGGCAAGTTTATAGACAAGAGCGTGTGGGGGTTTTATGGGGGTTTTTCTCTCCCTTCATAGTGTGCTTTCCAGTTCCTTAAAATTTCCTGTAACTTGGCAAATCTGCAAGACCCATGCAAAATAACCTGGCCATACACAAGGCAGCTCCACTGCCAACCCCTCTTATGTGCTATAGTTCAGGATACCACCTACCTGTAGTATTGAAGCCAAAGAGGAGAGGGCATGACACTGCAAATGCCAGCATCCAGACTATCACAATCATGAGAGAGACCCTCCTGCAGGAGCTCTGCCCAGTGCTGTACTGGTACTGAACTGGTTTCACCACTGCGGTGTACCTGCAGACCAAACCAGCTCCGGGAAGAGGAGACAGAGGAAGGAGGGAGGGAAAGGACCAGGTTTTTAAAAGGATAAGTGAAAGCAGCACAGGGAACATGATGGTGAATGTGGTGAAGAAATAGAAGAGGAAAGTAGAGAAAATCAGATGATGGGAACAGCAATTTGTAGAAATGGTAAGCGGGGCATTTGGGGGAGGAACAGAGGAAATCAGAGTTAATTGGCAGCAGTGCAGAGAAACGCTCAGCAGAATCCACAGCATGCAAAGCTACAAGGTTTGGGCTACCAGATGGATCGAGAAACTCCAGGAAATCCCTAGCCCTCAAGCCCCTAAAATTATTTGGGCACTGCCGTGAAAGAGCACTCTCTGGCGTAACCACAAAATACGAAACTCTCTGTCTCAGCTGCCTGGTCTGGTGTTAGCCTGACAGGCAGAACGTTGCCTGGGGGCAGGTCGTCAAGGGCTTTCACTTGCTGGGGTGCTCCAGGAGATGCAGCTCAGCAGGGCAAGGAGTTGGAAGGCACAGGAGTCTCATCTTTAGGAGAGCCTGGGGGCTATGTCTTGCAGACAGAGCCAAACTGAAATGGGGGTACAGATTCCCATGGAGGACCACCAGTCCAAAGCAGCACTGAGAGCAGCCTTGCATTATCATCCTTGAACCACGCATTACAAAGGTATAGCATGCAGTATTTTTCCCTTCTCTCATTCCTTGGTCCCAGTAGGATCACATGTGCCAAGGTTTTGGCTCCCAGCCCTCAGCATTGCTTAAAATATGCTCAGTTTTAAAATGCAGAAAATCAGAGCAAAGCTCAAGATTATGCAGCAATAATCTTCATCTCTCCCTGTGAATATGGTAGGATTTTGTTTATTAAAGCTTCACGAGTGAGATCTCCAGAAGGAGAAACCCTCTTCGACACTCAGTGGGACTTGGATGACCAATTGTGGTTCCTGCCTTTAAAAAGCTTGAGGATGTGGTTGACCATCTGCTGGGGATGTTTTATTACTTGTGTCTCCCTGCCCTCCAGAACAGACCTCTTCTTGCACAATGTGAGCAGAGCCACACTAACAGCAGTAGTGGCAGGGACAGACATTGAGGGGTTTGTTGTTCTGAAGACACCAATGCTGTCTGTGCTCACCCCACTTCTTTGTCCCTGCCCCAGTGGGGCACAGGGCTGCCCCCATATCCAGGCTGTCCCCCTGGATACTGCTGTGTCTCACCTGTCAATGCTGATGGCACAGAGGTTCAGAATGCTGGCTGTGCACATCATTACATCCATGGTGACGAAGATATCGCAACAGATACGGCTGAACGTCCAGACCCCTCCGGTCACCTGTGCCAGTGACACAAAACTGTCAGCCTTGCTCTGCACCAGGTCCTGACAGGTTTTGTGAGAGGAGCTGCTCTCCTCCAAGTATCTCAGCAGCTGAAGGAGCTTCATAGTGATGGGCAGAGGGAAACTGAGGCATCTGTGTTGTGTGCAAGATAACACAGTAGTAGGGTGTAGTGAAGGAGCCTCACTTTAATTTCAATCCTTTATTTGCTCTTGCAGAGGGAGGAAGGGAGAAGAAACAGCAGCTATCCCTTCTCTCAAAGTCTAACATGAAAAATTGATTTAAATTTGATATCACTGTATTTATCCTTTGATTAATGATTATCTGAGAAAATCTAAGGGCTGAAAGTCTTTCTCAGATTAGCTGCAAGAGTGCTCTTGCAGGCAGCAAGCTGGAAAAGTGCTGCAAATTTTTTGCATTTATGTATGAAACTGAGATCTGAGACTGAGGCTTCTCAAAAACCTTATTTGAATTCTTATCTCAGTTACAGATTTTGATTATTAGATCTGAGTGAGAACTCACAGGCCACTCAGATAAAGGGGCTTGAGTTGCTACCAAGCTGCTGTTCTGGTTGTTTTAAATTTTTAATCTGAAGTGCGTGGTTGTGAAAGCTCAGCCACAGCCAGTCTTAGCAATGGAGAAAAGTGGGTTTTGGAGCAGCCACCAAATTCTGGACAATGACCTTTTTGATTGATAAGCATGTTCCAAACATGTCCCTGCTGTCCTTGGGGTTGGGATGAGAGCCTGATTCCAAGGGAGGTGGTCTGTCTCAGGGCCCACTCCTTGTAGGAGATGGAGGGCAGGTTGCTTCCTTGTTCAGCTGCAAACAAACCCAGTCCTGTGCTGAATGGGGGAGGAGAGAAAACGGGGAAAGTCCATGCTTGGGAAAGAGCCTGGATTTAGCCTTCAGCCCTGTAGATCCTGCTGTTTCAGATGGGTCCTGGGAGGCAATCAAAAACTAGTTCCTGGTCTCTCTGCTGACATTTAGACACATCTGGAATACTGCACCTGGTTTTAAGGCATCAGTAGAGGAAAACCATCGATAAATAGGAGTGAGTCCAGTGGAGAGCCACCAAAACAATCCACAGGGGTTGGGGCAGCTGTGAGGACCAGCTAAGGGAGCAGGACTTTTTCAGTCTGGAAAAGAGATGGCTCTGAGGGGTGGGAGACTAGCAGCCCTCTGCAACCTAGTGGGAGGTTATTGAAATAGCTGAAGGCAAATTGCTAAGAAGATGGAGCTGGGTTTTTCACATCAGTGGTGCGGTGGGAGGACAAGAGGCTACAGGAATGAGCTGGAAGAAAGGTGCAAACTGGTCATGAAGGTTACTTTTCTGACTACAGCGGCAGTGGGACAGTGGAGCCAGTTGCTTGGTAAGTCTGTGCAGGATCCATCTTTGGAGCTTTTCAAAACCTATTCAAAAATACCCATCCCAGACCATACTGGAGAAGGTGCCACAAGTAAACTTGGCTTCTCAGGCAGTGGATCAACCCTGTGAGTGTTGGTGCCTAGAAAGGATGCAGCCCCCTGCAGAGAAAAGCATTTGTACAAATATAAAATTCACTCTGTGAGAATTGTTTAAGAAATAATTCCAAGAAATGTAAATGGTTTTCAAAGTGGCAGCATTCCCACACATGGCTACAGAAACTTGCTGAAGTGAGCTGTGTCTTTAGGGTGCTCTCTGCTGGACCCAGCTGCTACATTTCAGAAATCAGGTATTGAATGAGGCAGTCTTCCATTAGACCCTCTGACCCTGAATGAATGCAGGGGAAGGAAATGGGAATTGGCTTGCAGAATGCAGAAGGGAACTGTGCTTTCTTCTCCAGTTCTCTTGATAATGGTGGTGCTCCTTTGTTTCCTTATAAAAAAGTAAGTAAAGGGAAAAAAGTCAAACCAAACCATTGAGTTTTTCTGCACAGTTAGGTGAGCTACAAGACATGCAGACTGAAGGCTGACCATCTGAGATTAGGGACTTTAATGGGTAGGTTCAGCTTCCAAAGAAACACTACACTGTTTTTACTTTAGTTTCAGATTTTGAGATCTGCTTGACCACCTCAAAATATTTAATAAAATATGTTTAAAAAATGCTGGGAGCCTTTGCAGTGGGACCCAGTAAGGGATGTTTCTGCAGTTTGAGGCAAAAAGCAATGCAGTTTCTGTGCGCTGTGGAGTCTGAAGAATATTTTACAAAGCCAATGGCAGGTGTTCACATGAAAGCCAGCTGCTGCTAACCCAGCAGATGAACATGCACTTAACTGAGGGAGTTTCCAAGGTCCTGAGCATGTTAAAATGCTGAGCTCAAGAATGTGAACCATTAACATTGAAGCAGGTGCTGGTGGGGATGGCTCAGAAGTGAGCCCTCTCAGGATGATGCTGTCAGATCACACCACCTGCATACTAGACTGTAGCTTGTGTAAGAGGATGCTTGACAGATCAAAATGTTTGGGCTTAAAACCTGTTCTCACTTCTACCTGACACTTCTGAAATGGGGAGTAGCTCTGCTGGAGTAGTTAATGAAGTAGTTAATGTTTACCTGTGGGGTATACAAACCCAAAATTTATTCCAGAATTTAACAGTGAAGAAAAGCCTTTTTATTATATGCCTTGTTCAAAATTTTTAAAATTCTATTTCTGCTCTTTCTTTTATTGCTCTGTTCTAATCATCTTTGCTACAGCAGCTAGAACCTGCTAGTCTGCATTTCTGGTTTTCATGTGCTGGCGGGGTACTTCTTCTTTATCTCTCCAGTATTTTTTGTCCAGGAATCTCAAAGGATATTGCAGGTATTTAATTGAATGAATCCTCACATCTGCCTGGGTGAGGTGGATGGTCAAATATTAATCTCTTAAAGCTGATGAGAGCAAACTACAGAGAGATGAGCTGATACGATCTCTCATTACCACTCAATGATTATGCAGCAGAACAGTGTCCAGGGTGGAATCCTGGCTCTATCAAACACAGTGCTAATGATCCCTATAGACTATTCAGGTCAGGTTTCCACCCAATCTCCCTTGACGACCAGTCTGCTTTATCTACAAAATTGTGGTGTTATTATTTTTAACTTCCAAACTCTATAAGAAGCTTTCCAGTTTATGAATGCCCAATGATTATTTTTTTAAATTTATGCTTATCCACCACTCTCCTGAATTCTTAAAATAAACAACAGAATCTCCACAATTCGGATACGAATGGTGATACGAATTCAGATGTGAGTGGGGAGCACATGGATGGGAAAGTAGGAAACCAAGCTGCATCAGGAAATGGCAGGCATGAAAGCCGTGGTGCATCTAAGCAGGCTCCTGAAGGGTTTTGTGTTTGAGAGCTGATGCTTGGGGCTGCTGCTGGCTCCTGCAGCTGTGAGATGGCTGGCTGCTCGTGGGTTTGCACGGTGGGAGTTCAAAGAGCACTCGTGGTCAGGACTGCTGAGCTGCAGAAACTCGGCTCTGTCCTCCCTCTGACACCAGTGTCCAGTGGAGCTCCTGGAGCTCACGGAGCAGCTTAGGTCTCACTGCTCCTGTGTGAGAGACAGGATGAGGAGACAGTGTGACTCCCACATGGTCTCAGCAGATTAGACCTCAGTGCCAACCTTCTCCTGAAGCTTTCTTTCCCTTTGGAGGTAGAACTGGATGTTGTGAGAAGACTGAGGAGGGTGTTCCCAGCCATGCTGCTGCATGTCCTCCTCTGTCTGTGCAATGACTACAAGGCACAATGTGTTTAATGCCCAAAACTCAGGGCAGGATACCCTTATGCCACTGCCTTGGAAACCTTGGTGAGCTTCAGCAGCCACAGCACCAGGGATCAGTAAAGAAGAGGGCAGCAGTATTGGTTGTGTCAGACCTACATGTTGGCCCCCAGAAGATTGTTAGACACACTGCTGAATAACACTTCTGTGCCAGAAACCTCCTTAAGAGGAGATGAGGATTTTGAGGCTATAAAATGTTCCTGTTGCTGCTCTGTCACAGCCTTCCCAAAAGATATCTCAAAAAGAGACAGTTCTGGTTTGCATGATTGATAAAATAACACATTTCCTGGCCACTGATGACTCTAAAAATGGAGTGTAAAGCACAAACTTCACAAGTGGCATTTAAATCTGAGGCATTCATCCACCTTAAGCTTCTCCATAAATAAGGGCCAGTTCTGAAGTCTGGTTTGGCAAACCTTCAGTACATGAATAGGTATTCTACACGGTTTTAGGGACTAAATGATTTTTTGGCAACTTCCAGGCTCATGGTGTATTGAAGCATGATGCCATTTCTGCTTCATTGATGGCATTGCTGATCCATAAACAGCAGCAAATATTGAAAAAACTTTGGGGCTTTTTGGACTGTTTTTTAATTCTTAGTCTTGCTGGAGTCCTACAGCCCTACAGGAGTCCTGTGCAATGCCAGGATTGGTGGTTCGGGTTTGGGATGTGTATGAGTTCTCTTCGCTGTTGTTGGATGACTCTTACATCAGCTGCTTTGATTATCCAAGCTCCACAGATAGAAATTAGCCTTGAATAGGTCTACAAACACAACTAGGAAATGTACCTACTGTTGTGCTCACCAATCATAACCATTGTATGGGGCAGAGACTGCTCTACAGATGAGCCTCAGTCCCACACTGTCCACAGCAAGAGTGGGTGCCAAGTATTTTCTAAAGCAAAGCATAATGTGATTTCATTAAGGACTGGAATGCACTTGAACTGATAGACTATTCCAGTCTGAAATAAAACTCATCTTTTAATAATATTTTTTAGTTGCAATCAAACTGAAGAGTCTAATTCTATCTTGCTGGGATGGCTTCCCACACACACACACACACACACACTTATTCCTTTTTTTTAATCCATGTAGCATACCCAAGCAGTACACAGCCTGCAGGACAGCTCCAGGGCTGTTCCCCACAGATCAGTCTAAATGTTGCTACAGCCTTCACTGGGAACATGACCACGCATGCAGTGGTGTGGTTCAATTCTGCTGACCATTTCTGACAGGTACTCACCTCCAGGTACACCATCCATGGCATCACCAAAGTAGCCACCAGCAAATCTGCCACTGCCAGGCTCACCACGAGGTAGTTGGTTGTGGTTTGCAAGGTGCGTTCCCTCAGCACAGCCAAGCAGACCAGCACATTCCCAAAGATGATAGCCAGAATCAAGATGCAGTAGCAGAGGGCGTAGTAGGCGTGTGAATGGGGCAGCTCAGGCTCTGTGGTGCTGTTTGCCCCACAGGGAATGGGGTCTGTTCCGTTAGGATGGCTGCTGGCTCTAGTGAAGAGGGCCATGGGGCTGCCACAGCAAAGAGAAAGAGAGAGGACTGAAAATCAGAGCTCTGCAATGACTATGGAAAACAGTACCCTCTGTGGCTACTAATATGATTTTTATACTTTCTGTATGAATTCTCCTTCAAGCCAATCAGAAAGGTCTTTTTTTCTGCCCATATACAGGCAGAGCTTTGCTTAAAGACTTGGTTGGCCTGTTCGGTTTTTCACTGAATCTAAACCAAGTGAAGAACGCAAGATTTCACCTCCTGTGTGCATGTGAAAGGTGGATCTTACCAATCAATGCAGCTGTTTGGAAAGTGGACAATGGTTTTGAGATGCACCAAAGCCACACCAAAGCCACAAGTCAGCTGGGCAAGAGTGCAGCCTGAAAGACAACAATTTGAAATGATGAGCAAGACCCAGCATAGATACCCAAACATACTAGGGCTTGGCCAAAATTTGGAACTTGCATCTTTTCTTCTGGGAAGTATCATCTTCCTTCACTCATCCAAAACTATCTTCAATAACCTCACACACTCAAGTGTTTGTCAGCCTGGCAGCAAGCACCACCTCCAGAATTCCTCCTTTCCTGCAGCATGTCCCAAGTCCTGCCTGCTTTGGTAAAGGGTTGACTGCTGGTGCTGCTCCCATTACATCCATACTGTGTCTGTGTTTTCTATGCCTGGCCAGAAGATGTGCTTCCTGTGCTGAAAAGCAAACTAGCTTGATATTTGGGATGAAATACTGAAAAGATGCATGGAGGGTGCTCTGCATTTCTTTTTGTTACAATAGATTCAAGTCTGTTCTCAGTAACCTACCCTTCCTTGATTTAAGAGGAGGATTTTTCCCCAGAAATACGAAAGCTGCTGTACTGAGGTTGTTCCATGACATTTAATGGCTTGTATCTTTTTTTCCGTTGCTACTGCTCCTGTTGCTGAACTCATCATCAGTATGACAGGTATGAAAAGCAAGGACAAAGCATTGCCATGCCAGTGGTAAAAATATGACTCTGTTTCACCTCACCCCTTGAACAGCAGCATCTGTGGTGCACAGCTGCTGCACAGCTATGCTCCTGGAAGAGTAGCTGTGCCATGGGTATAAATTGCTCCAGCCCCTTGGGATATACTCATCCTTAAAACTGGTGCCACTCTCCCCTGATGCTTTGTAGCTGGGAGAGGACAAGGGTAGAATGAGATGGAAACTGAACTTCCCCATGTCTTGCAAACACAGATCCCTCAGAACAGGGGTGAAACAATCTCTTACGGCTTGTGCTTGTCTCCTCTATCTTTCTTCTGCCCAACCCTGACAAAGAAGTTAAGCTTTCCACTGGATCACAAAGATCTCTTGTAGCATGAGTGCTGCTGCTGGCCAGGACTGTTCATAAAACAGTTTTGCTGCAGCCACCCAAAGACAGGATTCATTTATTGTGTCCCTTGCACAGACACAGTTCCCACTCTGGGAATTCTGTATTGTCTGGAGCCAGGAAAGGCTGGTACTGTACTGCTGGAAAAAGCAGCTGCCTAGGTGATAAGCAAGGCCAGAACAGGAAATGAACAAAACATCACCTATAATATACACATAACCAGAAGACATAAGGCATCCCTACACACAGTTTGGCTGTGGGTTTCCTGTTTTGTCTTCTGTTTCTTATAGCCACAAGCACTATTTTCAACTCTCACCCCAAAGTCAGTCTTCCCTCCCAAGATCGCTCCCAGCCCTGCCAGGTCCCTCATCCCTGGACTGTCCTCAGCCGGCCCGCCCCCCCACCCCCGCCTCAGTCCTGCTCACTCTGCCCCTGGCCAGGGCGCTGCCAAGGCAGGCTCGTACCAGTACCTGGATACCTTCCCGGAGGGGTGGCAGGACACCCGCGACCCTGCGATTCCAGGACTGCCATGGGGACAAGGGTCGCAGCCGTGGGGAAGAGCAGAGGGAGGGGAAAGGGGGGGGGAAAGGGACGCTCCTCTCGTGGGTCTCCGCTTCGGAGGGGCCCGGGTGCTTGTCCCGGCCCACACGGCAGCTCCGGGGGCGGGGAAGGCTCCGGGTCCGAGCGCGGGGTCAGGTGTGGCGGTGGCTCTGGGCTGGTCTCAGCTGCGGTGCTGCTCTGCTCCCGCACCCGAGGGGCAGCGGAGCTGCGCGTTCCCCGTGGTGCCCCGGGCCGGCTGCCGTGTGCCCCGGCCGGGCCGGGGCTGGGAGAACCGGGCAGGGAGGGGAGAAGGGACTGCCGGCACCGGGCGGGAGGGGAGCGGGCGGCAGCAATCAGCACTCACCCCGGCCCGTCGGGCGCCGCTGCCGCCGAGCAGACCTCGGTCCCGGTCCTGGTCCCGGTCCTGGTCCCGGTCCCGGTCCCGGTCCCGGTCCCGCTGACTCCCGGCCCGATCCACTCCCTCCCGCCGCCTTCCCGGCGCGGAGCCGCGGGGCGGGACCGGGCTGGCCACCTCCTCCCGCCCGCCCCCTGCCCCGGGACCCCGCGGCGCCCGGCGAGGGCCTCGCCGCCCGAACCCTCCGAGGCTGCCCGAGGCTGCCCCTCTGCCAAAGGGGCGCGGCCGAAGGCGCCTGGGCCAATTTTGGCGCCGGGGTCCGCAGCAAGGGCACGCTTGGCTGAGGGATGGAGCTGCTCCTGCCTGGGGGCGAAGCGGGGCGCCGGGAGCTCGGGGCGCCGCCGCTGCGGCCGAGCGCGGGGAGATGCCTCGGCCGGGGCTGCTTGTCCAGCAGATAGAAAGCTGCCACTAAAAAAACAAAACAAAGCAAAACAAAAACAAAAAACAAAAACAAAACCCCAAAAACCAAAACAAACAAAAAACCCCACAAACAAACCAAAAAACCAAACCAAAACAAAACAAAAAAAAAACCAACACAGCAAACAGTTGAAAAAATTATCAAAGCAGAGATGATTTTAAGAAAGGGAAGGTTTAACAAACATATACCTTTAAATAAAGTGCCTTAAACCTGAAATGAAGCGAAGAAGCTGGAAAGGAGACTAATAATGGGAAGCATCCTTCTCCAGGGATCACTGCCAGTAGGCACAGCATGAATGACCAGGGTACGGCTATAAACCCTGCCACATCTCTGCCATGTGGCTTTCCTTGAGGTCTGAGATCAAGTTTTCTGAGGTACATTTCTCCTCAGACTGTAGTCACTGAGGTGCAAGTGATGCCAGTGTATCTTCTATCTCTGGAGGTTGGGTTGTGCTCATCACCCACTCTGGCACAGCAAATGGGGCTGGCAGGGAGTTGTCAGGAGGGTGCAGGAAGCTCAGCAGCAGAGCTGAGGTTTCCCTTAGCTACATGTATGACCTGTGGCCCTAGCAGGAGGAGACAAAGTGCCCTTCCTCTTTCTGCACCCGCAGATCAGAGTGGCCACAGGCTGGTTTGTATGTGGGAAGGAAAAGAGGAGATCCTGTGGAGAGCAGAACTTATCTACCTATTTTTAAGAATTTACTTAAGAAGGATGTGTTGGGACTTGGGCTTCCTGGATCATCTCTCCTGCCTGCAGTTGTGCAGGCTAAGCTCTTTGTGGGTGAGGGTGGTAGGAGGGAGTAGAGAGCCCTCATACCCATCAGGTGTGAGGGGTGAGAGTACCATCCTTGGCCTGGCAGGGGATGGTGAAGGTTCCCCTACAGGCTTTGATGGGACTAATCAGCAGCACTGCTTTTACCGAGGCTGTGGCTGCCCCATGGCAGCTCTGTCGATGGCACTGGAGGGCTGTGATGAGTCACTGCCCAGTCCCTAGGGTGACACACGCACGCATAGCTGCCAGGCTATGAGACCAAATGACCTGTGAAGGGCTCTCCAGCCCCTTCATTCCCTTGGGAGCCCCCAAACGGTGTGACACGAACTACATTTACCGAGCTTAGATTGGATTTGTACAGTTGAGTTCTGTCAGCTGAACCATACTGCTCTCTTTTGGGGAAATACACTCGCTAGCCGTGCCCGAGGCAATCAAGGAAGGGGGGTAAGTCCTCCTAACCATGTCCAGCAGAGGCTTTTTAGCTGTGAGCTTGGAAAGAGTGTCACACAGTCACCCTTGTGTGGTTAAAGCTGGAGGGGAGAGCACGCACCGTGATGTGTGATGGTGAGGGCAGTTCGAGCCACATGAGACCAGTGAGCATGACTCCTCACAGGGGGCTGGCAGAGAGATGGAGACATTTTAACTTTAACAGTTTTGAAAAGCAGTTTGTTTGTGGGCAATTCCCAAAGGACTGTGGCTGGCAAAGTGCTCACAGTGGCTCTAGGGTGGTGGGACAACAACAGGCCTGGCTGCTGTCAGCTGTTGGATGTAGCAGCTAGCCACAGCTCGATAAAGAGACACTGCAGCCCTCCTCAAAGGTAAGGGAGATGCAGCAGGGGGAATGCATTGCTATTACCACAAAATCACCATTGTTTGCTTCACATTTTTATCTTCCAGTGCTGAAACTTTCCCTTTGCCTTTTGTGTCGGTGGATCCCCTGGTTGTGTCTCCCTTGTGAAACTTGTTTCTTGCTTTTAATTATTTTTATCTGATTTCTTAATATTACTCTGACACCAGGAAAAAAAAAAATCATAGACTCACAGAATCATAGACTGGTTTGGGTTAGAGAGATCTTTACACTTACCTAATTACAATGGGGCCTTGTACACTTCCAGGGATGGGTCATCCACAGCTTTCCTGAGCAACCTGTTCCAGTGCCTCATCACCCTTACAATATCTTCCTAATATCTAATTTAAACCTACCCTCTTTCAGTGTAAAGCTATTCCTCCTTGTCCTGTCACTATGTGCCCTTGTAAAAAGTCTGTCTCCGTCTTCCTTGTAGGCCCCTTTAGGCACTGGAAGGCTTCTATAGCATGTTCATGGAAGCTTCTCTTGTCCAAATGTAATTCTTCAAAAATAATCTAGTCGTAAATGCTTCTGTTCTATTGAAGCTCATTATCCTAAGTGCTCCTTCCCCACTTCCTTCCTGGAATGGCTCTCTTCACACCCCCTTGGCTGGTTTTCCCAAGATTGGAAGTTCTTTGGGGAAGGGACTTAATGACTTTCTTGTGTTTGCTTTGCAGCAGAGGTCTTGTGGAGCAAGCTAATAATCTTTGTGATCATTTAATTTAGAATAGATTTCACCACACACAGAGGCAAGGCTGAATTAAAATTGCATAAGCAATCTAGATGGTGATATTTGCAGTGGGTTTTATTAACAGTACAACTTCTTTAATACAGTGGTTAGTGCAATGTCTCTATCCACAAAATCCTCTCCTTCTTCCTACCCCAAAATCAGGTGTATAGTGTAGATTTGCCCTTGTTAAACACTGGACATGTTGCAGGTCTTGGTTGTAACGTCATGGTATCACTGGAGCAAGGCAGTGAAACAGGTCAGGAGTAAGTTGTTAGAACCTCCAAATGAAAGAATATGCCAACAGGCATTGCTGAAACTCCTGGTTCTCCCCCTCCTTCACAGGCTTTCTGTCCCATGGGTAGAAAGGGGAGAGGCACCATCATTCCCAAACCTGGTGAATTCCCAGTCTGTTTCTTTGCCCTCACCTCCAACACCAACTCCTTAATTCTTCTTTTCAGTCCTATGTGTCCTTGCTCTTTGGTAAAAATTTCAAGTAACTTGGATAAATGCCAGTGTTCCCTCTTAATATTTCCCCACCTCCTTGCTCGACAGGCCTGAAATTCCTCTCTGCTGTTTATCCACTGAGGGTTTGTGCACTCCTGTTCCCTTGTGCATCTCTCCAGCCTGTGTTTGTGTCTTTTCCTTTGGTTTCCAGCCACAGTCTCAGCATCCTGTCCAGTTCCCAAACCCGTTTGTCCTTCCCTACTAATGCTGATTCCCAAGCTCCTCACTCTTCACTTTGCCGTCTCTGGCAGGGTTGCTATGCCCTCCACTCCTGCAGCTTAAAGGATTGTTTGCAAATGGTATTTATTGTGATTTCACACCACAGTTGCTGTCACTACAGCCAGCATTTGAGGTGCAGTGTCTAATATGTACCACCCAGGTGGAATAAATCCTCCATCCTACTTCCTGCAAGCCAGGGTGCCCTCGTGACAGTATTGTTAAAATACTCTGTTATCCAAGGGGATTTTCAATACCTGACTGCACAAAGCCCTAATTTGACCTCATGGCTGACCCTGTTTGGAGCAGGATGCTGGACTAGACCTCTCCTGGGTACTCTTCCCAAGCTGAGTTATCCTACACTGACATGAAAATAACCTTGTTTGCTGGATGTGAAGTAAACAGAACTTTTCTGGCTGGCACAGCCTGCAAACTTCCAACAGAACTTTAATTCATACCCATACCATCTTAGCAGGATATGCCTGCTTGGCCTTGGTGTTTTTTTTACAAAACTCACCTGTTTTCAAAGTGGTGGCCAAAATGAAACTCAGTCAGTTTCAGGATTATCTATGCACAGCAGCTTGTGGAATCAGTACAGACTCCTCGAAGAAGCTACCACAGCTCATGTCAAATAAGATTCATGTGAGATTCAGATCCAGCTGATATTGATTCCCTTCTGCCCAGCCATTACCTTCCCTGTCCCTCTGCCAGCAGTATGGAAAAAGGTGGCACATCCCAAACCTGCACAGCCCACAGATATGTGGGTTTAGTTTGCAGGGAATTTTTGCCATGCAAATCACATCTGCAATGGATTTTATATAGCAAAACCTTCTGACTCCAAGGGTGGGTGGTAGCATAATAACTCTTTCATCTGCTGGTTAGATATTAGACTGGGACTTTCAGATCCAAGTCCTTCTGCTTTACCTCAGGCATAATCTGGTTTAGAAGAGCTCTCCCTATTTGGCAGAATTGTGACTTCAAGCACTGTATCCCATAAAGCAGGCTGACTGGATAAAGCCAACATCCTGCCAAATTCCTCTCTAAAATTACTGTTTTGATCCTGTTTTGCTTTAATTAAATTTTTGTTATGTTAGAACACAAGTTTAGCAGCATGTCACTGGAAGGATGGATCCTGCCACTATTTTCTTCTGCATTGATATTGGGCGATTGGTGCTGCTCATGAGGAGAGGAGATGTGGGTTTTAAAGTGAGGAGGATTACTTCTGCAGGGATGGCTGATAGAGGAAGGGCTGTGGAGGGGACCAGAGGATTATAATGCCATACCTCACCTTGTGGTGTCTCCCCACAATCTTCACACTGCACCATGCACAGGGTGTCCAAGGGGCTCATCCAGGGGAGCTGTTTCAGGAGATACGAGAGGAAAAATATCCATGTGAGAAAAAGGGCATCAATTTTCAAAAGTGCCATTATGCTTTTTGGAGTAACCCATTCGTATTTTCATGCCAAGAAGCCATAGAGCAGCAGGGCTGTCATTACCTCTGTCCCTCCTTCCTTCCCCAGAAAATGATCCTGTCTATTCTGTGAGGAACTGTGCTGCTGGGGCTCTTGCCATGCCCTCTTGTGAGGCACAGCCCTCCAGTAGCTGGGGGCTGTAAAGTCATTCATCAAAGTGGCCCTAAATCTCAGAGAGGCTGGTGATGGTTCAGCACCTGCTGCAGACACCTCTGGGGGCAGGGAGGAGGGTGTTCTTTTCCTTCTGCATGGGATAACTCTGCACTACTGGAAGGAAGCAAAGCCTGGAGACAAGGCTGGTTGTGGGAACAGTTGCTCACTTTGAACCAGGAGGAAGTGTTCTCTGAGCCAAACCCAAATGCTAATGCTCTATTATCTTCTCAAGACAGTGCCCTTCCTTCCCCCATTTCTCCCCACTGCCTCAGCCTGAGGATCCTCAGCAAACAGGATCCCTCCTCAGTAACAGTCTGCTGCAGCATTAGCTCCTTCTGTGGCGTCCATGCCCCTCTTCTTCCCTCCCACCACCTCTGTCCTGAAGGGCTTTTGTGGTCTTGGCATCATCAGTACTAATGCTTTTTATTGTACAGCTGGGATTCCTGCTCCAACCTGGCTGTCTGGCTCTCACAGCTGGTGACAGGTGGATGCTCATCTCACCTCACATCTTTGATGCTCTCTTTCTGTCTGAGGCAAGAGGCTGCGTGCACACATGTGCATGCAGGTGAGTTGGAAGGGGTGTTTGTGGCTCCCTCCTGTCACTCACTGTCCTCTGGCCCAGTGTCCACCCAGAGTTACTTCTCACTTTGTGTGGCAGTGTTGTCACCCCACAGAGTGTTCTCACCAGACAGTGGCACTGGCCACCTCTCCTTTCCCAGCTGTGGTGTGACTGAGCAGCAGACATCTGTGTCCCTGGGAAGGATGCTCACTGGGGAGACCCAAAGCTTCCTAAATGGACTTGAGCAGTCCTAATTGCCTCTGTCTGAGATGCTTGTGTATCCCATGACACATACCAAGCACTTAAGTCTCACTCAAGAGTGTTGCCTCTGCCAAATTTTGACTTTCTCACCCAGAGGCATGACCCACGATAGTACAAGAACATTCCAGGAGATTTAGTTTCTATTTTAAGAAAGACAGCAGAAGATTCAATTTCCACTTTTTTTTCAAAAACTGTTGTTCCAGGAGCCTGGGCTGCTGCCTTTTTCTTCCTCATGCTGCTGGTTTTCATGGTGCTTGGAGTAATGTCATCCTCTATGTTTGCTGCTACTTCCCTGATGCTGTTGAGCCAGGGACGGGCAAAACAACTTGTACGATTTTAGAAGGTAAATGAATGTTTATTTAAAAGTACCTCTCTCTTTTATATAGAACATTGTGAACATTAATTCTATTGGTCTTAGAGTAAAAACATTTCACTGGATTGGTACACTGGACTTAGGTCAGTGTGGTAGGACATACTTATAAACAATATGAACAGAAAACAAGATAATAGATTGTTTACATTTCTCTTGGACTTTTTCCCAGGCTTAGACTGGCAGAAATCTTTTTCTCTTTGACTGAACTGAGAATATCTACACTCCCCCTGTCAGACTTGAGTCACTGGGCTCAAAGTTTTCTCTACAGTATGATTGAGATGGTTCAATTGCACGAGCCATTCAAAGAGCAATGAAGCTAAAAACGTCTCAACCGTTTTTACTTAAAAACACTGGAACGCTGAGCTGAGGCAAGGCTGACAAAATTATAGCCCCAACAGTGAGCCAAGAAATTAGGCTGCATTCTGGTACTCTTCATTATAGCTTTCAGAGGTACTTCACTGGCTATATACAGACACACCATGAAGTGATATCAAGTGAAAATTGTTGGGGTGGGTGCAGCATTTATGCATTTCCTTGGCTGTGAAAGTCTCTCTGCTTTCTGTCTGCCTTGAAGTCTTACCTCCTCCAGACCTCCCCTTCCTCTCCTTCACCCCCTCAGGTACCTGCCCTGAGTCTTACTCGCTACTTGCCTCAGGGAACTTTGCTTTACCTATGGTTTCTTGTGAACTTTTCCATGCCAACTTCTATTCTGGTCTGTCTGCTGGGACAGAAAATGTTGAGAACTGCTGCTGCCTCCCTGGTTTTCTCCCCTGCATCCCTGGAGCGAACTAGAAGACGTGTAGCAGTGTAAGGTGTCGCTCAGAATAGCGTCTTCCTGTCTCACTGCCATTTACATGCTGCTCAGGTTTAAAAACCTCACACTAAGTGCTTTTTCCTGAAGAAGCAAACAACAGCTTCATCAGAATCATCTGCAGTGCACTTGTAGTCACAGAAGTGTTATGTTGCTCCAGGCTAATTTATTTATTTCTATTAAGCCAAGCCTCTGGAAGCTAGAAATCAGAAATTCCTTTGTGCAGTCATTTTCAACTTTGGGGTGATTTTCTCCCACAACTTAGTTGTGGAGTGAGTGCTGTGGGCCCAGGGCTGTGGTGGCGTGGTAGCTGGGCCAGCACGGCTCCTTGGAGCCATGGAGTGGCTCCTTGTGTCTGGCATCTGGTGAAGAGGACCTAAGAAGTTTTGTGGGGGAATGTCTCCCCATGGAAAATGTCTGAAAGCCAAGAAGCCAGGGCACCTGGCTTGCTAGATCTGATGAACAACAGATATTGTTTCAAACATCTGAAAGCCTGTAATGCTTTCACTGTCCTTCTCCTGCAGCAGCACTTACTGCTTGTTTGCCCAACATCACTGCAGAAGGTATGACCTTCTTCTTCACTCCTTTGAATTATGCTGCAACTTTCTATGCCAGTGGCCTGATTCCCGCTGAACATTTTCAGAAGTGTTAAACTGGAACTACAACAAGGGAGAACAAAATGCCTTCATTGAAACTCTGCTCCTTAAAACTGAAATCTCCTGTGGTTTAGAGTTCATACTCAAAATTTGACAAGAAATTCCTGCAGGAGGAGCCTTCTTCTTGGGGAGGGTTTAGTCTGATGTGTCCCAACCAAGAGCTGAGGTTGCACATACAGGTTACAGCTCATGAGCAGGCTTGGGGACTGAGCTCTCTGACCAGCCCTGAGGGTCTGTGGGCCCTGCTGAGTTCCTGTACAGTAGCAGGACTTGGATTATTTCAGCATCCAGGAGAGCCAGCTGAGATGAGCACCATCCTGAACTGGGCACTGAGCATATGCATACCTGGAGTAAGAGGAACCTATATCCCAGTACACAGGCAAGACCTACAGTAAGGGATGACTACAGCTAGAGTAGCAGAGACTTCATTCCTGCTGGTGACAAGGGAGATGGGGAGCCCAGAAGGCTGTCACAGGTCACATAGAGTGATGGCACAGGGCACAGAGAAGTGATGACAGCCCACAGGCCTGTCTGTGGGATGTGAGGGGACAAGGTGTTGCTGCTCCAAGTGAGAACAGATGCACAATGGCTCTGGAAATGTATTTGAAAAGAGATTTTCCATGTAGCAGGTGCTTTGTGGTGTTTGATACCCCTCCTGTCTTTATCCCTCCTGCCAGTGGCAAGGCTGGATTGTGTCCCATAGCAGCGGGTGGCCCTGGAGCAGCATCTCCCCATTCCCTCTTGGAGCAGCGCCTCTGCCTGGTCCTGGTGGTGGTGGACAAATCTGCAGCTCACGGCTGCAAACCGGGACAGCGGGAGGGGCTGAGCAGCCCGGCCCCACACGAGGGCTGTGCCCCTAGGAACAGCTTTGCTGTATCCTGGCAGCTGCCCTAGAGCAAATCTCAGTCCTTTGGGTGAGCCCCCCTGTGGCTCGGCAAGAGGGGCAACTCAGAAAATGCAGAATTACAGAAGAGGTTCCTAATCCTGCTCGTGACCAATGCCCCAGGGAAAGAAAGAGGTATCCTGCACTGATTTCCCTGTCTAGCACAGCTGTGTACAGTCTTCTGACTCATATAAACACCACGTTGTTTTTTTTTTGTTTTTTTTTTTTTTTTTTTTTTTTTTTAAATCAATATCTACCTTCTTGGTAGCAATGATAACAGTGTGTCAGTGACTCACACAGGATAATGATGGTGTTTAAAAAACAATCTTTGTCAGTGCTGAGTGTTTTCCCTTTTAATTTTACTGTCTTCTTATAAGAGATTAATGTCACTGAATATCCATGAAGGGAGGCATTCTCAGGAATGGGCTCTGTATGCACAGCTCTCAAGAGGTCATCACTGGACTATGGTTAGGGGTCTTTTTTTCACTGCTGTGCTGTGGTTCAACCCAGCTTAGACTAAACCCCACATAGCCATTCACTTTCTTCCCTCCAGTGGAATGGGGAAAGAATAAGAAGAAATAACAGCAAGAAAACTCCTGGGTTGAGATAAAGAAAGTTTAATAGGTAATGCAAATGCTGGATATGCAAGCAAAGCAAAACAAGGGATTAATTCCCCACTCACCATGGCCAGGCAGGTGTTCAGTAGTCCCTAGGAAAACAGGGATCCTCCACATGTTTTGGGAAGATGAACACCATGACTCCTAAGGGCTCCCCTTCCTCCTTGTTCCTCTGCCTTTATGTGCTGAACATGATGCAATGTGGTCTGGAATATCCCTGTGGTCAGCTGGGGTGAGCCGTGCCAGATGTGTCCCCTTCCAACCCACTCACTGGTGGGCCAGTGTGAGAGACAGAAAAGACCTCAGCCCTGTGTAAGGTTTACAGCAATAATGTAAACATCCAGTCTCAGCAACACTGTTTCCAGCACAAATCCAAAATACAGTTCCATATCAGCTACTGTGGAGAAAATGAACTGTACCCAGTCAAAACCAGCAAGTGCCATAATGCATGATCCTGTGTTGGTCTGGCTACTCACAAACTTTCCCTGTGGTTGGTTTCTGGTGGACATAACCTCAAGCTTTTTTGGTGCTTTCAGAACCAGCCCCCTCTGTAACATGAAGAGCCTGAAGAGCATTTCAGGTGCTGCTCATCCCACAGGCTTGTCCACTTACCTTTTCCCAGCAGCCTACAGATCAGCCAGCCCTCCCAGGCAGTCAGAAAATCATAGAATGGTTGGAAGAGGCCCTAAAGATCATCTAGTTCCTCAAGCTGAAGCCTCATATCCAATTTAAATTCCTGCTCTGGAGTGGGGTGATTACAGTTTCACTCCAAAAGGCAGAAAAAAGGAAATGAAAATGCTAGTTCTGTGTGGTTTTGCCCTTGGCATAGGAGAGACACAAAATTATATTAATGCTTCTCAGTGCCTGCCCCATTGCCTTGTGCTTTTGTTACTGTTCAAGCGAGATGTGGACTAGCTATAGTGTGCTTGCATGGAGGAGCTTTGCATTTATGGGATGAACATGTTAGTCAAAGGAAGAAAACTTTCAGATATGCAGGCAAAAAGCTCCAACATTGATTACCTATAAATATAACCCAAAAAGTCAGGCAAGACACCAAATGCAGTGAAAGAACTAGTTGTTTTTCTAATGTTTTCTCTTTCAATGCAGAACATTAATCTTCTCAGTCCCTCATTAGAGGTGTCTGTGTCTGAGTTTGTTCCAGTGTGCCTTGTGGGAGGGGTCAGAGCTCCTTCACACCAGTGACACAGCTGTCCCACCATCACTCTGCAGCTGTGCAGGAGACCTGGGGCACATCTGGGCTGGGAGGCCATGGGGTGTCCTGCAGCTCAGCCTGGGACTGTCACACCAGGGCTCACCAAGGTCCAAACTCTATGCCAGAGCAGAAGCCTGGCTGTAACCTAAGTGCATTTTTTCCTGGGTGGTTTTTTTTTTTTTCATTTTTTCAATATTTTTCCCCCACAATGGAATTTTCACATGAGCTGTTCCTTCAGTAAAACAAAAGGCTATGAAACTTCTAAATGTCCAATGTTTATTGCAGCACTGATGCAAGACTGTCCTTCATCCTGGGAGGGGCTGGAAAGAACTGAACTGCCCTTACTCATCCTGCTTGCCAGCTTACTTGTGTCTCGATGGGTCAGTGCTTGTCACTGTGGGCCAAGCACAGTAATTAATTTCTTGCCTAAGTGTTCTTTGGGATCCTATATATTTCCATAAAATTTCTTGCTGTCTGTATGCTTCCCTACAGATTCTGAAAGTATGTCAGCATATTAGAGGGGAAGTTTAAATTATTTCAAGCACTAAAGATATTTGCAGTAAAGGAAATACACACTTTGGTGCATAGGAGTGAGGGATGGTCTCCTGTCATTTGCTGACACGGATTTGAAATTACAGAAAAGGGGAGATATTACTTTAGAGAATTCACCATAAACTTTTAGAAACTTTTAGAAACCACAGACGATGTTGTTAAAGATAACAAATATATGTTAGGTTCAGGAGAGGCTCCTCCAAAGGGGGAAAATGGGATGCTGCCATACAGAAGCTGCTGAGCCATTCCTATTGCAGTCAGGAGAGATGCTGGTGCTTTGGTCCTGTCTGGATGTGAGGCTGGACTTTGCCACCCCAACTGGCTCAAGATGGAGCTTGCCCCATGACTCATGGCACTTTGCTTCTGCCCTCTTGGGTTTCTGGCTGGAAGAGAAAGCTGCTGGCTCTTGCCAGACCTCCACCCAGCACATGCATCAAGTGGGCACCTGGGGAATTAAAGGTCTGAGTTCAGCGTGTATGAAGATCACTCCCATAGGCTGGCCAGATAGGTCTATAGCTGTTTTGGCTGGAGGATAGTTCAAGAGTTGGTGCAAAAAGAGAGGTCTTTCTTGGTGGCCATTCCCAAAGAGTCCTCTCCAAAGCATACTCAGTCATATTTCATAGAGGAATGCTTCCAAGAGCAGGCCTCACAGGGTTCATTGCTTATGAACCATGCATGTAGCTTGCAACCCTTGAGTCCCTGCACACATCCTAACTCCAGATTTCATCCTAACTTCTCTCTCTTAAGAGAGAGAAGGTGCAGAGGACACCAAGAAGAGCAGCAGCTCTGCAGTACCACCATCAGTGCCAGGAACTTAGGAGGATGCCAGCACCTAAATTACTTTGGTGTTTATTCAAACATCACTCCAGGCTGGTGCAGGATAGTTTCATAACACTTTTCTGTCTCGCATATAATTGCAGACTAATGGCATTGTTAAAGTACTTGGGCTCATGATCTGATTTTCTCTTAAGCAGCTGTTTATACATTTTATTAATGGTTACTAATTAAGTCGCTTGAATGAAGTCCTTTGGAGACTGTCCAAAGACATAAACCTAAATAAGCTGGGCACTGTGATGAAACACAGTCACTAAAATATCTTCCCCAAAGCCATATAAACAGATTGAAAATGGACCAAAGAAATGTCTGATGAAAAGGAGTAGGTGAGAAAATGTATAGATTCAGGTAGGTGTCATCTAAAACCTAGGGAGAGGAAACAAGACTTAAAGGACTTGAAGTTCCTTTTATGTATGAGATCATAAACTCAGTAGCTTGTATTCATGGTCCGCTCAGGTTGCTAATGCAGTTCTGAGCCAAGGGGCACTTGGAAGACCTCAGCCCTGAGCTCTCACACCATGGCTTGTGAAGGCCACCGAGCATCCTGGAAACCAAAAGCAGCTCTGAAGTCAAGCTGTTGACCTCAGTGTGCTGGATTGTAAATCCCCTTGCAGTCAAGACTGTCTGGCTTTAAAAGGAGTTTGTACAGGCAAGAGATAAAAAAATTAAGAGCAGGAAAATTAATAGCATGTGAAGTTTTGGCTCTGTTAAGTCTGGAGAATGAGGTGCTGAGAGGTGTGAGTAGCACAAGCTGCATTTGCTGTCAGGACCAAAGGAGCTCCTGTCATGGCTTTGCCCAAACTCCCATCCTGGAGCTTGTTTGGGGGCATGAGGGGTTGAATGCATCAGAGGAGATGTAGACTGAGAATTGGAGTGAAGAAAAAATATAATCTGACTGATATTGGAGAACTCCCAGCTGGCAAGCCCATCCTGCAAGGCAGTGGTCACTCTGAAAGTTTGGAAAAGCTGCCCTTGGGCAGCCTGGAGCAAGCCTTTCCAGGCAGGACTCAAAGCACAGGCCTTGGCCAGGGCTGCCACAAGTGTTCAGGGCTCAGCTTGTGCCTGACTTAGCAGAGACGTGCTAACAACTTTTCTTCTGTAAACCTTTGAGGGAGTTTCAAGACCCAAGAAAACACAAGAAGCTGCAAACTTTAGAGGGGCCTTGCCAGCTTGCTTAAGGCCAGGACTTAGGCAAAGGCAAAGCAACTGCTGCCCAAATCCCTGGGGAAGGCTGAACTCCTGTGGGCTGCAGAGCTGCTCTCTGCTAGGAGCTGGGCCGGGCATAGAGGTGCCACAAACCCCATAGCTTTGTGACATGGGGTGGCAGGTTTTAATTTTCAGAGCATGAGGATCTGTTGGGCTGAAAGTCTTTCTTCCTGCCATCACCATTAAAGCCATGAGCTTGCAGATGCTTCTCCACTCTTCCTGCCCCAGCAAAACAACACAGTGGTCTCCTTATTGTTTATTTCCACCACAGGGGATACAGGAGGGGTTGTCCCCCTCCCTGATACTACTAAACTGGGGACTGGAAATGCAGCTGGCTGCAGCTCAGTGGCATGCTTCTTTATTCTTATTTCAGAGAATAGTTTTTAAAATAATTTCCAAAATAGCCATGTCTGCTGGAGTGGGAATTGTGAGAGCTATCGCTTGTTGCTTTCATGGCTTGGTGGCAGAGTAGGCCTGGCTGCTCCTGCCAAGGGGGTTGTGCTGGTGTGTGAGCAGCACCTCCATGCTTGCTGGGCCAGGTATGGTCCTAGGAGGGTGCTGGGTTATGATGGCTTTCCTGGGCTTTGGACAGGGAATGAGAAATCCTGGGGTTTGTCTGAAACACCGCCATTCATCTGCAGTGGGGGAAAGTTGATTTTATCACTCAGTACATCTCTTAATGCTACAGGCCCTCAAAATCATGCAAGAAAAAAAAAAAAAAAAAAAGGAGGGCTCTGCTGTTGTCTGGGGAAGTTTGGCTCCTGTTGTTTTATTGTTTGTTTTCTTTCCTTTGATTGCTTTGTTTTTAGTCTTTTCCAGACAGCTGGCTCTGCCTTATTCATCAGGCTAATTGATGATGGACAATGTGGCTATATGGAAAATAGAATCTGTCTGAATGGCAAGATTCTTCTTCGCTTGCTTATTTTAATGAGACAAGATGAGAGAGATGGGACTGTGGTCAGCAATACTGCCAGTGCTGTTTTCATGCATTTCTTCTGGCTTGGGCAGAAAAGTCTGGCGTGAAATCCCTGTGAAACCGCCAGGGAATTTAAAACTGGGGAAAGGCTCAGCCATGCGTTGGAGAGAGGTTCATCAGTGCTGTGCTACAGGGACAGTCCCTGGGTGAAAGAGGTGCTAAAATGTTGTTGCCTATGATTTTCTAATGGCATGAGGGACCATATGAGCTGAATACTTTTTTCTGCCCACATTTGAGTTTGAAGCCCACAGTGGGGTGGATGTGAGTAAGGAGCCCCTTGTCTGCTGGTTTGTAAGGCATAGAAAGCTTTTTTGGTACAGCTGAGTTTCTACAGATACTCAATTCCTTGGATTAGTGATATTTATGTCTTCCTTCTTATATAACAACTTGGTCTGCAGGATACATTGCAGAGTGTGTGTATGAGAGTCGCAGAGTTGTCACTGATGATGATGATGAGGAGGATAATGATCATTACTAAAGGAAGCACCCATGCCAAGGCCTTGAAGCACAGTCAACCCCACTTCACCAGGGCCACAGGGAATATGTCTGAGCCTCAAAAATATGTGCAGTGGGGGCACTGATGGCAATATTTGTTTGGTCTCCATACAGTTGTGTAAGGGCATCCTTCTGCGTCTCCCGAAGGAAATCACATTTTTTGTTCCTTTGGTGAAATGATATCTCATTCTACTGTGCTTCAGCCTTGGGTTTCAGTGCACAGATTCACCAGTGAATAGGTCAGCCAAGGAAAATTGCAGGAAAGCAATGACAAGCACAACAAAAGCAGCTACATCCCACTTTCAAAAGGGGCCAGAGCTCAGCTCTGAGGAGCTGTGTAGATGTTTTGCCTCCTTTGAAACAGAGCTGTGGTAGAGCCACAGAACTGTCCCCATGGACCTGGCCTTGCAGCACTTCATAAATCTGTGTGGGCTCCAGAAATCAGAGTTACCGTTCTGCATCCCATGGGTATCTGCTAGGAACATTAGGACTGCAGACCTCCTGAAAAAAACCAAGCTATTTTTAATGAAGTTTGACTGTATTTTAATTTAGTATTTTTTTATCAGCACTTAGAAAAAGTGGCAGGTTTAATAAAAATTACTTGAACTTTCCACATTTTCCTGTGGGAATTATTCATCCTTGTTTTGGCACAAGGAGGCATTTCTAGTTCTGTGAGAATGCTGGTTAAAAAAAATTTTGAGTTTTCTCTTCTTTTCTTTAAAAAAAATTATGTTCAGTTTTCTGTACTCTGAGATATGCAAGTGTGAAGCTTTAAATATGCATTCCTGAAAATCATGATTTGGGAGTGGTGCCATAGCCTGAACACTGAACCACACATCTCTAGGTATGGATCTTGCATTTCTTTCTTAATGTTGTAAAAAACTGTACATTAATAGGATTAAACTTTTTCCTGTGTGGCCAGTTTAGCTATTGATTCTTGAAGTGAGGGATCTTTAGGAAAAAAAAAATAACAGCAACTTAAGACTGATCTTGACAGAGCTCTGCCCTCTCTGCCAGCTGCACTGCAGCTTCACCTCCCTGCTGGTGGGCTGGGAAAGGCTCTTGGCTGTTTATGGCGACTCTGGAGGGGGTTCTTTGTCATAGCTCCTGCCTCACCACATGGCTGGATGTACAGCCCTTGCATTTCAACACTCTGAGCCATCCATGCCTTCTGTCATGCACCTGGGCACACAGGCCTGCACAGAGCAGCCTGCATGGAGCAGCCTGCTCATGCCTGGTGCTCTCAAGCCATGGCTGGTGCTCTCAAAGCATCCCTGGTGCTCTCAAAGCATCCCTGGTGCTCTCAAGCCATGGCTGGTGCTCTCAAAGCATCCCTGGTACTCTCAAGCCATGGCTGGTGCCAGGCACGCATGAGGAACTGAGGTTTCAAGAATGGAGGCTACCACTGCAAATAACATCCAGTTCCATGGCTGCAAGGAGCCCAAGGGCTGGGGGAAATGCCTGAAAGGAGCGCACTTGGGACTGTGTTTATCTTGGGAAAGCAATCCTGCACTTCCTTTGGCAGCCTTGCAGTCTGAAGAAGGAGTGCATGCACTGCTGGTAGATTCAGGCTGCTATTTCATTCTGCAGTAAGGGAGAGCTCTGGCCATGGCCCAGTCCATCTGTGATTGTTAAAATCAAGTAATAAGAATATAGGGCTCACTAATATTTGAGTGAGCTCAATACTCACCTGCCTGACTGAGTGAAGTGCATGCTGAGGTGAGGAGACCACACAGCCACTTGGCTCTTACTGTGTTAGGGGACAACTGGTGCACACTCAGCAGCCCAGGCTGGGCCAAGGAACCAGCCCAGACCCTGGTTGACCACACCCAAGTCCTGGCTGCTCTCCCTGGGGTGGCACCTTGCCATCCCAGCTCTTGGCAGGCAGCTGGAGATAAGCTCTGCCAGCAGGCTCCTGGTTGAACATTTCAAACTAAAACAAATGTCTCCTGGCCAGAAGTTTCTGACCTCAGCAACTCTGAAGTATAGCATTGAACCCACACTAATGATGTGCTTTTGTGTTCAACTGCATCTTCAGATACAATCTGGGGTGTGAGGTCCAAGTCCCCAAGAGGGCTGAGCAGGGATCATGATTCAGGGTCCCCTGAGGAAACAGAGAGGTTTCTCTCTGTGATGGCAGAAATGAATGTCTGCATGTGCACGCCATCAGTGTCCATGTGAGATGTCCTACATCTTTCTAAGTGTTTAATGAGGACATGCAGTGGCTCCCCAGAAACCTATTTCTAGGCATTTTCCTAGTCTTCCCTCTCCCAGCTACTACAGGTGTGATTCTGAGGAGAAGCTCATGTCAGGATTCTCATTTTAGGCTTATCTTGTGTGTCTAAGTGTGCTGGAATTTCCTACAGCCGCATTGACCCCGTCCCACAGAGAAACCACAGGGGAGCAGCGTCTCCCTTACAGACCAAATGGCAGGGTACAGTCTGGGAGACTTTATTTCTTCCTTGAGTGGTGACAGGTTTCCTGTAGGAGCTTCTCTCATTGGCTGTGTGTGACACCACTAAGGAGCCTATGGGGTTGGGATAGAGAGACATCCCACATCACCTCTGCTCCATTTCCTTCTTACTCCTTTGCTGAGTTCCCATCCCAAACCTCCTCCTGAGACAGTAAGACCCTTGGTGGGTCATACCAGCCCATCTCCCAAACTCACTGAAACTCTGGTCAGTGGTAGGAACACTGCCATAAAAATGGGCCAGTTTGGTGAAGAGGGAGGAAGGTGAGGCTGAGAGGGGACAGCATGTGAACGTGAGATCAGCACTGTTGTTCTAGCACGTTGTACCTGGGCCTCTCTGGCTCCTGCCAGGTCTGTCACAAATGAAGGTGACAGCAAGGTCTCTCAGCTAAGAGCTCAGGTAGAACTGAGCCCAAGTTCTTGATGTCTCAGCCCTCCCAGGGTGCCTACTGCCAGGGACACACAGGGGACATGCCTGGGAAGGCTGTGGCTTGTGACACCTGTGGCCCAGCAAAACCTCGGTATCCAGAGTTGATTTTTGTGCATTTGCCCTCGTGACTCAGAGGGAGATGCGAGGAGTTAGATGTGATAACTTGGTATTTCTACTAATAACAAACAGCATTTTAGTTCCATGCTAAAGCTTCCCTTGTACCTGTTCATGCAACAGTTTATCCAATATGTTTTCTCCCAAGGGAGAGGATCCTTTCTCTTCTAACACTCATAGGTCAGAAGACTGTTGGGACAGCTGTCCTTCATCCATTATGGAAAATAAAGAAGATTATTGTTTTGCATGCTGTCCACACAGCAGGAAACAAGAGGCCAAATTTGGTCCTAATTTTCACAGGGAGAAAGAATAATAGAGGGTACTGTGGTCTCTTCTCAGGGGTCTCACTCTGCTCCAAGCACAAAGCTGGTTATCCTAAGGTAAACCTGTTTGTAGTATATTACCTGGAAACAAAATTATGGGCTTTTCTGGATCCAGCATGGTTTGGATTAAGTGGGAGCAGAGTATGGGAAGTGAGCAGGCACTCAGTACTGTTTGTACAACAGTACTAATTCTCAGCCTCAGCAGCTCAAGCTTGGCAGTTTCTGTGCCCTGATTTTCACATCACGTATCATTTTTGCTTTAACTTCTTAAAAATGCACTTGCTGCAGTAATAGAGGAAATAAAAATACTGAAAATGGAAGACTGAGGATTAGTCATTAGTCAAGAAGTGGAAATCCAGGGCACATGAAACCCCTTAAAGTGAGTGTCGATCCCACGGCTCCCAAGGAGCACTTTGCTCTTTCAGAGCCTGAACTGACCAGCAGAATACACTTCTGGTATTGAGGAGGTTGGCAAGGGCTGAGCAAGTGCAATGCCCTGCACTCAAAGACTTGGTGCAGAGTTGCTAAAATCAGAAGAATGGGAAGTCTCTGATTTTATCTCTGAGCAGTATCTTGGACACCAGAACCCCAGACCGTCAGGCACGTGGCCCCAGCATCAACTACTGTTGATGTTCAGCCCTGACAATGATCCCAACATGGAAATGTTTGTGGCTCACCCTGCAGATGGGTGCCAGAAGGACTCATGCCATGCCCCATCAGAGCTAAGAGAAGTCCACAGGACACTTGCTATCCACCTTCCATGTTCTCCACAGACAAAGAAACACACAAAGACACCTGCCACGTTCTTTTGTCTTTTTTTTTTTTTTTAATTATTCCTTCATATTCAAACTTCACAAACAGTGTGAACTTGTACAATACCTCAGAAAGTGAAACTTACAAAAAAAGTGCTGGTAACATTAAAAAAAACAAAAACAAAAAAACAAACATCATTCTTAGCAACATCAATTACTCTTCCACACAAAACAGAAACCTTGTAAAATTTATTTCCGTATTTTTTTAAGGCGTAATACTTCCGTATAAAGTATATGCAAGAGATAAAACTTCACAGTATTCCAAAATGTCACAATAATAATAATAATAATATAGTATAATGAAGCGCTACAGTTAATTTTCTTTTTTTATTTTTTTTTCCTGTTTTAAATAACAAATACAAGTCACAGGTAAATATACGTGAGAAAAATACGAGGCTAATATTAAATGGCAGGTAAGGATACTCTCACTGTAAGAAAAAACTGGCAGGATGTGTGTATTTATTCTATATTTTAAAGCACTTGATAGAAAAGGCGTATGCAAGGTATTTTTTTTTTTAACAATTTTCTATTTGCTTGTTTTTGATAACTGACATACCATTTACAGAGTATAATGAGAGAAAAAAAAGGAACTTAACCCCTCAAAACTTTCGACCTGCTCTTTACATCGTCACAAACCGTGTTTCTGGAGAGATGCCTGTACAGCTGCGGGGTGTGTGTGTGTGTGTGTGTGTGCGCACAGCGGTGTGTGCAGGGCTGTGCGGGTGGGTGGCTGTCTCCTCACACGGGCAGAGAGTCATGTCCTGCGCGGGGACCAAATCCTGAAGTCTCCACTTGGCAGGACAATGCCCGAGGTCATCCTCACTGGTTGCCTGCACAAAGACTTAAGGATTCAGGCCTGGCTGCAGTTTCCCACTCACTCGGCATCTGTTGTCTGCTGGGAATTCCTTTGGCCCCAAGAAGAAAATGTCCAATTTTTACTTTTTACATCCGCACACAAGAGCGTGTGCTCTCCCCTCCACCATTTAGCTCCCATCCTCGCCACAGAGCACAGACCAAGGAGAAATTTGTGCCTGGGTCCCAGCCAGTAGCACGAGCAATGGGAACGCGGATGGATGCGCCGGGTTCCCAGCACCCCTGGCCCCCGCACGCCCTGCCCGTGCTCACAGCAGCCACTCAGCCCACGGGGAACAAAAAGACAGCAGATAGCATTAACACATCAGTAAGGTGCTCAAAGAAAAAAAGGCAGCTCCCACTCCTGGAATGGGAAGCCACATAAGGTGCTTCAAAAAGTTTTTTTTTCCTTTTTTTTTTTTCCTTTTTTTTTTTTTTGTCAGTTTCAGACATTTTAAAAAAAGGGCTGATTGAGCATGTGGTATGTGAGAGCAAGGCCGAGAGTTTTGAGATTTCTAACATCCTCCATAAATAAGCACTTCTTCAGGGCAGGATGCATTTTTGTTTGCTTGCTTTGTTGGTGGTTTTTTTTTTGTTGTTATCTTTGTGGTAGTTTAGTTTAGATGCAATTTTATTTTCATATAAACCAAAAAAAAGTAACAAACCAACCCAATGTGTGAATTAGCATAAAAGTCTAACTGTGTTATTGGGTTGAGGCTTTGTTTTTCTTTTTTTTTTTTTTTTTTTGCCCATTCATTCATTTAGCACCGTTCCTTTTTATTCTGGTTACAACCCAATTCCTTCTGTAATTATTGAATGTACAGAAAGGACCAAGTAGTTGTTTTTATTTTTTGTGATCTGTTTCAAGAGCCCAACCATAATTCCTCTGCTGCTGCTGTGTTTGTGTAGTATCTGGTTTCATGAGCTTAAGGAGAAAGATTAGTCTGCTGATATTTAAGGTTGACGTGTGTTTGTATGCATACACTTTGTTCTATACATACACACTGCATGGAGTACATTGGAACTGGAGATAAAGTCAACTGGGTTCAAACACATATGCACTGTCTTCCCCTATGTATTTGAAACAGTCTGGAGCTTTGATTTTATTTCTTTTTTTTTTTTTTTTTTAAAGTGCATTTAAAGCAAAATAACTGGCATTCACATACCCCATGGAAAACATGATTGCAGTGGAAAGCATGACCATGCTAAACTCCTTGGACTTGACAACGCCAAAAGCAAATGGGGCAGTGACAGGCCTTGGTGTAGGCAGCTATTCTTGGGCAGCACCATTGGCAAGGAGGGAAGGCAGGAGGTGGTGGAAGGGAAATTGCTTTAGAGGTTGTTTCCAATTCTGACACAGCTTTGTCATTCCCAATACAGCTTCCTTTATGATGATTAATGACCTCTGTCTTATGGCTGTACCCATCTGACTCTCCCTAGTTCTGTTTTTTATCGTCTGTGTGTGTCCCAAGTGCCAGCATCTATTAGGAATAAGGCACTATTAAAATTATAGTTTTACAAAAGATGCAAAATAATCCAACTCTACCAATCCCAACTGCCCACACTGCTCTCCTCACCCCCATCCCTTTTCTGGGGGAAATATTGCATGTGATAAGACTCTATTCATATGTTCTCCAAATGTGTCAAATGTAGGCTTTGGACAAATGTTTTAAGTCCATCAGCACCAAAGATGGGTAGGAATGTACCCTTTCTCTTTTATGTATGTGCACACATGCAGACTTGTTAATTGGGAGAGGGGGAATAACGACACCATTCCCATGCTGCTCCTCCCAGGCTTTAGAGCCGAGCCTAAAATATGAACTTTCAATACATCATCCAGAACATCTACATTTACTGGATCATTTATGGAAGCAGTTGAGGGGTTTTTCATTCCACCACCCAGATGCTACAGGTTTTAGAGGTGGATTTCTGGAAGGGCAAGCTCCAGGAAAGCCTGCATGGACCATCCTGCTCTGCAGGGAAATGGCACAGGTGGGTGCCCACCCTTGGTCTTGCCTGCCAGACAGACAGACACTTCTCAGGGGCTGCTTTGCGCTGATTCTTACAATCAGAAAAGCTTCTCCAGCAAATTTGGCTCCTCTGTGGCGTCAGGGACACTGACTGTGCAG